>NC_056455.1:18600365-18942865 GCF_018296145.1 Oncorhynchus tshawytscha | reverse complement strand
AGTGCTTCAACATGGTAACTGATGAAACCAACAGATGCACCACTCAGTGTTATAGAGACGGGATGGATTTAATTTTTCACTTTGTCCTCTGATCCGTCTCTGATATTCTTTGTATTTTTGAGAAAGTGCCTCTTGATGCTCTTTTGAAGACTCACAGTCCCTGATGGAAGCCCATGCTGATCTGTCCTGTCCTCACCATACAACATGGAACTAGAGCCATCAGTGTTTTTGTGTTGTCATTATGACCTTCACAGTAGACCATTGTGATGACTGTGCCTTATACTCCAACTCTCCACTGCAGCCCCTCAGTATCACAGCCCAGGGTTTTCCAAAAATGTACCAAAAATGACCGATTTCATTCATGAAGGGGTTGGTTTCCAGTTTGGTTGGAGGATATGCTAACTACACAATATTACAAATGATATTGTACTTTGTGATTGAAAGAGATATTTTATTTTAGTCTTAGACAAATACAATCCTAATGCCTTGATTTGAAAGTGAGTTGCCATTAGGTTTACCAGCTTTCTATGTGTTGACAAGTGTATCTAGGAAAACGCTACTCCAAACAGTGGAAATCTGCCATTTAGGATTCATTTGAGTCAGATGCACTTTTATGTAAAATTAATGTTGTTGGTTATTGTTCGCCTTACGAAATTAACTTTTTTTTTAAACTTTAAATATTACATTTCTTTCACTTTTATTTAAATCCCTATGTTCATCCATTCCTGAATTTTTATATTCAAATATATATGTATAAATATATTTTTTATATATTGACTCTAGACAATTTGAAATCTAATGAGGATGCATTTAGACCTATGAGATAAATGTTGCCGTTCGAAATGATAAATTGTTAAAGCAGCTGGTTTTGCAGAAATTACAACATTGGGGTTTATTAGTGAAACACTTTGGGTGGAAAATGACCTCTGGCTATCTTACCTGGTCTCTGCTCCAAAACAAGAAACATATCCACATTCCTAGCTCCAGTAGAATATATTATGTCTAATGGTCCATGCTTTATTAAATGGCAACACTGTTCCATTGGACCCTTCCAGTTGGACTGCCCTGTCAAACCTCTCACAGTTTCACTACTTCATTAACAAGGCCACCGCCTAGGATTTTAAGGCTGCTGAAGTTCCTCCATATTTCTCCTTGCTGGCGTGATGTGTGGGAAATAGAGGGGAAGTGTGTGAAGTGTAATTTTAAGAGTATGCACTAGAATGCTATGTCTCACCAGAATGACCTTCTCTTAGTGTCATTCTTGCAGAGCAGAGGGGCTGAATGTGTGTGTTAGTTAGACTGAGCTGAGCAGGAAAGTGATGGAGGAGTTCTGATCAGGTAGATGCCAGAGACCGGGGTTCCACCCAACATGACGACTTTGTTTAGCTCAGGGTTCGAGAGACCGACCGGTGCCCAATGTCTGGGTCCCTCCACACTGAGCAAAGGGCTTTCTACAATGACCTTTTTTAGTTTTATTTTCCATTTATTTCCATTTATTTCAGTGTTACTGGCTCTAAAATACTTTCACAAGTGAATCAAATGGATATCATGTGGCTGCTAGATGTTAAAGAAGGCAGCTAAGAATCAGTTCAGTATTAGAAATGGTCCTGTTATATACAAAGAGCCAAAACAAATGTTTCTGTTAACAGAAGAACCCTGGGGTAAGCAAATGAAACAGGAGTTAAACGTTTAGATATATACATGTATGTAAATGTATAAATGAGTATGTTTAATGACAGGGGACTTGCAGTGCAAAGTCACTCCAGTTTATCAAATGTATTTACGTAGAAAAAGGAACAGTATGTTAAATGACATTGTTTTTCTATATCTTTGAGTGCCTAATTTCAAAAACAAATAAATGTTCTTTGTCTCTGGTCCAATATTCTGACCTGCTTATTTGTTTGTTTGCGTAATGTTTGTTGTACGTTCCAGTCATGTACACCGCTCTGATGGAGGTGTGTTTGGTATTGCAGAAGATGTTTTTGGGCCAGTGGCTCTGGGAGACACTGGCTAGTCTGTCCATGTGTGTCTTCATTATCTTTGAGCAGCCAGCAGGTTGGAAAGTCAGACTGGCCCAGTCCAGTAAATAAAAGAACATCTCACTGAATAGAGCTCATTGTTGGGAGAAAGAAGCAGCCCGACTGATGCTTGCTCCATCTCTTTCTCCCTCCCTTTAAGACAGAAGAGGAGGCGGAGAGAGCTCTGTTAATCTGTGTGGCCATGGGACAGAGGAAAGCTTGGACCCAACAAAGGTTCCTTTTCTTAGTTACTGTGACAAGGGGATGGATGCAGATAATACTTTATTGCTTTGTTTTCTGGTGATGCACTTTCTCTGTGTGTGTTTTAGCATGCTGCTTGTTCCATTTTCTTCCTGTGGATCTGACCCATGGCCCCTGACTACCAGGATCTGATAGCAGTTACATAACCTTCCCCTACACCTGCAATGCACCGCTCCATGTGGCCTGCAGGTCTGTTGATGTGGTTAATGGCAGTGTTATTGTGATCAGTGTTATTGTGATCAGTGTTATTGTGATCAGTGGTAGTGTTATTGTGATCAGTGGTAGTGTTATTGTGATCAGTGGTAGTGTTATTGTGGTCAGTGGTAGTGTTATTGTGATCAGTGGTAGTGTTATTGTGGTCAGTGGTAGTGTTATTGTGATCAGTGGTAGTGTTATTGTGGTCAGTGGTAGTGTTATTGTGATCAGTGGTAGTGTTATTGTGAGTCAGTGGTAGTGTTATTGTGGTCAGTGGTAGTGTTATTGTGGTCAGTGGTAGTGTTATTGTGGTCAGTGGTAGTGTTATTGTGATCAGTGGTAGTGCTATTGTAGTCAGTGGTAGTGGTAGTGTTATTGTGGTCAGTGGTAGTGTTATTTTAGTCAGTGGTAGTGTTATTGTGATCAGTGGTAGTGTTATTGTGATTAGTGGTAGTGTTATTGTAGTCAGTGGTAGTGTTATTGTGGTCAGTGGTAGTGTTATTGTAGTCAGTGGTAGTGTTATTGTGATCAGTGGTAGTGTTATTGTAGTCAGTGGTAGTGTTATTGTGGTCAGTGGTAGTGTTATTGTAGTCAGTGGTAGTGTTATTGTGGTCAGTGGTAGTGCTATTGTGATCAGTGGTAGTGTTATTGTAGTCAGTGGTAGTGTTATTGTTGTCAGTGGTATTGTTATTGTAGTCAGTGGTAGTGTTATTGTGGTCAGTGGTAGTGTTATTGTGGTCACTGTTAGTGTTATTGTGGTCAGTGAGTTATTGTACTCAGTATGTTATTGTGGTCAGTGGTAGTGTTTTTGTGATATGTGGTAGTGTTTGGAAGGTATGTGGTTTTCTTCGTGTGCTATGTGTCTGGGTCTGTTTGTTATGCAGTTCTATTTGTTAGGTATTTCTCTGGGCTGCTGGGGCCCAGCATTAGTGCTGACAGGCAGACTGCTGGACAGAGGCTAAACTGGCTCCCCAGGCTTTGTGACTACACTCAGTTTGGACCCAGTGGTGCTGAGTCATAGTCAGTGATTCAGCCTGCCTGTCTGCTCCAGTTAAGCTCTCAACACACACACACACACACACACACACACACACACACACACACACACACACACACACACACACACACACACACACACACACACACACACACACACACACACACACACACACACACACACACACAGGGGCACCAGCGGGGACTGGACCTATGCAGCCACATCTGGCATATTACGATTTCACAACTGCACCTTCCAACACTAACAACTACATACTACGTCCCATCATACCTGAGAGGACCTGTGCTAATGCTAGCATGCACATCAGTGTTACTGCACATCAGTGGTACTGCACATCAGTGATACTGCACATCAGTGGTACTGCACATCAGTGATAATGCACATCAGTGTTACTGCACATCAGTGGTACTGCACATCAGTGATACTGCACATCAGTGATACTGCACATCAGTGGTACTGCACATCAGTGATACTGCACATCAGTGGTACTGCACATCAGTGGTAATGCACATCAGTGATACTGTACATCAGTGATACTGCACATCGGTGATAATGCACGTCAGTGATACTGCACATCAGTGATACTGTACATCAGTGATAATGCACATCAGTGGTAATGCACATCAGTGATAATGCACACCAGTGGTAATGCACATCGGTGATAATGCACACCAGTGATACTGTACATCGGTGATAATGCACACCAGTGATAATGCACATCAGTGAAAATGCACATCAGTGATACTGCACGTCAGTGATACTGCACATCAGTGGTACTGCACATCAGTGATACTGCACATCAGTGGTACTGCACATCAGTGGTACTGCACATCAGTGATACTGCACATCAGTGGTACTGCACGTCAATGATACTGCACATCAGTGATACTGTTCATCAGTGATACTGCACATCAGTGATACTGCACATCAGTGGTACTGCACGTCAGTGATACTGCACATCAGTGATACTGTTCATCAGTTATACTGCACATCAGTGATACTGTATATCAGTGATACTGCACATCAGTGATACTGTTCATCAGTGATACTGTTCATCAGTGATACTGTTCATCAGTGATACTGTATATCAGTGATACAGCACATCAGTGATACTGTTCATCAGTTATACTGTTCATCAGTGATACTGCACATCAGTGATACTGCACATCAGTGATACTGTTCATCAGTTATACTGTTCATCAGTGATGCTGTTCATCAGTGATACTGCACATCAGTGATACTGCACATCAGTGATACTGTTCATCAGTTATACTGTTCATCAGTTATACTGTTCATCAGTGATACTGCACATCAGTGATAATGCACATCAGTGATACTGTTCATCAGTGATACTGTTCATCAGTGATACTGCACATCAGTGGTACTGCACATCAGTGGTACTGCACATCAGTGATACTGTTCATCAGTGATACTAATCATCAGTGATACTGCACATCAGTGGTACTGCACATCAGTGGTACTGCACATCAGTGATACTGCACATCAGTGATACTGTTCATCAGTGATAAAGCACATCAGTGATACTGTTCATCAGTTAAAACTGTTCATCAGTGATACTTTTCATCAGTGATACTGTTCATCAGTTAAAACTGTTCATCAGTGATAAAGCACATCAGTGATAGTGTTCATCAGTTAAAACTGTTCATCAGTGATACTTTTCATCAGTTAAAACTGTTCATCAGTGATACTGTTCATCAGTGATACTGTTCATCAGTGATACTGTACATCAGTGATTAGTACACTGCATGCTGTGTGTGGGCATAGTATGTGTGTGTGAGTTGAGGTGAGACCCATGGGTCACTGGGACCCCCATTCCCCAGGCTCTGCTGTTATCAATGGGCTCTTTAAGAGATGGGGTCCCGGGTCCCTGAGCTCAATGTGAGGACTAAGATTATGTCATGTGACGGGGGGATTTATACGTGATTGAGCTGACTAGGGGCCCATATCATTGAGTTGATGGGGCGTGCTTAATCTAGTGGAGAAGGAGGGGCTGCTGTGTGAGTTTTGTTGTGGGTGGGGGATGAGGTGTATCCAGCTGAATGGTCAGAATTTGGGGTGTGCTCATTGGCATAGAGAGGAGGCTGGGGATGTAAGGGGGTCTGAGGTAGGGTAGTTCCCATAGGAGAGAGTGGAAAGGGGTTTAAACCGGCAGTAAAAGAAAGGGTCCAAAAGGCCCGAATGGTGAGGTGGGGGGAGCTGTGTGCAGGCAAACAGAGCTGGCCGTCCCTGTGGTTCTGGAGGGAGATCAGTCTGGAGGAACAGCATTAAGATTCTGCTCAACACCCAGGCAAGGCGCCTTTTCTTCTGCTCCTTGCAAATGAGATGGGCTCCTCCTCATGTTGCCCCACAGGAATCAGATGTTTTGTTGGCCTTCCAGTGGCTCTGAGAGGAGAGAGGGGGACACCCTCTTTCACTCTGACCAATCTCTCTCTCTATATCTTTCTTTCTCTCTCTCTCTCTCTCTCTCTCTCTCTCTCTCTCTCTCTCTCTCTCCCCCTCTCTCCCTCTCTTGTCTCTTTCCATCTTTCTCTCTTTCTGAATGTTTCTCCTCTGACAGATATTGCCTAAGTGACCAGATCTGAGGCAACCACAGTGACTGTCTCAGAAATCCAGGGGGCGATACAATTAGTGTCACCTTAATGCTGAGACCACATTATTAATCCTGCTAGATGGAAGCTTTTAAAACAACACATCCAGCCAGACTTACAGTGGACCCACTCAGTTAACCTCTATCAACAGGGACCAATTGGAATTCAAGTCACTCTGTTGTTTTCTGTATTTACAGTCTGCCAGTCTCACTGGCTCCCACTGGCTCCACATTTCTTTTTACAGAGTGTTTTGGTAGCAAAGAGGGTTTCTATGGTCTGCAATGTGGGTTTTACTACCTGTTGCAAGGCCAGAGTTGGTTGGAGGGGAGAGGGAGAACAGAGGCGAGCAGGATGGAAAAGGCCCTAGGATCTTGCTGGTATAGTAGCTTGAGAGATCATAGACCTGGTTGTTTGTGCATGTTAGGATCATATCTGGGCAGCATGACTGTATAATAGCTGTGGATGTTTATATAAGGCTTCATCCCATCCCAGAGTCACATCTCTATTAGATGAGAGTCAACAAGAGTTTAACATGTTTTGAAGTAACTGGCCCTGGGGTTGCCATGACAATGGATGGAAATTGATTCGTAACGGACTGGCTGCTGGTTTGTCGGGTTCAGACTAGGTTTTACGTCCCATCCCCCCATTCTCCAACCATCCTTCTGCTGGAGTCCTGTGACAGTTTCAATTATCTAATAACTCACAGACTGCCTCACCCTCAGATAGACTAGCGGTTAAGAGCATTGGGCTCGTAACTGAAAGGTTGCTGGTTTGAATCCCTGAGCCAGCAAGGTTGAAAAACCTGTCATTCTGCCCTTGAGAAAGGTAATTCATCCCCAACAACTTCTCTTGGGTGCTGATGACATCAATTAAGGCACTGCTTAGATTCAGAGGATTTATGTTAAATGTGGAAGATGCATTCAGTTGTACAACTGACCAGGTGTTCCCTTTTATAGTAACCTAATACTGACTTTGCCATACGTATTGTTTTTTGGATAGGTACCCAGAACTCGTTGGGCTTTTTGACCATGCCCAACACAGACTTCTTTCTCCAGGTCCAATTGCCCTCTTTTCAGGCTAAGCAGTCATTAAGTCTGATTGAATGAGCTGCCATCACTTACAACAGGGCTTTATGAGATGTGACTTGAGGAAGAGGGAGTGGTCGTATTGTTGCTAAGAGGCTGCAATCCAACTGGCTGCCTCTGGTCTTACTGGCCCATCCTCTGACCCATAGCTTCCTCTGTAGTTGATCACAGTTAATAATGGTAGTGATAGTGATGGATTAATAATGTGTGTGTGTTATGTTGCCATGCTCCTGTGTGTGGCTGTGTGTCCGTCCAAAGAGAAGCCCTCCAACCCACTGATAGATGTGCCCTATAGGTCTTATGTATCCATCTGTAGCCTGTCAGTGACATCATGGTCAGAAACTCCAGGGGGGGGGGGCAAAGAGGTGGAGATGTATAGCTGCTACTGTTCAGCCCTGTGGCCCCAAAGCTTCTCCAATCGGCTAGCACACTGTAATGGTGTCATTTGTTGACTGTTTAGTACAGTGGCTTTTATTATGTGTCCATGACTACAAGGACAATGATTAAATTGTTTTTCTCCCAGTATGATTTTCGCATACTGATATGCAGGTCAGCTGTTGAATAAGAGTTAATCTAATAATGCCATTTAGCTATTATAATGTTATTTTGTTTCTACTCCCCTCTGTTTACTCTCCTACTTTTGTCTTCAGTATCTCACAATAGTTTGGAGATACTGTGGTCAATGGAGATATTCAATAATTGATTAACTGTTCTTGACTTCTATTTGATGTACCTAGATAAGACAAGAAAGAGAGGCAACCTGAACTAACTTGATATTTTCTTGCTGTGTTATGTACTTGTACTCATTCCCATGTTGACTCCGACAAGGAGAAGACTAAAGAGGAGCAGAGGAACAGGGATGGGGTGTGAGACTCTCCTAGACGGTGCTGCTGTCACACACAGAGTGGCGCGAGCCAATCAGAGGAATACCAATAAATCTGGAGTGCTTAGTGGGATATTTTGGACGCCAAGCGAGACAGAGTGCCACACAAGAACACAGCTACTATCTGACCCTCTCTCTGTCCCCTTTTTCTCTGTCCCTCTCTTTTTCTGACCCTATTAGTCACCAACTAACAGGGATGGAGGAAAAGAGATCTCATTCCTTCACCTCCCTGCTTCTTTTCTTCCCTTTCAATCACACTCTGTCCCCATCTGTGTCTGTGTGACTGAGCATGTGTGGGAGGCAGCTTTGATTTGGTAGCCAAGCTCTGTTGCACCAAATCCTATTCAAACAAGGACGAGAGAGAGAGGGAGAGAGAGAAAGTCCAGGAGACATTTGTAGCTGAGTGGATGAGCACAAACAATACCTGGCACACAGCTTTTGAGTGTCACATAAACCACCCTCCTCTCTCTCTCTCTCTCTCTCTCTCTCTCTCTCTCTCTCTCTCTCTCTCTCTGTCTGTCTCTAACTCTCTCTTTCTGTCTGTCCCTCTCTCTGTCCTATTCAGTGACCGGCCCTTCCCTCCCGCCCCTCCCTGTGTACTCTCTCTCAGGATGGGGGATGTCTATCCCTATAAAAGGCATGTGTGTGCCCTGACAGGGTTTCATTCCAGCCATGGAGAGTCAGAGAGTCCTGTCGTCTTACAGGAAGCGTTTCGGGCCCCAGGGGGCCGGCAGCGTGGGTGGGGGCGTGCGGCTCAACAGTCTCTCCTCCAGCCGCTTCTCCCTCCATGGGACCCCCCGCCACCTGACCCACTCCAGCACCATTTCCCGTCTCTCCCTGGGGTCGGCTGGAGGGGCCCTGCTCCTGGGGACCCCTGGGAACCGGCTGGACTTCTCGGCTGACTCACTCCTCAAGGCCCAGTACCGGGAGACGCGCACCAACGAGAAGGTGGAGATGATGGGTCTGAACGACCGCTTCGCCAGCTTTATAGAGAAGGTGCGCTTCCTGGAGCAGCAGAACACGGTGCTGGTGACGGAGCTGACCCAACTGAGGGGGAAGGAGCCCAGCCGTCTGGGGGACATCTTCCAGGAGGAGCTGAGGGAGCTGCGCAGGCAGGTGGACGGACTCAGCGCTGGGAAGGCCCGGCTGGAGATAGAGAGGGACAACATGGCTGCTGACGTGGCCACGCTCAAACAGAGGTGAGAATGAGGCAGTCTCATTTCCATCAATACAATTGAGCATTGATCAGTCTGCTTTGTTTTAGTATTTTGGAGTTCCAATTGATATTGTGGAGTTCTAATTGCTTCAGCAGTCTGTCCACTTAAACGTTTATTCGAAATTTGATTTAGTGGATTCCTAGTGTTTGGCATGTGTATTGGTCAATATGTTAATTTTGAATTGGAATCTTTGCTACAGTCTAAAACCAACAAGTGGATAGTTGACATAACACAGTTCAGTATAACTGGATATCGTGTTACATGATAAAATTGCTCAGTTGATGCTTTGGCTTGTTAGTTATTGAAAACACTGTGCTCTGAGAAGGCGTTACTCAATGGGTGTCCCTCTTTCTAAACTTGATCGTGACCAGACCCCTACAGCCATTCAATGAGTGTGGAGGAATGGAGGAAACACAATAGAGCTGATTTCCACAAAGAGACCAGGGAGCCTGGCAGATGTTCTGTTGTTGCCTGATCCTCCCCCTTAACACTCATTGGTCAAATGCACACTTCTTCGTCATGTTTATTGGTTTATTGCTTAAGTGGCATAGTTTATAGTTATGAGGTTATGGCTTATGTTTTCCCAGGGTGCTTTTCTGTTGCTGCAAAGGACAAAGGGAACATCTAAGTGTGTAATGGTTTCTGAGCCTGTGTATACTATGGATCAGAGACGCGTGTGTGTGAGTGTCACTGCTCTCTGAATACAGATCTTTTCATTTGCTTTGGTGCAGAATGTGGTAGATTTTCACAACACTTAGTACAGAACTCAAACCACGTCATGAGAAAGGTAGTCATTTCTCAACTCAATTGAGTGAGTACAACATCAAATCATACAGTCACTTTTTTACCAAACTTAATTAGTGTTTCATCTGGAAATACATGTTCGTTTAAAGTAATTGCTTTTCACAATGCAATGCTCACTTTACTTTTGCTATGATTGTCTTCTCATTTTTTAAATAACATTTTACTATTAACCGACTGCTCTTAATTGATAATCACTTAACCGTTTGGTAAACCTATAGATTTTACATTTTTTTACAGTTTTAGAGAACTAGATAATGAAAAAGTATGTTTGTAAAGTATAAATATATATATACTATAATGTACTATTATGATGATGAAGCATTTATAAGCATTTTATAAGCATTTTGCTGCACAAATAAAATAACATAAAATTGTATTTGTCACTTCTTAAATAACAGGTGTAGATTAACAGTGAAATACTTACTTATGGTCCCTTGCCTACAATGCAGAGAGAAAAAGAGAAAAATTACACAATGGGTACCAGTACTTGTGCACCTGCGATAACATCTGTAAATCTGTGTACGCAACCAATACACTTTGATTTGATTTGACTATTAGGATTTTACTGCAAAACATTTAGAATCTGATATTGACAAGATCAGAGATGTTCTCTGTCATACAATGGAAAACAGCGGTAACTACACATTTGGTCAAATTGAGTTAAGACTGAAATCAGGCTTTGTAGTGTCCTGGTTCAATTATCTTCCGTTTTCAAAGAAAATTGAGTTTCAAATGTGCAGTAACTACAATATCCACGTAAGAACCAACGCAAACAGCAGTAAGTGAAGTTACTAAGTGAAGTTCCTGCAGTTTGCCTTGGTATTCTATCGGGCTCTGAGTTCAGGCCATCCCGATCATGACATGCCGTCACACACACCATGAGACAGTCAAAAGGTTTGATAAACACATTTAGATTGTAGATACTGTACTTTTCTTTTGCATTACCCATATAGTTGTTTGTCATACAAAGGCAGAGTGCAGTATCAGCATTTCAGGGGTCATAGGTCAGGTAAGTGGTCATGGTTATAATAAGATAATATATCAGTGCATTATCACTTATCGACCTACAACACATTTGGCTGGAGAGTAAAAAAAGACTTTAAAGCCATTTTTCTCAGATTCTTTGCCTTTGTATGGCATTTCAGGTGGCTGCCCTGCCCTTGGCCTGAGTCTGCCTCCTGTCCCTCCTATCGTCATGGTCATACCTCCCTGAAAACAATGACACTATACTTTGCGCAGACCTGTTCTGCCTTAAGGTGGAACTGACATCTGTTCATATACACCCCCAGGAAGAATATTACACCTTTTTTTTATCGGACAAGCAAGTATTTAGATATGGTAATTTTTCAATTTATAGAATGTTTGGGAATGACGTATAGTAAGGCATTTGTAAAAATTCTGTAGCAATATAGAGTGGGTTTGGACAATTAATAGGCACTGCAGTAAATAAAAAACCCAAGAAACATCTGTCTCGTCCAAGCCCGGAGTCTACGCAGACCGGTGCGCCATAACCAATCAGAGTTACAGTAGGCCTATATGCAAATAAGCCATTTGCCACATGGGCCTGCCATCATTCACTTCGAACTGGACTGTGTGTTTACAGGCAGTAGCAGCAGCACAACTTTAGATCATTAAAACTGCCCTTGCTAGTTTGATTGTATTGACATTCCCAGCCTTAACTAAAGTCGTCCGTTTTTTTCTAAATATTGGGAATTTAAAAGTGAAACAGTGCTCAAGACAGGCTTGATGCAAGCTAATGCTAAACATTCTGTTTCTTTCATTTCTTTCATTTGGTTACAGTACACCTATGTTGTAATTATATCTGAACAATACATTTATTTTTGCATCAATGATTATGAAAGATATCTTTCATGATCATACTTTTTATCACACATGGGATAGAAATTATTCAGTAAATTTTGATGGGTAGTGCAAGTGTATTGCCTGATGTGAAAACAGTGTAATGTACATTCAAATGGCAATTTGTCATTAACTGGTCGTTAAAACAACTTAATTGAGAAGATATCATTATGTTCTGTTTTGGTGATTAAATCAATTTCATAGTAAGCTTATATTTATATCAATGGTTGTTTGGTGAAAGATGTCTCCAAACAAAATGAGTGCACAATAAAAGGTTTTGAATATAACTAACAAGTGTTAGTTTGGTACTAAGAGTTTTGAAAATTCACCACATACGTGTGTTAGCACCAAAGCTAATATAAAAAAACATTAACACACATCTGCTTTTCACCTCTAAGAGCACAGCATGGGTATCGATGGTGAAGGTTGACAAGGTTAGAGGTCAGGTCGTGTTTCCTGCTGGTTTCCCAACTCTACTCTCTAACACCAATTCATCAGTCTCTGAAGAATGACAGATCTGAGTTAGAAGGTGTGTGAGCATGTGTGTTTCAGTGTGGGGCAGATAGTGGCAGATGGAGTTTGTAAGTGTGTGTGTGTGTGTGTGTGTGTGTGTGTGTGTGTGTGTGTGTGTGTGTGTGTGTGTGTGTGTGTGTGTGTGTGTGTGTGTGTGTGTGTGTGTGTGTGTGTGTGTGTGTGTGTGTGTGTGTGTGTGTGTGCGCGCGCGTGTGCGCGCGTGTTCCCGTGTGGGTTCTTGTTTGTGCGTGTTCGTGTGTGTGTGTGCTTGTTTGTGCGTGTGTGTGTGTTTTGGCTCCATTCTGAATGCGTGAACTCCGCCTCCGTTAGAAGTGAATGGCTAATGATGTGTACGCTCTACATTCAACTGAGCTCAGCCCACCTACTGCCAACTCTGCTACTGCAGCATGGAAGACAAGTGGTACACACACAGTCCTTATCATCAGTTCATGTCATTATGTATACAAGGATATTCATACATTGTCACATTTAATCATATCCTGATCATGATCCCTTCACTTTTCTGGATGGAAAACATGATCATATATATTGGGTCATTGGTGGGATGATGACTGGGATTCATTGACTTTGTATCAATAGAGAATAGGTTGAAACTATGTTTTATCTGAGGTGCATGGATCCTCTTTACGTGACCAATGAGTGGACTTAGTGTGCACCCTAACACTGCCTCTCCTTTTATCTGTCTGTTTTCTATTTTTCCTCACTCTCCCTTTCTCTTTCAATCAGACTGCAAGATGAGATGGTTCTTAGACAGGATGCAGAGAGCAACTTGAACGCCTTTAGACAGGTGAGGTCATTTCTCTCATAATTTGTATCAATTTAACTATTATTGACCATGTCCCTGTTTGCATGTGATCTTCACAGCCCGTGTTTTTATGTGAGGAATATACAGGTCACATTGACCTAAGGATTCTCTGTGTGTAGGATGTGGATGAGGCATCTCTGAACCGTGTCCAGTTGGAGAGGAGGATAGACGCGCTGCAGGATGAGATTGCCTTCCTCAAGAAGATCCACGAGGAGGTGAGCTTCAGCTTCCCCTTGTCTCTATGGCAATCTCTAGTCCTTACTGACCAACCTCTGTTTCTATCTCTGAAGTAAATAGTGAATATTAGTAAATAGTGAATATTCAGAGAGTGAAAGAGGTGACCTTTAACCTGTAAGCCTGTGGTTGGTTCTCTATAGGAGCTGCGTGAGCTGCAGGAGCAGCTGATGGCCCAGCAGGTCCATGTGGATGTGGACGTGTCCAAGCCAGACCTGACCGCTGCTCTGAGGGACATCCGGGTCCAGTATGAGTCCGTGGCCTCCTCGAACATTCAGGAGACGGAGGAGTGGTACCGCTCCAAGGTCATATCAGAAAGCTTGGGCTATTGCATATACAGTGCCTTGCGAAAGTATTCGGCCCCCTTGAACTTTGCGACCTTTTGCCACACTTGAGGCTTCAAACATAAAGATATAAAACTGTATTTTTTTGTGAAGAATCAACAACAAGTGGGACACAATAATGAAGTGGAACGACATTTATTGGATATTTCAAACTTTTTTAACAAATCAAAAACTGAAAAATTGGGCGTGCAAAATTATTCAGCCCCCTTAAGTTAATACTTTGTAGCGCCACCTTTTGCTGTGATTACAGCTGTAAGTCGCTTGGGGTATGTCTCTATCAGTTTTGCACATCGAGAGACTGAAATTTCTTCCCATTCCTCCTTGCAAAACAGCTCGAGCTCAGTGAGGTTGGATGGAGAGTATTTGTGAACAGTAGTTTTCAGTTATTTCCACAGATTCTCGATTGGATTCAGATCTGGACTTTGACTTGGCCATTCTAACACCTGGATATGTTTATTTTTGAACCATTCCATTGTAGATTTTGCTTTATGTTTTGGATCATTGTCTTGTTGGAAGACAAATCTCCGTCCCAGTCTCAGGTCTTTTGCAGACTCCATCAGGTTTTCTTCCAGAATGGTCCTGTATTTGGCTCCATCCATCTTCCCATCAATTTTAACCATCTTCCCTGTCCCTGCTGAAGAAAAGCAGGCCCAAACCATGATTCTGCCACCACCATGTTTGACAGTGGGGATGATGTGTTCAGGGTGATGAGCTGTGTTGCTTTTACGCCAAACATAACGTTTTGCATTGTTGCCAAAAAGTTCCATTTTGGTTTCATCTGACCAGAGCACCTTCTTCCACATGTTTGGTGTGTCTCCCAGGTGGCTTGTGGCAAACTTTAAACAACACTTTTTATGGATATCTTTAAGAAATGGCTTTCTTCTTGCCACTCTTCCATAAAGGCCAGATTTGTGCAATATACGACTGATTGTTGTCCTATGGACAGAGTCTCCCACCTCAGCTGTAGATCTCTGCAGTTCATCCAGAGTGATCATGGGCCTCTTGGCTGCATCTCTGATCAGTCTTCTCCTTGTATGAGCTGAAAGTTTAGATTGCCAGGTCTTGGTAGATTTGCAGTGGTCTGATACTCCTTCCATTTCAATATTATCGCTTGTACAGTGCTCCTTGGGATGTTTAAAGCTTGGGAAATCTTTTTGTATCCAAATCCGGCTTTAAACTTCTTCACAACAGTATCTCGGACCTGCCTGGTGTGTTCCTTGTTCTTCATGATGCTCTCTGCGCTTTTAACGGACCTCTGAGACTATCACAGTGCAGGTGCATTTATACGGAGACTTGATTACACACAGATTGTATTTATCATCATTAGTCATTTAGGTCAACATTGGATCATTCAGAGATCCTCACTGAACTTCTGGAGAGAGTTTGCTGCACTGAAAGTAAAGGGGCTGAATAATTTTGCACGCCCAATTTTTCAGTTTTTGATTTGTTAAAAAAGTTTGAAACATCCAATAAATGTCGTTCCACTTCATGATTGTGTCCCACTTGTTGTTGATTCTTCACAAAAAAATACAGTTTTATATCTTTATGTTTGAAGCCTGAAATGTGGCAAAAGGTCGCAAAGTTCAAGAGGGCCGAATACTTTCGCAAGGCACTGTACATGTACCTACATTACTGTACAGGCACAGGGAGACACACTACCATACAGATAAACATGCATACAGCCAGGTGTTGCACAATGCACACATTGACAACACACTATAAGATGCCGACTTTTAAACTGTCCTGTCTCTCCTTTTGTTGTTATGCACAGTTTGCCGACTTGACCGACGCAGCTACTCGGAATGCAGACGCCTTGCGATTGGCCAAACAGGAGGGCAACGAGTACCGCCGGCAACTCCAGGCCATGACCTGTGATGTGGAGGCGCTCCGTGGAACAGTGAGTTGTCCAATCAGAGCAGAGTGTGATGTATCAACAATGAGACATAAGAAGACCATGAGTTCCATGACTCCCCTCTCTAACTGAACCACCTCTCCTCTTTCATCTCTTTCCAAACCTCTTCCCCCTTCCTTTCCTTCTCCCTATCTTCCTCCTCTCCTGCAGAATGAGTCTCTGGAGCAGCAGCTGCGTGAGATGGAGGACCGTTTCTCCGTAGAGACGGCTGGTTACCAGGATACGGTGGGTCATCTGGAGGAGGAGATCCAGACTCTGAAGGAGGGGATGGCCAGACACCTGCAGGAGTACCAGGACCTGCTCAATGTCAAACTGGCCCTGGACATAGAGATCGCTACCTACAGGAAGCTGCTGGAGGGAGAGGAGAGCAGGTGAGGAGATAATGGTGGAGAGGGAGGAGGATGGTGGATGGAGAGGAGGGTGGAGAGGAAGGAGGGTAGAAGGTAGGAAGAGAGGAGGGAGGAGGGAAGGAGAGAGAGGGTGTTGGAGGGAATAAAGTGGAACAAAACGAATGTGGATCTAATGAGCTGGGTCGGGAGGAGACAGTGTGATGAAGAAAGAAAATACAATAGGTGGTGGCTGGTAGCTACTGATACTCTCTCTTCCTCTTCCTCAGGATCACTGTTCCAATGCAGAGCTTCTCCAACCTGCAGTTCAGAGGTGAGTAAGGGTATTCTGACCCAGATATATTAGCGTAGTCTATCATGGCATTTAATAATTTACCCCAGTCATATGAATGATGTGCTGATGCATAAATCTGAAGTTAGGATTCGGCTCTGACTGGATTCATGGGCATCTGAAAGCTAAACGTCTCTCTCACCCTCTCCCTGAGTATAGAGACTAGTATGGACACTAAGTTCTCTCCAGAGGCCCATGTCAAGAGGAGCATCATAGTGCGGACTGTGGAGACTAGAGACGGGGAGGTATGTAGAACATCATAGACCATTGAATGAGTCCATGGGGGATTTATTCCCATATCAGATTTGTGAATGTGCTTGCTTCCTGCTTAGCTCCTCCAGAGGGCAGCATGCTACATTGTATAATTCAATACATGCAATTTCACAAGCTTTCAGATCACTTATAGACAGTCCCTCCCTACTGCTGGCATCTACAACCCAACATGCCCTGTTCCCTGCTCTGTGTTTCAGATCATTAAGGAGTCTACAGCTGAGAGGAAGGAGATTCCTGACAGTCCTTAAAGGACAAAAATGGTGCTAGCTATATGTCTATCATACTGTCCCCACTCCCCAGTAACGCTTAGAGGCCTTGCATGATAATGATACCCTTTCCTGACCAGGCACCTCCCTCTTCTCCAAACCTCAAAGTCCCCCCAGTTGCAACCACCTCACCATCCCCTTCCTCCCCTCTTCATCATCACCCCCAGACCATGCTACATCATTAAATACTTTTTTTGCATTTTGTTGAAACAAATAAAAATCCCTCATTGCGTCCTTGTTAGCATTTTAGCCAAAAAAGTATTATTTTTGTATTGCTGTAACTGGAGATAGGCTTTAGTGCTGGGAAGTGTGGCCATACACCTTAGAAGGAAGGGTCTTGGACTACTACCCTTCCTGATTAACAGACTTAATGCTTGGAAATGTATATTTTGTTCAGCTCATAATAGTGACAGATCAGAGTGGGAAATGTTCTCATTGTGTTTGGATAGTAGCCAGAGAGGAGGCCTTGAAATGTAGGGATTGTTATTCAGCTAGTGGCAGGGGTCGTGCTGAAGTTGTGTGGTTTGAGTGGATCTGAGAAGTCAAGAGTAAAGTACAGTTGCTGGGGTTAGCAGTGGACAGGATGGGTCTCAGACAAGGAAGATGACGTGTGAATGACAGTGCTTTTGGCAGAACTGTTGGTGAAAAGAAAGAAGCTGACGTAACTCTCCTCTAGGGCCAAGGACCATATCTATTTCTCTCCCCCCTCTGGATGCAGTGTCTCTAGTTCCACTGTTTCATTGCAACATAATATTTTAACACTAGAACGGTGCCTGGGCATATCCACTTATGCACCAGGGGTGAGAGGGACAGGATGGAGGTGATACAGGGAGTATTGACGAGACCCTTACCTCTGAAATCCCCTGTTCCTCCCCCAGCTCCATCTCTGGAGTGTCAGTGATTGTAGAGAGACACAAAAGAAGGTGTTGCTGAGATAGCTTGGTGCTGGTGGAGCAGGTGGGGTTACATGGTGTCTCCCTGATGACAGCCCTCTCCAAGAGGGGGGCTTGGAGGTGGAGGTGGGGGTTGGAGGGTTGGAGGAGAGGAGGAGAGGAGGAGGGTTGGAGGAGAGGAGGAGAGGAGGAGGAGAGGAGGAGAGGAGGAGGGTTGGAGGAGAGGAGAGGAAGAGGGTTGGCGGGTGGCTGTCAAAACACTAACTGTTAATCCCAGCTCTCTCCCTCTGCTTAGCACCCCTGCTGACATAAACAAACTGACACCCCTGTCACCTACCATTCAGTACAGATGGTGACTACAGACTGCTTTTCATTCTTCACTAAAGACAAACCGTAACCGTCTTCTAATGTGCCTGAGTTTCTTTCACATCTCCCTTCCCTCTGCTTTGCCTTCGTGTCTTCACCCGTCAGCTCTAGATACTATTTCTTCTCTTCTTGTCTGCCTCTTACAGTAGCCACAGCTGAACCACACTGCAGTAGGTCTAAGAAAAACCTACAAGATGTGAATATAACCTTAGTTTTGACCAACATTATGACAACCCGCTAACAACAATAAAGCCATTTTGTTTGATTAGTATTTGTGTCTGAATGAGTCTTTTGTGAATGACAGTTTTTATTTGCTTTCTTTAGTCCAACACAAGCTGCTGCTTGGATTGAATGTGTACCGTTGTATGATTGTGTGTGCTCATGAAATGAAGATAGATCCAGTACCAGCTCACTGATGGACATTTTTCATGACTTTATTTTACATACCCAGCACCTCCAAGTTGTTGACGTGCGTACACCACGTGAGAAACTCGTTGAGTGGGGCGCCAGATTTCAGGAGGACAGTTGGGCACTTGTTGATTGATCATAATCAATAGTACCCACATAGTCATAATCAACATGCGTCATTTATCATCATGATAATCATCCATCCATATGTAGGCTCCTGTTTGCGGTATCTGTCTGCGGTGAATGAGTATAACTGAGTCTGACGGCCAATCTCTGTATCAGGATCCACATTAGAGGTATGTGGGAGAGATGATGACTGGCATGGCAGACCGCTGAGATTGACAGGAGGGATCAATGTTCATCATCATCATCACTACGTTGGTTGTTGTCCAGTGGCGAGGGGAATTGAGGTGGGAGGGTTCGGCACCAAAGCCTAGATTTAACGTACTGTCATCGTCATTTGTCAGTGTCTTTGTCAGTGCTCTGCCCAGGACCCTACAGAAGCACATAGACAGTATATTCTCTCACAGACAGGGTCAGACTGTAACACTCTGTTGAATGATCTAACAACCTATTCACACGTTCAGCCCTCAAGGACCCTTCACTTCACTCCCTGCCCAGACTCTCTGAGTCTTTCTGTAAGGACAATGACTCAAACAGAGATTATATAAGTGCTCTCAGTGCCCCCCCCCACACACACACACAACCTCACCATACACACTGCTCTCTGGGCCCCTTCTGACAAACAGCCAGAAAGGAGTTGAAGGAGGAAACATGCGTACGTGTGTATGTATGTGCTGGGCAGGTATATAGGAGTCCCAGTCACGCAGAGGCCATCCTTTGCTCATTGTACAGCTAATGTATTTCTGTGTGTTAGTGTGTGTGTAGGAGGGAGGAGCTATAGGAGGACAGGTTCATTGTATTGGCTGGAATGGAAAAATGGAACTGCGTCAAACATGTGCTTTCCATATGTTTTATGTGTTTGATACTGTCCCATTTATACCATTCCAGCCATTACAATGAGCCCGCCACTGGTGTGTATGTGCCCATGTGTATGTGTGTTTGTGTGTGTGCAGTGCAGTGCAGTACTGTAGGGGAGCAGGTTGAGAGCTTCAAGTTCCTTGGTGTCCACATCACCAACAAACTATCATGGTCCAAACACACCAAGACAGTCGTGAAGAGGGCACGACAACGCCTATTCCACCTCAGCAGACTGAAAAGATTTGGCATGGGTCCTCAGATCCTCAAAAAGTTCTACAGCTGCACTATCGAAAGCATCCTGACTGACCGCTAGGCACTACAGAGGGTAGTGCGTGCGGCCCAGTACATCACTGGGGCCAAGCTTCCTGCCATCCAGAACCTCTATAACAGGCAGTGTCAAATTGCCAAAGACTACAGTCACCCTAGTCATAGACTGTTCTCTCTGCTACAGCACGGCAAGCGGTACCGGAGGGCCAAGTCTAGGTCCAAAAGGGTCCTTAACAGCTTCTACCCCCAAACCATAAGACTGTTGAACAGCTAATCAAATGGCTACCCAGACTATTTGCATTGCGCCCCCCCCTCTTTTACGCTGCTGCTACTCTCTGTTTATTATCTATGCATACACACTTTAACTTTACCTACATGTACATATTACTTCAATTACCTTGACTAACCAATGTCCCCACACATTAACTCCGGCACCCCCTGTATATAGCCTCCACATTGACTCTGTACCGATACCCCCTGTATATAGCCTCCACATTGACTCTGTACCAGAACCCCCTGTATATAGCCTCCACATTGACTCTTTACCGATACTCCCCTGTATATAGCCTCCACATTGACTCTGTACCAATACCCCCTGTATATAGCCTCCACATGGACTCTGTACCAGAACCCCTGTATATAGCCTCCACATTGACTCTGTACCGGTACCCCCTGTATATAGCCTCCACATTGACTCTGTACCAGAACCCCTGTATATAGCCTCCACATTGACTCTGTACCAGCACCCACTGTATATAGCCTCCACATTGACTCTGTACCAATACCCCCTGTATATAGCCTCCACATGGACTCTGTACCAGAACCCCTGTATATAGCCTCCACATTGACTCTGTACCAGTACCCCCTGTATATAGCCTCCACATTGACTCTTTAGTCTGTACCAGTACCCCCTGTATATAGCCTCCACATTGAGTCTGTACCAGTACCCCTGTATATAGCCTCCACATTGAGTCTGTACCAGTACCCCCTGTATATAGCCTCCACATTGACTCTGTACCAGTACCCCCTGTATATAGCCTCCACATTGAGTCTGTACCAGTACCCCCTGTATATAGCCTCCACATTGACCAGGTACAAGTACCCCCTGTATATAGCCTCCACATTGAGTCTGTACCAGTACCCCCTGTATATAGCCTCCACATTGACTCTGTACCAGAACCCCTGTCTATAGCCTCCACATTGACTCTGTACCAGTACCCCCTGTATATAGCCTCCACATTGACCAGGTACCAGTACCCCCTGTATATAGCCTCCACATTGAGTCTGTAC
Organism: Oncorhynchus tshawytscha; assembly: GCF_018296145.1. Taxonomy (NCBI): domain Eukaryota; kingdom Metazoa; phylum Chordata; class Actinopteri; order Salmoniformes; family Salmonidae; genus Oncorhynchus; species Oncorhynchus tshawytscha. The sequence goes on along the minus strand of NC_056455.1, from coordinate 18,921,664 downwards.
CAGTACCCCCTGTATATAGCCTCCACATTGACCAGGTACCAGTACCCCCTGTATATAGCCTCCACATTGAGTCTGTACCAGTACCCCCTGTATATAGCCTCCACATTGACCAGGTACCAGTACCCCCTGTATATAGCCTCCACATTGAGTCTGTACCAGTACCCCTGTATATAGCCTCCACATTGACCAGGTACCAGTACCCCCTGTATATAGCCTCCACATTGAGTCTGTACCAGTACCCCCTGTATATAGCCTCCACATTGAGTCTGTACCAGTACCCCTGTATATAGCCTCCACATTGAGTCTGTACCAGTACCCCCTGTATATAGCCTCCACATTGAGTCTGTACCAGTACCCCCTGTATATAGCCTCGCTATTGTTATTTTGCTGCTGCTCTTTAATTATTTGTTACTTTTATTTTATTTATTTTTTACTTATCTATTTTTTACTTAAGTCTTTTCTTAAAACTGCATTGTTGGTTAAGGGCTTGTAAGTAAGCATTTCATTGTAAGGTCTATACCTGTTGTATTTGGCGCATGTGACAAATAAAATAAACATTTGATTTGATGTGTCTATTTAGCCTGGCTCTTGTCAGTGGACTGGCGTGTCTCAGGTCTGGGATGGAGGTGGCCTCGAGCTGAAGGAATTCTGGCTAGATAAAACACTCACTCCACCAGGGTGTGGGCCCTGACGCCTGGCCCACTGAAACTTTTCCAGCCAATCTTTCAGAGGTGGGGGTAAGGACTGGTTACTATTGAAGAGCTTTTTCTCCTCAGCAGCTATACTTACTGTAGAACTACGAAGAGAAAGGGATGACAATGAAGTTATCTAAAGAGTGTGCTTCTCAAAATCCTCCACACTACATCAGTTCCCTTGTTGACCCCAAACATCACTCAACCCTGTACACCCCACCCATGGCTTGTTGACCCCAAACATCACTCAACCCTGTACACCCCACCCATGGCTTGTTGACCCCAAACATCACTCAACCCTGTACACCCCACCCATGGCTTGTTGACCCCAAACATCACTCAACCCTGTGCACCCCACCCATGGCTTGTTGACCCCAAACATTACCCAACCCTATATAAAGCCAGCAGCATACCACCCTACATACCACTGCTTGCTTGCTTCTGAAGATAAGCATGGTTGGTCCTGGTCATTCCCTGGATGGGAGACCAGATTCTGCTGGAAGTGGTGTTGGAGGGCCAACCCCCCCAGGGAAGTGATTGGGGACACTACCCCGTGTAGGGTGCCGTCTTTCAGATGGGACGTTAAACGGGTGTCCTGACTCTCTGAGGTCATTAAAGATCCCATGGCATTTATTGTGAGAGTAGGGGTGTTAACCCTGGTGTCCTGGCTAAATTCCCAATCTGACCCTCAAACCATTCACGGTCACCTAATAATCACCAGTTTACAGTTGGCTCATTCATCCATCTCCCCTGTAACTATTCCCCAGGTTCTTGCTGTAATGAGAATGCGTTCTCAGTCAACTTAACTGGTGGAATAAATAAATACAATCCAACCATGGCTTATGCACTCACAGGGCTCCTGGCAATACAGACCTCTTCATTCCATGAGAGAGGATGTCTAAAATTACCCATTGTTTGTACTCTAATAGTAATTCTAATGAGTATGCTGCTGTCTTCTTTCCCTGACACTAGTGTGTGTTTGTTAGCTCTCTATGCTAACAGAATCCATAATGAGCTCCCTAATGCATTTGTTTGTATCAGCGCAGAACATCAAGCACTCTTTCTCATCAATCACTACTCCAGTACTCAGCTCTTATTATGTAAAGGTACACAGAGAACTAATGCTGGTAATGAGATGCTAGATGTGTGAGCATCATACACATGCCCTATCTCTGTGTTGCAGCCAGCACCCTTCTCCTCTCAGCCCCCTTGTCCTCTCCCCTCTTCACTACACATTCCTGCACTACTCGACCCTGTCACCAAAGGGTCATGGGAAGGCATGTGTGCTTGTTGGTTAATTTTAGCCCTCATTTCATCAAGCCCATTGAGACAAAACACAGAACAAGCATGTCAACCCCTCCACCAAACACCACCACCCTAAAGCAACTCTCTCTGTCTCTTTGATTCTTTCGCAGACTCCATAAACAACTGCAGTGACTTTTGACACACTAAGGCTACATTTACACAGCCTGCCCAATTCTGATATTTTTTTCCACTAATTGCTATTTTGACCAATCACATCAGTCCTTTCACATCAGAGTTTTTTCAGAGCTGATCTGATTGGTCAAAAGACCAATTAGTGAAAGAAATATCAGAATTGGGCTGCCTGTGTAAACTCAGCCACACACACACACACACACACACACACACACACACACACACACACACACACACACACACACACACACACACACACACACACACACACACACACACACACACACACACACACACACACACACACACACACACACACACACACACACACACACACAAAGGCATACATCAGAGCTACAGGAGAGCCCATAATATTAGCTGTGTGATGAGTAAAGGATGGCCTCTGAGTGACTGGGACTCCTATAGACCTGGCACACACACACACACACACACACACACACACACACACACACACACACACACACACACACACACACACACACACACACACACACACACACACACAAACACAAACACACACACGTTACCAAAGGCATACATCAGAGCTACAGGAGATGACAGAGAGACATGTCAGTGACATCCACCGAAAATGATCGGTGGTACTACCCTTAAAGTAATGCAGCAATGCATATGAACACTCTGGACACACAGGCACACTACAGACACAGACACAGACACAGACACGGACACAGACACAAACACACACACACCAAGTCCATTAACACATCCAACTCCAGGCCATCTGACTGTTTAATAGTCACCAGTACCCTGCCCTGCCCTGAACCTTAATCACTGTTACTACCCTGCACCTTTGAGACTGCTGCCCTATGTACATTGTCACTGAACCCATTTCATATGTATATACTGTATTTTAGTTAAGGCTTATCCTATATAACTACTTCCGTACACACCTTTTCTATTCATATACTGTCCATACTGTCTATAAACACACCATTATATCCAGAATGGACTCTGACATTGCTCATTCTGATATTTCTCAATTTATTTGATTTTATTTGGGGGATTTGTGTGTATTTTTTTGTATGTTTAGGTATTACTTCACTGTTTAAGCTAGATACATAAGCATTTCACTGCACCTGCGATAAAATATGCAAAATATGTGTAATCAACCAATCAAACACTAAGTATATCTTTGTTGATGGTATTGACAACTCGACCGATCATTATCAAGAGGACGTAATCAAGAGGTAATACAATAAGGAACTTTAGGTCAATCAATGTTGGGATGATTCATATTACAGTTTCTAACAATCACCTTGGTACTAATTTCAGAACATTGATGTCATTTTTCAAAACTATAGACACTAAACTCACAACTGATGATCAAAATGAACATTTTTCACTTTTTCCAATTGCTTGGATACAATACACATAAAGCTAAGATAATTTCTTCATTGAACTAAAATCACCTGTTCAAAATGACACAACTTAACATCAAAGTATTACCATTTCAAAATGCAATTCACACATTACATCTGAAATGACTGTCTATTAATTTCATTACAATGATCTAATTATCAATTGATGCAACTGCTCAAAATGATAAGTAACTGTTGCATTACTCTTAATGCAGAGTTTTATGGAAACTGACAAACAATATTCCATGTTTAGATCATGAAAGTTTCAGGATAACGAGATCCATTGACACCAATACTGTCGAACATGAACCAATTGGACTACATAATCTATGGATGTAATATTTCATCACCATTCTTTATCAGACACTGTTTTGTATGGTCCCATGTACCACTTTTCCAGACCATGTTTCAGATTTGACATCACTGTAACACTCTCTTTATTAGGTACACCTATCTCGTACTGGGTAGGACCCCCTTTTGCCTCCACAACAGCCTGAATTATTCACGATGTTGTACTTTAAGAGATGCCCTTCTGCACACCACTGTTTTAAACGGCTGTTATTTGAGTATTTGTGGCCTTTTTGTTAGCTTGAATGAGTCTGGATATTCTCCTCTGACCTCTCTCATTAACAAGGTGTACTTGCCCACAGAACTGCCGCTCACTGAATGTGTTTCGTTTATCGCACCATTCTCTGTAAACTCTAGAGACTGTAGTGTGTAAAAATCCCAGGAAGGCAGCTGTTTCTGAGATGCTGGAACCACCATGTGTGGCACCTTGCCCGTTCTAATGTTTGGTCGAACAACAACTACAGCTCTCTATACTCTATATACTGAGTTGCAGGCAGCCACATGATACGCTGTTCGAAGGAGCTATTTGTGTTAACATGCAGGTGTACCTAATAAGGTATACAGGCCCTTGTCATTTTCCAATACTGCCAACTCGTTACTGATGATTGATTTCACATTGTGGTCTGAGTATATAGTGAAATGAGTGGTATCCACCTACAACAACACAGAGATAACATGGAGCCGGCAGGTGATCCAGGTCACAATAGAGGTCAAGCAGTGGGAGGAGGAAGACGAGGAAGACGTGGTGGTCAAAGGAATGGCAGGGGACAAGCACCCCTTCTGAGAGGTGGTTGTGGGCCTCGTTTGAGAGGTGTGGGGGAACGTGGTAGAGGACAAGGCCAAGGAACAAGACAGTGGCAGCAACAGCAGAGAGTGTCCAATGAAATCTGAGCAATAGTTGTAGACCATGTCGTAAATCATGGCATGACAATGACTGAGGCAGCTACAATGATTCAACCAAACCTCAGAAGATCAACCGTGGCCTCAATCATCATAACTTTCCGCAATGAGAACCGAAGTCTTCAGAATGCGCTAAACATTAGGCTACTCTCAATTGTCAAATAACTGTATACTGCATGCCAATGTGTACCACAGAGTAGGTGATGTGACTAAATGTGTTCTTACTGTCATTTTCCCAACAGAATATAGACTAGGCCAAATAGGGGAGGCAGGGGCAAAATTCTGACTGACCAACAAGAACGGGCTGTGGTCAATTTGGTTCGGGACAGAAATGATATTCGCCTTACAGACATTGGACAATGACGACATGTTGAATAATGTGGAAGCCATCAGTTTGCTGACTATTGCCTGCATGCTGAAAAGGCACCAGATGTCTCTAAAACAGCTATACCGTGTGCCTTTTGAAAGAAATGCAGACAGAGTGAAGCAACTGAGGACTGAGTATGTTCAGGCGTGTTCAGTTTCAAGATGCCTGTTGTGAAAAATTCCCCAAAAATGCCACATCATTGTAATCAACAATTCTCTTTCCAAAATGTATTTTTAGAGGGTGATAGAGCTGGATGCTGACGAAAACCATCACAAATTCCTATTTTTGAATGAGTCAGGCTTCAACCTGGCCAAGACAAGGAGGAGAGGTCAGAATTTTGTTGGCCAGCAGGCAACCAACCAAGTACCTGGACAACGTTGGGCCAACATCGCCATGTGTGCGGCTATATTGGAAGATGGTGTGGTGGGACGCAGACCTTGTATTGGATCATATAATGCAGCTCTCCTTGTAACCTTCATTGATGAGCTAAACCAGGTCTGTAGAGCTGATGACGTGACCTATGTCATTGTGTGGGATAATGTCAGGTTCCACCAGGCTCAAATGGTGCAAGCATGGTTTCAGGCCCATCCATGATTTACCACCCTGTACTGACCCCTTACTCTCCTTTCCTTAACCCGATTGAGGAATCTTTCTCCACATGGGGGTGGAAGGTATATGATAGGCTCCCTCACGAACAAGCCACCCTTCTCCAGGCCATGGATGACGCATGCAATGACATCACGGCAGACCAGTGTCCGGCCTGGATTCGCCATGCCCGAAGATTCTTCCCAAGATGTTTGGCTAATGAAATCATCCATTGTGATGTGGATGAGAACCTGTGGCCAAATCCACAAGACAGGGTTGATGGAAATATAGAAGTACAGTAATTAATCCTTTGTTTTGCTTTTTACAGTAAGCCAGCTGAGGAACACTGCAGTTGATGTTTTACTGTATTTTTAAATAAAAATTCTAGCTAATTATTTTTTCTTTGATTCAAAGAAACCTATGTTGTGATTTTATTGTATTTCATCATTAAATGTCAAGTTTTGTTCAACGATTCCACTGTCTGTAGTATTCATCTCTACTAGTCCTTTTACAGTGATGTATTCACGTGTATTACCATAATGAAACATGTATCACATATTTTGTACTACAAATGTTTAATGATTGTACAAAGAACTACACAGTGAAACTATCGGTATCTTGTGTGTGGGTGATCTAAATGAATGTTCCTATGGTATTTCATGACAAATTGTTTATTTGAACCAATGATTCTGCTATTGCATGGTTTCTTTAAAGATATGAATCCACAATGCAATGTTTTGAACATTGGACAGCCTGTGTTACAAGGGATGACTCTTTTGAGTTTTGTGTCTGGAGTTTTGAAAAATGACCGCAAGTTTCTGAAATGTCAAGGCTGTGGGTAACTGGTGAAAGGAGTCAGGCGCAGGAGAGCTGAGATGCGTGGACAAGGTATTTAATACAAGATAACACCAGTATAAACACAATACTACGGTGCGGGAAAAATACCGGAACCACGACATAAACGGGCGTAATAACAAAACCCGGCAACAAAATACCAGCCGTCAGTAACAGCCTGAACAATAGAACAAACACGCACACAAACATGGGGGAAACCAGAGGGTTAAATAATGAACATGTAATGGGGGAATTGAAACCAGGTGTGTAGAAAACAAAGACAAAACAAATGGCTAGAAGGCCGGTGATGTCCTCTCGAACAAGGAGCGAGACCGACTCCGGCGGAAGTCATGACATGAAATTGCTATTTTATTTAACTAGGCAAGTCAGTTAAGAACAAATTCTTAATTACAATGACAGTTTATGAACAGTGGGGCAGAACAACAGATTTTTATCTTGTCAGCTCAAGGATTTGCAGTGTTCTGTCAATATATCTGGTAAAAGAATGGTTAATAAAACAACTAAGGGGTGGGGGTCCAAAAACAAATCCCCCCCCCCCTCAAATTATGTTTTATTTTTCCTGTTTTGAATTTCTCACAATTAAATTGTTTAGAGAAACATCAAAATTGGATGTTCTGAGTCCTAAATCTAACCACCAGGTTACCTGCCGCCCCTGAAATGAGTGTCAAAGTGATTGTAAATACTGTATTCATAAGAAAAAGGGACATATAGACCGGTGGACAGGTACATACAGTTGAAGACAGAAGTTTACATACACTTAGGTTGGAGTCATTAAAACTTGTTTTTCAACCACTCCCCAAATTTCTTATTAACAAACTATAGTTTAGGCAAGTCGGTTAGGACATCTACTTTGTGCATAACACAAGTAATTTTTCCAAATTGTTATACAGACAGATTATTTCATTTATAATTCACTGTATCACAATTCCAGTGGGTCTGAAGTTTACATGCACTAAATTGACTGTGCCTTTAAACAGCTTGGAATATTCCAGAAAATGATGTCATGGCTTTAGAAGCTTCTGTTAGGCTATTTGACATAATTTGAGTCAATTGCAGGTGTACCTGTGGATGTATTTCAAGGCCTACCTTCAAACTCAGTGCCTCTTTGCTTGACATCATAGGAAAATCAAAGGAAATCAGCCAAGACCTCAGAAAACAAATTGTAGACCTCCACAAGTCTGGTTCGTCCTTGGGAACAATTTACAAACGTCTGAAGGTACCACGTTCATCTGTACAAACAATAGTATGCAAGTATAAACACCATGGGACCACGCAGCCATCATACCACTCAGGAAGGAGACGTGTTCTGTCTCATAGAGATTAACGTATTTTGGTACTTTGGTGCAAAAAGTGCAAATCAATTCCAGAACAACAGCAAGGGACCTTGTGAAGATGCGGGACGAAACAGGTACAAAAGTATCTATATACACTGTAAAACGAGTCCTATGTCGACATAACCTGAAAGGCCGCTCAAAAAGGAAGAAGCCAGTGCTCCAAATCTGCGATAACAAAGCCAGACAACGGTTTGCAACTGCACATGTGGACAAAGATTGTACTTTTTGGGAGAAATGTCCTCTGGTCTGATGAAACAAAAATAGAACTGTTTGGCCATAATGACCATGCTTATGTTTGGAGGAAAAAGGGGAAGGCTTGCAAGCCGAAGAACACTATCCCAACCGTGAAGCACGGGGGTGGCAGCATCATGTTGTGGGGACGCTTTTGTGCAGGCGTGACTGGTGCAATTCACAAAATGGATGGCATCATTAGGTAGGAAAATTATGTGGATATATTGAAGCTACATCTCAAGACATCAGTCACGAAGTTAAAGCTTGGTCGCAAATGGGTCTTCCAAATGGACAATGACCCCAAGCATGCTTCCAAAGTTGTGGAAAAATGGCTTAAGGACAACAAAGTCAAGGTATTGGAGTGGACATCACAAAGCCCTGACCTCAATCATATAGAACATTTGTGGGCAGAACTGAAAAAGCGTGTTGCGAGCTAGGAAGCCTACAAACCTGACTCAGTTACACCAGCTCTGTCAGGAGGAATGGGCCAAAATTCACCCAACTTATTGTGTGAAGCTTGGGAAGGCTACCCGAAATGTTTTACCCATGTTAAACAATTTAAAGGCAATGCTACCAAATACTAATTGAGTGTATGTAAACTTCTGACCCACTGGGAATGTGATGAAAGAAATAAAAGCTCAAATAAATAATTCTCTCTACTATTATTCTGATATTTCACATTCTTAAAATAAAGTGGTGATCCTAACTGACCTAAGACAGGGTATTTTTAGTAGGATTAAATGTGAAAAACTGAGTTTAAATATATTTGGCTAAGATGTATGTAAACTTCCGACTTCAACTGTACATATATGGAAAAGCATCTATTCTCCTTAGAAACTGAGACAAGTGTTGTTCGGGAACACACACCCCAGTTTGTCATCAGTGCCTGTCTCTTCTCTGGCACAGATCCCATGTGGGCACTTGAGCCCTCTCCTGTGTCCCCTCAATAATCTCCACCTGCACCTGCTGCCACACTGTAATCATAAAACAAAACTAGTGTCTGTGTGGGTGTGTGCATGTGTGGGTGTGTGCATGTTCAGGCCAGAGGAGGCTGGTGGGAGTAGCTATAGGAGGACAAGTTCATTGTAATGTCTGGAATGGAATAAATGGAGTCAAACCTGGTTTCCATATGTTTGATGTCTTTGATACCGCTCCATTCAATCCATTCCAGACATTACAATGAGCCCGTCCTCCTATAACTCCTCCCTTCATCCTCCACAGGTCCAGGCCCTTGCCATATTGGTAATTAGCATGTAATATAATGGTTAGGTTGGGGCCCTGCTATATACTGTCATCAAAACATACCCAGACTGTGTCTCTTGTTAAGTCGAGGTGCCCTCGCCGTTTCACATAATTTTCTGTGAATCTTCTCCAATCTTCTCAGCCGTCGCCAGTGTTATCAATGACTGGCTCAAGGAGCAGAAGGTTGAAGGAGCTTTGAGACGTGAGACTGGAGAATTTGTACCAATGGTTTGACAGGATGACTTGAGGCATTCTACTTGATGTGTTGATGACACCTTCCAGCCCATGTTAAGTTTTCTCACCTTTATCTGTATCTTTTCTTATCTGCCTCTTGTCACATGACATATCAATGGGCTGTTATTCACCAAGTTGGTTCAGTGGCTGTTTATGAGGAGGGGATGCTGATTCCCAGAATTGTGATCTTGTTTGTCTTTTTTTATTATTAAAGGCCCAGTGTTGTCCAAAACGTGATTTCTCAGTGTTTTATATATATTTCCACCCTGTGACGTTGGAATAAAACTGTGAAATTGTGAAAATGATGACAATGCCCTTTTAGTGAAAGAGATGTTTGAAAAGACAGTCATAGCAAATTCTGTCTTGAGAAATTGCTCTTTGCTAAGAATCTACTTTTGTTTATTTTTGATCATTTTCATTTAAAACAATCACAGTAAGGTACTTAATTGTTACCCAGAAATGATTTGATATTGTGATAAAAACGGCTTCATTGACCATTAACTGTGTGGACACTTATAGTATGAATTCCCCAAACGAAACATGTATGGATCATACACAAACACACTGGACTGATACCCTTCACCCTGTCAATTATTGAGAGGCCAAATAGAGAGAGAGAGAGTGGGGGACTATTTTGAGCGTAGAGACTTGTGTTGTGCAGCGAAGCAGTTGATGAGGGTGTCTCTGCTCACTGTCAAAAAATGGCAGGCGCGTCTGGTGGGATGATGACTCCCCCTGCCCCGCGCAGTGTTTGGTCAACCCTGTCATATGGGGAGGGCATCCGAGATTCGCCAAATAGTAGCTTCTTCTACTGAAACGTAGCGGTTAGGACTTCGATTTACCCCTTTTCTTTCACTTCTCTTTGATCTTGTTGACGGGGAGGGCGGTGTGGGTTTTTCTCCTCTTCATTAGATGATAACGACTGTCAAGGATAGACTAATTCTAGAGCCTGTTTATTATTTTATAGGCAAAGTGAAACGTTTTATGACTTTTATGACTATGAAATACCGTTTTTACACTTTCCTGTGTACCGCACGCAAAAACCGGCTTCCAGTTCTCTCTCCTGTGGAGCGAGCGCCTTTTTTTTATCGCCCTAGCAACTGGTCCTCGCCGCTGCTGCCTTGTGACATTTCCTTGTCGCTTTGCTCACCAGCCATCGCATATTGAATTCGACTTTTTGCACCCGCCTGTATGCGGGGCCATTTTTGCATAGGGTATTTTCCTACTTCGTCTTTAATTTGATTTATTTAAAACTCTGGAGGTTCATGCGTCTGAGAAGTCTCATCTTTCTGCGTCAAAATGCCTGTGAGACGCGGTCATGTAGCCCTCCAGAACACTTATCTGGACACCATTATCCGGAAATTCGATGGACAAAGTAAGTGGACACACTTTACATTATGACTGAAAAAGTAATAACATAATGTGACCATGAGCAAGCTGTTATAACTGTATAATCCCAACAACAAACAATTAGACTGGTTAGAAATGAAAGTGAATGCCTTTTCCATGTAACCTTTCAACCATGCAAAGTGTAATAAAATGTAAAGACAAATGCATTTGTCTAGTGGTCCCTTGTGCCCCCAGTTTCTATTGATCCTAATATGAGTGCTACAAGGCTGTTTCTGTAATCAAGCAGATGATTCAGTTTAAGTCTGTCTGCCTGTCTGCCTGCCTGCCTGCCTGTCTGTCTGTCTGCCTGTCTGCCTGCCTGCCTCTGGCGATACTCCTCCTATTTCGACATTTGATTTACAGTTCAAACTTAGGTTATGTCCGTATGCATGTGCTTAATATGCCAAATTGTCATGTTAATACTATAGGTTTGTGTGTTTAGCATGTCTTTGCACCTGCCTATGTTTTCCACATGTTGCATGAATTCACATGCTGCACTAGATTATATTGCATGAGTTAACATGTTCTCCGTTCTTAAACTGGTCAGACCACTGGATCCTGATAGAAACTGTACATAAATGTCTTTGCTTTACAGAGTTTGCATGTGACCATTAACCTCTACTACACACTCTGTTAGTGCATATAACTGAGTGATATCCTTCTTGAACAGGACCTTACACAGCACGCTTTACACCCACAGTGCCTCTTCATTTTCGTGCTTTTGTCTTGAATTAAATGGTATCGTAGAAACTGCCCCAGAATTTCTTTGCAACCCACTCAAACAAAACATTATTGGTCCATTCAGCAAAGAAGAAATCCAGTTGTTTAAAAAAGAGGAATGGCTCTGATTAGCACTGAACTTCAATTACAGTAGAGCCCTATAACCTAGCTCAGTAGTGCCTATAACCTAGCTCAGTAGTGGCCTATAACCTAGCTCAGTAGTGGCCTATAACCTAGCTCAGTAGTGGCCTATAACCTAGCTCAGTAGTGGCCTATAACCTAGCTCAGTAGTGGCCTATAACCTAGCTCAGTATAGCCCATAACCTAGCTCAGTAGTGGCCTATAACGTAGCTCAGTAGAGCCCTATAACCTAGCTCAGTAGTGGCCTATAACCTAGCTCAGTAGTGGCCTATAACCTAGCTCAGTAGTGGCCTATAACCTAGTTCAGTAGTGCCTATAACCTAGCTCAGTAGTGGCCTATAACCTAGCTCAGTAGTGGCCTATAACCTAGCTCAGTAGAGGCCTATAACCTAGCTCAGTAGTGGCCTATAACCTAGCTCAGTAGTGGCCTATAACCTAGCTCAGTAGTGGCCTATAACCTAGCTCAGTAGTGGCCTATAACCTAGCTCAGTAGTGGCCTATAACCTAGCTCAGTAGTGGCCTATAACCTAGCTCAGTAGTGGCCTATAACCTAGCTCAGTAGTGGCCTATCTCTATGCTACTGTAAGTCTGACTGTGACTACTGTGCCTGTCACTGTAAGTGTTCTTCAGTCACAGTGTGAATGCAGTCTGTTGACCACAGGGGTACGGCTCGAAATAACCCTCTCCACATTAAAGAGAGAAGATGCAATGTTCCACTTTTCACCTCAATTTCATGTTCAAGGATTTCAGCTTGTTTAATTTGCTGTGCTGGCAGGTGACATTTCGGAATTAATTGTGTTACTCTGGGATTTTCAATGCTCTCTGCAGAGGGGTCCTCAGAGACAGACCGATAAGTCCCATCAAACTGATGTCTTCCTTATCTTTGTGTGTGTGTGCGTGCGTAAGCACCCTGCCGGGTGATGCGTGTGCCAAACCACTGCTGCTTAGCAACAATCTGAGACTGGGTGTCTGTGTTCTGAGGCATTGATAATGACTTAGGATAGGATGTACTTTCCACCAAACGGCCTCACCTATTTACTCTACACAGAGGAGCAAGGAGGGGGAAGGGGTTCTGCTTTTTCTGAGTGAAGCTCCACATCGCTCTCCTCATATTTGTTTAAATGGGGAAGAATGAGAGTTGTGTAACTCAGTTTCATGAGGGGATAAAAAGAGGAGTAGAGACAGAGTCAGAGGCACAGATGTTTGAGCAGCTTTTCAACCTAAACTGTACTGATTGAATATCACGCTGTACGACAATATCAGTGTAGCTGATGTGACTTCGAAGGCAATTGTCATTAGCGCTGGAGACAATAGCCACACTCATGAACCTAGGTAAGGACGGCTGAAACCTATTGCAGTATATTATAATCTTGATTGCGGACTGTCATTGCTGAGTCCAGCTGCTCCGTATTAGTCCCTCTGGGGCCATCTTGAATCATTGCGCTGATATGATTTGTGCCGCAGAGGGACAGACTTGATTACTCCAATTTCAACTTGATGTTGAGGGGATTGTGATTAGTTGAATGCGATACTGAAATGAACACAGTCCAGACTTGAATTGGATCTGATTGAGAGACTTCTCCTTGAAATGATCATCACCTGATTATGATGACTGAATGTTTCTGAAATTGGATAAACTTTGATTGTCCGATTTTGCATATTGCATTTGATGTAATAAGCCTTCAATTATAATTGTACTGTAACCACATTCCCACCATAATCGTACATTTTCATATCTGCTCTGACTCTCCCCTTGGTTTCCTCCCAGATCGTAAGTTCCTGATAGCCAACGCTCAGATGAAGAACTGTGGCATTATCTACTGTAACGAGGGCTTCTGCCAGATGTTTGGCTTCTCACGGGCAGAGATCATGCAGCAGTCCTGCACCTGCCAGTTCTTGGTTGGGCCTGGCACCATGAAGACTGCCCTGGCACAGCTGGCACAGGCCCTGCTAGGGTCAGAGGAGCGCAAGGTGGAGATCCTCTACTACAACAAAGAAGGTAAGGAGAAGGTGGAGGGTTAGACTGAGAGAAAGAGATGGAAAGAGCAAGAGAGTCAAAGTGACAACATTACTCCCCTTCTTTATAGTGGGGAGTGCTGTAAAGGTCACATACAGAATATTTTGGTCCCTCCAAGTGTCATGGCTGTCTCCCTCTCACTTGTATATAATGCTACTGTATGATGCAGTGTTACAGTATGTGGAGCCAGCTGCTGCAGACTCAGTGAACTCTCTTCTACTAATTTATCTGTCTGGGGAGTGGACATGGTGGAGCTGTCTTGGCCTGCTTACCTCACCTGCAACATGTTTATTCATCCCCTATAACAACACAGGGCAAGACTCAGATGCAGACACGGGAGGCAGATGGTTTGAGTCTCTGATATTTATTAAACAACAAAGGGCAGGCAAGAGGGCAGGTCGAGGACAGGTAAAAGTTCAGAACCAGGTCAGAGTTCCAAACGGTACAGGGAGTCAGGCAGGCTCAAGGTCAGGGCAGGCTGAATGGTCAGGCAGGCGGGCTCAGTGTCAGGGCAGGCAAAAGGTCAAAACCATGAGGACTAGAAAAACAGAGACAAGAAAAAGCAGGAGCACAGAAAAACGTGCTGGTTGACTTGACAAGACAAACAGAGAACACAGGAATAAATACCATGGGAATAATTGGGAAGATGGGTGACACCTGGAGGTGGGTGGTGACAATCACAAAGACAGGTGAAACAGATTAGGGCGTGACATCCCCACTCCCCATTCCCATCCTGTGCATAGCTGCACTAAGTAGTTTGGGGGTGGGGGTGCTGCAGGAGGTTAGGGGGGGTGCAGATTATTTATTTTTTGCACGCTCTACAGAAGCCTATATAGGTCCGCTAATACAGGACAAGTAAAGGCCCAGTGCACTACTTTTGTGATTTTGTTTTATTAAAAAAATTAAAATACTTGTATGCTCCTGTGTTTTGTCTATTGTACATGTACACAGGGCCCGGGGTTGGAACCAAAAATTATTTTCCAAATGTTTTGTTCTGAACAGAACCATATATAATATTTTTCGTTACACTGTTCCGACCAGCAAACCTCAGTTCTGAACCAGTTCAACCTCCCCAAAGTACCCGTTTATATTGTTACTTCCTGTTCCTTTAAACCTTTATTTATTTTCCATTTAGCTCGATTAAATTACTTTTCCAATCATGCAGTATGGATAGAGATGCTTTGTCACGACTTCTGCCGAAGTTGAGTCCTCACCTTGTTCGGGTGGTGCTCGGCGGTCGGCGTCGCCGGTCTTCTAGCTATCATCGATCCACTTTTCATTTTCCATGTGTTTTGTCTTGTTTTTCCTCACACCTGGTTTCAATTCCCTCAATCACTTGTTGTGTATTTAACCCTCTGTTCCCCCCATGTCTTTGTGTGGGATTGTTTATTGTGGTGCTTGTGCATGTGCATGTGTTGATTGGTGCACGACGGGTTTTTGTACCCAATATCTTGTTATTTTCTATGCCGCTGGTTTTGCATTAAACTGCTCCGGCTATTACCAAGTTCTGCTCTCCTGCGTCTGACTTCCCTGCCACCGGTTACGCACCCCTTACAAGCTTGCTATAGAGCTGGCACGCTATAGCTCAGTGAGTTGTTCACATGCGTTATGGAAAGACAAGTGTAGGGCGTGAGATGCAAATTAAATTTTGCGAGTGGGGAGACAGCGAGAGAGGGTGGAGGAGGAGGCCCTCAGATTTATACCTACGGAGGAGCGGCTTCTAGGGTAGAATTTTGAATGTCTTTGAACTTCAGAGTTGGCTTAACGTTGGACCAAAGTAGCTGGCTAGCTAACAAGCTTTCGTGTGCACAGCGGCACCTGAATTAAAAACACATCTTACCTTTTTATAGTTAATAAATCCAATGTGAACTATAGGATCCCTAACTAGCGTTGAAAAAGTTCATCCATCCTGCTGTAATAAAAAATCTCTCTCCCTATTTTGTGGATTATGTTTGTAATGTCCGCAGGCTACAGCTATACTTCTGAGGGGCAGATAGACTACACGTACACACTCTGGCAAAGATTTTCACCTGGCAGACTTTGGAAGAAGTTAATGATTGACAGAGGGAGAGCTTTGCATAGGCGCTTTGTTGCATTTTTAAAAATTTTAAATAATGGTTATGGTCCAGAACAATATAGATCACTTTCGTTCCCTGGTCTGGTTCTGATTCTGTTCCTTAAAAATTTCATTATTTTCCAGTTTGTTTTGCGACCCCTGCAAAGGACAGAGGGACAAGCAAACAGACCTGGCTAGTGAGGCTGTAGACACAATGCCGTTACGTTAGTCATTTGGGCATGAGAGGTGCCGTGTCAGGAGAGCTTGTTGTCATGGAAATATTGTCAGTGTGCCAGCTCAAATCCACTGAACATCTATTTATTTTGTATCCCAGTAATGCATACAGTCATGAACGCAGGTGCCCACACAAGCACGAATGAATTGTAAATGGGTACAATTCATCATACACAATAACAATGCATTATATTGTTGTACTTGATTGATCTTAATTGATCAATCACTGAATGCATGTGTTTGTTTGTTAATGTGTGTGTGTGAGTGTAAAACAAGGACATTTCCTGGGAACATTACTCCGGGGACATTTTGCCGGTCCCCAAAATGAAAATGGCTGTTTTAGGCTTAGGGGTTAGGTTTAGGGGTTAGGGTTACAATTAGGATTAGTTGTTAAGAGTTGGAGTTAGGGTTAGGGTTTGGTTAAGGGTTAGGTTTAGGGGTTAGGGAAAATAGGATTTTGAATGGGAATCAATTAGGCTTGGGCAGTGGACCCCGTATACCAGGGTATTTGGAAATAGCCACAGGATGGTTTTTCAATACCGTCAATACCTTTGAAACTATTTCTTTGAAGTCTTTCAATAAATTGTAATATTTGTGTCTGTTTTTTTAGGTTAAATACCTGCAGTCAACCTGTGCAATATGTTAGGAGAGCATTAGGAGATAAAGCAGATTGTGTTCTTCTTTTCACCTGTCACATTATTTTACATTATGAGACTTAGTAGTTCCCCAGAACAGTTGAGCCAGTCACATGTTTGTTCGTGTTATAGCACAATGGGAGTAAGCAGGAACAGGTGAGTCCATCTGTGTATTGACGGGGTTGTGTTTTATATTGAAGGTCAACAATGCCAAAGGTGCTTCAACAAAGTACTGAGTAAAGGGTCTGAATACTTATGTACAGTAAATGGGATATTTCAGTTTTTTATTTTTAATAAATTTGCTACAAGTTTTTGTTCTGTCATTCTGGGGTATTGTGCGTAGATTGATGAGGACAAATAAGGCTGTAACAAAATGTGGAAAAAGTGAAGGGGTCTGAATACTTTCCGAATGCACAGTATCTAAGTAAGTGCTGAATTAATAAGGTGACGGGGCATCATATTGTGTTAGCTTTCTGCCAAGTTTGAGAAGTCAAAGCCCTTTGGATGAGTTATCTGTACAACTGCCACTGCTATCTTTTTTTCTCCTCTCTGTTCTCGAGAGAGGAGAAACTGGCTCTCGTGAGGACTTCCGCAGGAAAGGACGAGTTACCTCTGCTGCAGAGGTCAATGTGGAACATTTCAAGAACTTGTAGTAGGGAGTTGTAGTTCCGAACAAGCCAATATTCTACATAGTTTAGAGCATAAAGCATGGTAATTAACTACAATGACTATAATCCATTGCACATCTACTTGTTCTGTCTGTGTTTAATTTATGCCTACTACAGAAGAGACAGAAGAATGCACCTCAAAAGCACTAATCGCTCAGTACTATGATTGATATGCCACTCTATTCCCCTCTCTTCTGTAGTTCTCTTGCTTTCTTTCTTCCTCTCTCTCTTTCTCTAGCTCTCCCTCTCGCCCGCTCTCTCCCTCCCCTCTTCCTACAGTCTGTCTACGTTTTGATTGGTCTTATTCTCTATCTCCCTCTATATCTCATTTTCTGCATCCCCCCTCTATCTGTTTCTCCTATGCTAGGACATGTTGACAGCCCTTACCCTGGCTTCACTTAAACAGAAAGGAAGGTCTCATAAATGCCCTGGGAAAACATCCAGTCATGGAAAGAAACTACAAGGCTGTACTGCTGTTTGAAAGGCCTCTCCACATAAAACTGAAATGAGATGGCAGTAACAGCCCACCAACCATGAAACCTGATACTCTGAGTCTAAATGTGTTCAGTGTTAAAGAGAGCACAGTCAGATAAGATTAAACAATATTTATAGTTACTTGAACTGTCCTGAAGTCTACTTAGTTACCTTTGAGCCCAGGTTCAGATGGCCATTAGCAGCTTTATAATGTTATGTCTCTCCCCCCCTGCAGGGACCTGCAGGCCCTGTCTGATTGATGTTGTTCCTGTGAAGAAAGCGGAGGGACAGGTCATCATGTTCATCCTCAACTTCCAGGAAATCATTGACCCCTCCCTCAAGAAACCAGGTCTGAGACAGAGGGTGGCCCAGGGCTGGGTATGGGCAGGTCAGTGTGGAAGTGTGTGTGTGATGACAGTGTGTGTGTGACACTGTCTGTCTGTCTGCCTGTCTGTCTGCATCAACCTGTTGATGCCATGTTGAATGTAGCTGTGTTATAACATACAGAATGTGACTACATCCTGGTACTGTATGTGTATTTATGTAAAGTGTATGTATAAGCACTCTGTGGTTTCTCAGGGCAGAGTCGCAGGCTGAAGTTGAGACTGCCATTGGTACGTGCAATGCGTCGGTCTTCCCTCACCAAAGACCAGTTTGGGGGGGTGGTGGTGGACTACCCACAGGTAAGGTGGCCAGAGACTCCCATACACACATAGGCCTATACACACAGTATTCATCTAAATATGACCTTACATATAATATATCTTGATTATCTCAGTTCCTGTATCTCTTATGTTCTGTAATGAATATAGCTTCAGTCACATACATTTAGCAGTAAGTAGAAATCTAGTACAATATTTAACCTATGATTGTCCTCTTCCTCCTTCCCTAATTCAGCCCAACAGTGAAGATATCCCTCTGAAAGAGTTCCGTATCCCGTCCAAGGAGAGCTGCATGCAGTCTGAGACAGAGGCGCTGATAGAGCAGGACCACGAGTCCTCCCAGCCTGCAAGCCACTACTCCCCCAAACTGCTGTCCCTATTGTCAGAGCGGCTGGAACCCAGCGTGCCCTTCCTCCCCAGCAGCCCCTTCTCCAGTGCAGCCTTCCCCAGGACAGTCCTGCCCCGGAGCCGCTCCAGAGAGACTGTCGGCAGCCTCCGCAGAGCTTCCTCCCTGGATGACCTCGACAGCATGAGGGCCGGGTCAGGCCGACCAGGAGACCCATGCTCCAACAGCAGTGAGTTCGTGTGTGTGTGTACCCAGACATAAGTGTAGTCTGTTGCCATTTTTGTACCCCCTCTGACAGGAAGAAATGTGGCTGTCTCCTCTTACAGTTCCATCTGAAACAAAACAAACCAAGCCAAAGCTACCTGGGCCTGTTGGAGGTATTCTGTTCTCTAGAAAATGCAAATCCTCACTCCCATTCCGCAAGCACTGAGCATGTGCAGCAGCAGGGTCACTAATCAATGTCTCTAACCTATAGCCTGTGTGTGTGTGTGTGTGTGTGTGTGTGTGTGTGTGTGTGTGTGTGTGTGTGTGTGTGTGTGTGTGTGTGTGTGTGTGTGTGTGTGTGTGCCAGGTCT
Source organism: Oncorhynchus tshawytscha (assembly GCF_018296145.1). Taxonomy (NCBI): domain Eukaryota; kingdom Metazoa; phylum Chordata; class Actinopteri; order Salmoniformes; family Salmonidae; genus Oncorhynchus; species Oncorhynchus tshawytscha. The sequence goes on along the minus strand of NC_056455.1, from coordinate 18,902,122 downwards.
ATAGGAGTCCCAGTCACTCAGAGGCCATCCTTTACTCATCAAACAGCTAATACTATGGGCTATGGAGTGTAGGGCTGTGGACTTCCCATCTACCCCAGGGAAATAATGTAGAGGAATACATGCATCCCCGCAATGCATTAACACACTCCCTCTCATTTCATTACCCTATCAATTCAATTTAATTGGCTTTATTGGCATGAGAAACGTATGTTTACAAAACAAGTTAAACAGATAATAAACTCTCTCTGTGTCTTTCTCACTCAGATGCTTTGCTCAGTATAAACCAAGATGTTTCTCACCTAGAGGAATGAAAATTGCATTATAACACATATTTTTAGTTCTGAATGTGTTACTTGCAGTTTAAATAAAGGATTTGAATGATAATATAATATGTAAACTAGTCGTTGAAAGTAGATAGAGACACAGTAATGAGAGATGAGTGTTGTTGTGTGCAGACCTGAAGGCCGGTACTCTGAGCTCCACCTCAGACTCGGACCTGATGCGACGCAGGACCAGCACTCGTAACCCCCTCACACTCAGTTTCGCCTCCGACCTCTTGCGACCGCCCTCGCCCACTGAGATCGAGATCATCGCTCCCAGCAAAGTAAAGGACCGCCACCGAGACGTCACAGAGAAGGTCACACATGTCACACAGGTGAGACACATGGTCCTCACTAGCACTCATTTCACACAACCACAACCATGTGATTGCCTGACTCAACCTGTATTCTGCTTATATATTAAGGGATTTTTAAAGTGAGTTTTTTCAGAACGGTATGTGCGATATTGTGTACACAGGATGTTGTGTAAAAGGAACGTTGGGTTATTGAGAAGTGGTGGATTACATCTCTTCGGTCTGACTTCCTGTGTTGCAAGCTTTCTGCTGAAGAAGCAGCTGCATGTCACTCAGGAGTTTCCACATGCATCCACACACACACACACACACACACACACACAAACAGGAACGATATACTGTATATAAAATGAATGTTTTTTTCAGTCACTTTGGTGCTATTTTCAAAAGTATGTGGTGCATTTTCTTAATACAAAACTCCAAACTGGTAACACTTGTAACACAGCAAGTCCAATAAAGCGTTTTATTGTGCATTTATTTAGTTTGAATGCATCTTTCACCACCCAACCATTCATCCAACATATAAATGTACTGTCAAATACCATGTGAACATTTATTTAATCATTAAAACACAACATATTAATATCTTCTCAATGTAGTTATTTTAACAGCTAGTTAATCGAAAAAGGAAACCGCACACTGCTCTTGGTTGTATCACTGATATTTAATAAGCTTACGTATCGGCATCGCGGCCTTCATCACAGCTAGTTAATCCAATAGATAGATACATGTTTCAAAATGCCCTTTGAATATAATATACTACAGTACTGTTTTCACATTAGACAATACACTTGCACTATCTATTGAAATTGAACATCAAATTTCAATAATTTCTATCCCATGTGTGATCTTTCACAATCGATGAAAAGAATATCTGTATTGTTCAGATATAATTCCAACATAGGTGTACTGTAATCAAATGAAAGAAACATAACATTTAGCAAGCATTAGTTTGCATCAGGCCTGTCTTGAGCATTTGGCCATTGGTTCTCATCGACATCGCAGTAAATGTCCTCATTGTTCATGCACCTGGGGAAAAACCTTTTGGCATGGAGAATCCAAGCCTGACAAAGCCTGGATTGATGTCATTACATGACTCATTCATGGCCTGAAGGAGAGTGGTACGCTCATGGGGATGACAATCATATATCTTCCACCTGTACTGTAATATGTATTGTATTTTACAGTATTGTATTGTACTTATGTATTGTAGTGGTCCTGTATGTGGCTCAGTTCATAAGAGCATGGCACTAGCAAGACCAGAGTTGTGTGTTCGATTTCCACTGGGGTCACTTAGGATAGAGATTCACTGTTGCCACTTAGGATAGAAGCATCTGCTACGTAAATGGAATATATTACAGTATTACAGTACTGTACTGGCCAGATCACCATGCGCAGTGCCAAGTGTCGGCTGGAGTGGTGTAAAGCTTGCCGCCATTGGACTCTGGAGCAGTGGAAACACGTTCTCTGGAGTGATTCATCACACTTCACTATCAGTTAGACTGACAAATCTGGATTTGGTGGATGCCAGGAGAACACTACCTACCCCAATGCAACCCCATCAAACACCTTTGGGATGAATTGGAACGCCGACTGCGAGCCAGGCCTAATCGCCCAACATCAGTGCCCGACCTCCCTAATTCTCTTGTGGCTGAATGGAAGTCCCCAACATCTAGTGGAACGACTTCCCAGAATAGTGGAGGCAGTTTAGGCAGCAAAGGGGGGACCAACTCCATATTAATGCTAATGATTTTGGAATGAGATGTTTGACAAGCAGGTGTCCACATACTTTTCGTCATGTAGTGTGTAAGAGGATATTATCTCCTGTACATTTTGTTGGCTACATGTATGGAGATGTTACTTAGCATCACTACTGTACTATATGCTCTTGTTCTCTGCATGTATAAGAGGGAGAATGGGGAAAAGACAGTTTGTATGTGTGAAAGAAAGATCCCACCTTCCATAGTGTGACATCTGTGCCAGCAGAAGAACTTTTCACACCCACATGTCATCACACTAAGTTTGAGTACATTGTCATAACCTGTAATGCCATGGAAACACTAACGCAGTGAGCTGGCCCCACAACACCACTGCGTAGCACACTGACCCACATGTCTGTGGTGGGACAGTCTGAGTGGCCACCAGCCAGATGAACCCACATGCTAACCCTGGCTGCCCTGACTTCACTTGTCCACTACAAGTGGAATAATGTGACTCAATATTAGGGATTTTTGTGGTATTACTAGATGTGTGTGTGTCAGGTGAACATACATGTCTTATGACAGTGCATTTGAGTGTTATAACGGGGGTTTATATCATCAGAATTTAGTTGATTGATTGTGAATGGGCAGTTGGACTTGCTGCTAATGTTAGCATTGCTCTGAGTGAGAGGTGAGCTCTTTAGGTTGCCGTGTCAATGCCCTCTGTCTTGCTCGCTGGGTTGGGTGCACATGGGAGGCAATTTGGCGTGCCTCTCGTTCCTACCAATGGAAAAATCGATCGGGCCAATAGATGCCCCCCTCTCCACTTCCTCCAAACCTGCTCCTGATAGAGTCCTCAGCTGCTGATCACTATAAATACCACACACATGTACTCTCAAATTATGTGAGCTGTTGTGTTTGTTTTTTATTCACCCTCACCAACAAGTTCACACATCTAGAAGATAATTAGACTGGAGAAGTCATCGTGTTTGGCAGGACATGGAGTGAAATGTTAGCACAAACAGGCTGGATTTCTCCAGGCTAATTATGTTGCCTTCCCAGGTTTGGGGTCAAATCCATTTCAATTCCAGTCAATTCAGAAAGTAAACCACGTTTCAATTCCCAATTGTCCTCATTGAAAAGCATTGAAGAGAATTGGAATTTCAGTGAATTCCTGAATTGACTGGAATTGGAAATGGAATTTACCCCAACCTTGTACCTTTCCAACTGATATTTGACGATTTCAACAATTTCTTTCTAAAAAGCAAGTGTTTTAGAGATAATGTACACAAAACAAAAATATAAACGCAACATGTAAAGTGTTGGTCCCATATTTAATGAGCTGAAATAAAAGATCTCAGAAATGTTCCAAACCCACAAAAAGCTTCTTTCTCTACAATGTTGTGCACAAATTTGTTTACATCCCTGATAGTGAGCATTTCTCCTGTTCAAATATGACCCAACTACCTGACAGGTGTGGCATATCAAGAAGCTTGTGCTGAGGACAATAAAAGGCCACTCTAAAATGTGCAGTTTTGTCACACAACACAATGCCACAGATGTCTAAAATTTTGAGGGAGCGTGCAATTGGCATGCTGACTACAGGAATGTCCACCAGAGCTGTTGCCAGAGAATTTAATGTTCATTTCCCCACCATAATTGGTTGCATTTTATCGATGGCAATTTGAATTACCAAAAATACTGTGACGAGATCCCGAGGCCCATTGTGAGCCCCATTTTTTAAAAAGGTATCTGTAACCAACAGTTGCATATCTGTATTCCCAGTTATGTGAAATCCAGAGATTAAATCCATAGAATAAATTCACTGATTTCCTCATATGAACTATAACTCAGTAAAATCTTTGAAATTGTTGCATATTGGTTTATATTTTTGTTCAGTATAGAAACAATATATATATATAAATGAGTAGTGGTGTCTAAACTTTTGACTGGTGCTGTATATATATTTTTTCATCATATATATATATGATGAAAAAATATATATACAGCACCAGTCAAAAGTTTAGACACCACTACTCATTTCAGAGTTTTTCTTTATTTGTACTATTTTCTAAAATGTAGAATAATATTGAAGACATCAAAACTATGAAAAAACACATATGGAATCATGTAGTAACCAAAAATAATTAAACAAATCAAAATATATGCCTTGATGACAGCTTTGCACACTCTTATCATTCTCTCAACCAGCTTTACCTGGAATGCTTTTACAACAGTCTTGAAGGAGTTCCCACATGTGCTGAGCACTTGTTGGCTGCTTTTCCTTCACTCTGCTGTCCAACTCATCCCAAATCATCTCAATTGGGTTGAGGTCGGGTGATTGTGGGGGCCATGTCATCTGATGCAGCACTCCATCACTCTCGTTCTTGGTCAAATAGAACTTACACAGCCTGGAGGTGTGTTGGGTCATTGTCTTGTTGAAAAACAAATAATAGTCCCACTAAGCGCAAACCAGATGGAATGGCGTATCGCTGCAGAATGCTGTGGTAGCCATGCTGGTTAAGTGTGCCTTGAATTCTAAATAAATCAAAGACAATGTCACCAGCAAAGCACCCCCACACTACCACACCTCCTCCTCCATGCTTCACGGTGGGAACCACACATACAGCGATCATCCGTTCACCTACTGTGCTTCTCACAAAGACACAGCGGTTGGAACCAAAAATCTCAAATTTGGATTCATCAGACCAAAGGACAGATTTCCACCAGACTAATGTCCATTGCTTGTGTTTCTTGTCCCAAGGAAGTCTCTTCTTATTATTGGTGTCCTTCATTAGTGGTTTCTTTGCAGCAATTCGACCATGAAGGGGCGGCAGGGTAGCCTAGTGGTTAGAGCGCTGGACTAGTATTATTCTTCCGTCAACCTCCACACTAGATGGGCATGATGAGATAGATGTACCAAGTAAGCCCTTAACTGATTTCCATACCTTTTCAGAATCATTTTTACAATCAATAAATGCATTGTTGTAAAATAACATTTTTTTCTCTTTCGATTCAATTTAACTGCATAATTACGCAAAGTTCTATAATTCTGTTCATCAATTTCTAATTTTGACTTGGCTGCTAAGACTTTTGCCATATTTCTTTGAGAAAAAGCCACACCCAGTTCATCATCAGGCTGGTAACTCTAATGAACTTATCCTCTGCAGCAGCGGTAACTCTGGGTCGTCCTTTCCTGCGGCGGTTCTCATGGGAGACAGTTTCATCATAGCGCTTGATCGTTTTTGCAACTGCACTTGAAGAAACTTAGAAATTTTCCTCATTGACTGACCTTCATGTCTTAAAGTAAGGATAAACTGTAATTTCTCTTTGCTTATTTGAGCTGTTCTTACCATAATATGGACTTGGTCTTCTACCAAATAGGGCTATCTTCTGTATACCACCCCTACCTTGTCACAACAAAACTGATTGGCTAAAACACATTAAGAAGGAAAGACATTCCACAAATGTACTTTTAACAAGGTTCACCTGTTAATTGAAATGCATTCCTCATGAATGAAGCTAGTTGAGAGAATGCCAAGAGTGTGCAAATCTGTCATCCAGGCAAAGGGTGTCTACTTTGAAGAATCTCAAATATAAAATATATTTTGATTTGTTTAACACTTTTTTGGTTACTAAATGATTCCATAATAGTTTTGATGTCTTCACTATTATTCCACAATGTAGAGAATAGTAAAAATGAAGAAAAACCCTTGAATGAGTAGGTGTGTCCAAACTGACTGGTACTGTACAGTTGTGGCCAAAAGTTTTGAGAATGACACAAATATTAATTTTCACAAAGTCTGCTGCCTTAGTTTGTATGATGGCCATTTGCATATACTCCAGAATGTTATGAAGAGTGATCAGATGAATTGCAATTAATTGCCAAGTCCCGTTTTGCCATGCAAATGAACTGAATCCCCAAAAAACATTTCCACTGCATGTCAGCACTGCCACAAAAGGCCCAGCTGACATCATGTCAGTGATTCTCTCTTTAACACAGGTGTGAGTGTTGACGAGGACAAATCTGGAGATCACTTGTCGTGGAAATTTCCTGTATTACCAAATCATGAGAGAGCAAACCACACACGTCAGAGTTATCATAAAGTCCATCTTTAATTATATGAGCTTCACCATAGCCCCGTGACTCTCAGATCAATTCAGTGTCTATAAATGAATTCCCTGAGAGTGTCAACATAATGGCAACTGAGATCCTTTATAGCAAAGATCCACCCCCTAGTCGACATGACAAACCACAGGTCTTAGGAAAACTGCACAAAGGAAGGATTTTACTTGAGATAGGAGTATCCCATAGCCAGACAGCATTAGCTATAAATTATTGTTCAGTTTGCTCTCTTAGACGAGGTTCTACTTCTCGTTCTTGGTACAAAATAGTACCAAAACATTACCTCCTCCAATGGCATATATCAATTGTCAATTATCAACACTCCCATATCAAATACAACCCCTCTTGGACAAGATCACAGAGAGGAGTGACTGGCACACAGACATTGTGGAGCCAACTAACTGGTTCCCCTTTAATCACGCCATCCCTTCACATGGTTTAGGAATAGTTATAGACACATTCACAGATAAGACTAACCTGAACTCTCCCCTCTCTGGGCCCCAAGTAACTGAGCCCTAGCAGAGAAGGGATAACTGCAAACTGCCAACAGTATTATTAAAAAAGAAGACATTCTAATGACAATCAATTAAATAAAACATCTTATTTATCTATGTTACCTAACTAATTCTGATTCTGCTACCACACACTCTGTCATGTTGATTGAGTTTGAATAACAGATTGGAAGCTTCAAAAGGAGGATGGTGTTTGGAATCAGAAATCAAATCAAATTTTATTTGTCACATACACATGGTTAGCAGATGTTAATGTGAGTGTAGCGAAATGCTTGTGCTTCTAGTTCCGACAATGCAGTAATAACGAACAAGTAATCTAACTAACAATTCCAAAAAACTACTGTCTTATACACAGTGTAAGGGGATAAAGAATATGTACATAAGGATATATGAATGAGTGATGGTACAGAGCAGCATAGGCAAGATACAGTAGCTGATATCGAGTACAGTATATACATATGATATGAGTATGTAAACCAAGTGGCATAGTTAAAGTGGCTAGTGATACATGTATTACATAAGGATGCAGTCGATGATATAGAGTACAGTATATACCAATGCATATGAGATGAATAATGTAGGGTAAGTAACATTATATAAGGTAGCATTGTTTAAAGTGGCTAGTGATATATTTACATCATTCCCATCAATTCCCATTATTAAAGTGGCTGGAGTTGAGTCAGTGTCATTGACAGTGTGTTGGCAGCAGCCACTCAATGTTAGTGAATGAATCATCATTCTTCCTCTGTCAACCATGGTTACCTGCAAGGAAACGTGCCGTTATCATTGCTTTTCAGAAAAAGGTCTTCACAGGTAAGGATATTGCTGCCAGGAAGATTGCACCTAAATCAACCATTTATCGGATCATCAAGAACTTCAAGGAGAGCGGTTCAACTGTTGTGAAGAAGGCTTCAGGGCGCCCAAGAAAGTCCAGCAAGTGCCAGGACCGTCTCCTTAAGTTGATTCAACTGCGGAATCGGTGCACCACCAGTACAGAGCTTGCTAAGGAATGGCAGCAGGCAGGTGTGAGAGCATCTGCACGCACAGTGAGGTGAAGATTTTTGGAGGATGGTCTGAAGGGCAGCAAAGAAGCTACTTCTCTCCAGGAAACGCATCAGGGACAGACTGATATTCTGCAAAAGGTACAGGGATTGGACTGCTGAGGACTGGGGTAAAGTCATTTTCTCTGATGAATTCCCTTTCCGATTGTTTGGGGCACCTGGAAAAAAAGGTTGTCTGGAGAAGACAAGGTGAGCGCTACCATCCGTCCTGTGTCATGCCAACAGTAAAGCATCCTGAGACCATTCATGTGTGGGATTGCTTCTCAGCCAAGGAAGTGGGCTCACTCACAATTTTGCCTAGGAACACAGCCATAAATAAAGAATGGTACCAACACATCCTCCGAGAGCAACTTCTCCCAACCATCCAGGAACAGTTTGGTGATGAACAATGCCTTTTCCAGCATGATGGAGCACCTTGCCATAAGGCAAAAGTGATAACTAAGTGGCTCGGGGAACAAAACATTGATATTTTGGGTCCATGGCCAGGAAACTCCCCAGACCTTAATCCCATTGAGAACTTGTGGTCAATCCTTAAGGGGCGGGTGGACAAACAAAACCCCACAAATTCTGACAAACTCCAAGCATTGATTATGCAAGAATGTGCTGCCATCTGGCCCAGAAGTTAATTGACAGCATGCCAGGGTGGAATGGAGAGGTCTTGAAAAAGAAGGGTCAACACTGCAAATATTGACTCTTTGCATCAACTTCATGTAATTGTCAATAAAAGCCTTTGACACTTATGAAATGCTTGTAATTATAATTCAGTATTCCATAGTAACATCTGACAAAAATATCTAAAGACACGGAAACAGCAAACATTGTGGAAATTAATATTTGTTTCGTTCTCAACACTTTTGGCCACGACTGTATATATATATATATTTCATCATATCAGAGCACGATATATAGTATGTTGCTTGAGCCCTATTGTTAAGATGTGCAGTTCATCAATCCCGCAAACTTCCCGTTCCCACGATTATTTCCCACTTTCATCAGTGACTGTGTATGTGAGTATTTCAGCTGTTCTGCTATCATGTGTCTGTGTGTGTTGCTGGCAGGGGTGGAAGGCGTCAAGGTGAGTGGTTAAGAAACATGTTGCTCTGGTAGGGCGGTGGCAGTCATGCAAATAACTGCCGGTCTCACAGTAATTGACCGTTAATTAACATAAAGACGTTTAGCATCTCCTGGCTTCCATGCATACTGTAGCCTACAAGCCACCGATGCAGACCTTTGGAACATCTACATTTAAAAAAGTCTGAAACATCCATGTAATATAGCCTACTCCATCACAATAAATCCATTCTTTATTTTAGACTGGTCTAAAGAAACCTGATATGAAGAAAATGTAGTCTATTTCAGAAGAACAGAATAGCATACTCTGAGTTGTCCTTATGTAAGGCCCTGATATGGTATTGTCATATGGCTGTGGGCTACACTAGTTAGCAGACAAGATTTGCTTAAAATTCTGTGGCATTATATTTTATTATTTTATAGTATGAAGAATACAATTGAACATTGCTTAATAAAATGGAAAGGATATTTCCTCTAAACTATTTGAGGGAGTGCTTACATGTGGCTATTCTGTGTTGAGCAGTTAACAAAGAAGTTGGTCCTCCTGAATGCTTAATTTAGAGTTATTTATGCAACTTTATTGGTGATACAAATGTTGGGCAAATGTTTTGATTTTTAATACATTCTCAGGCTGCATGATGGGACTCAAATTATGATTTGAAAAAAGTCACAGGAAAGGCATGAGCTCTGATTTGTTTCTTGTGCAGGCTACACACTTAACCAGTCTCATTCACAATTTGACAAGCACTTGATAATATTCTAATCCGGGCCTCGGATTTCCCGGCGGCATCCCCCTTGTATGGCAGTGATGCCCCCTAAAAAATCCAGCTGGGTGGGTTTTCTCTTACAGCTGTTCTATCTTGCTGATGGACCAAAAACCCACCCAGCTGTATGTTATCCATGTCGTCGTTCAGCCACGACTCAGTTGAACATAAGATATTACAGTTTTTAATGTCCCGTTGGTAGGATATCCTAGATCGGAGCTCATCCATTTTGTTATCCAACGATTGCATGTTTTAACCCGGAAGCCAGCCACACCAATATGTTGGAGGAAACCTGGCGACCATGTCAGCGAGGATGCGCCCGGCCCGCCACAGGAGTCACTAGAGCACGATGGGACAACGAAATATCAGCCTGCCAAACCCTCTTCTAACCCGGGCGATGCTTGGCCAATTGTGTGCCGCCTCATGGGTATTTCAGTCACAGCCAGCTGTGATACAGCCTGGGATTGAACCTGGGTCTGTAGTGATGCCTCAAGAACTGCAATGCAGTGCCTTAGACTGCTGTGCCACTCGGGAGGACACCACAAATTGATTTTAACAAGCATTTGGTCCCCCAAAAAATGCGGCCCACTGTAGAATTTCAAAATCCGGATTTATTCCTCGAGTCAAAAAGTTTGCCCAACCCTGCTCTACATGGTTATAAAGAGGATTAATGTGCTTAATTTTAAGAAGTTATTTGACCACTTTAGTTGTGTTACAAACCTTAACAAAACACATAGGCCTTTGGGCTAGGCTACATGAGGTGTGCGACTATGATTTGAAAAAATCGCAAAAGAAAGGCATGAACTGTTTCTTGCGTTACATGCTGGGCATCATTTACAAGTGATAATATATAATTCAGAAGTGATAGGCTAATATTGTCACACATCAGACTATTCTTGATTTAATCTTGTCTTTACATATACTAAATAGCATATGTGTGAAATTTGTTTTGATTTAGAATGGACCATTATCATGCACCTGTCTCGGAACAGGGGCAGGGGGAAAAATACATGTAATCTATGCACTTAAATAGAGAATGGAAAATGCTTTTCCCGTGGTTCCTTTTCATGCCAGCCAGGTCGACTATACTCCTGTTGTAAAGCGAAGCAGTGTGCTTAATATTAGGAAAGTTGATAAATAAATATAGTTGGCCTAGCCTATAGAAAGCTGATGAGATCCTCCTCTTTTTAATAGAGGCCATCAAAACTGTTTTCTCACATAATTGCATAGCCTATAGAAATGTTGCTCAACATGAGCTCATGTGCTCTCATGAAGTGTTTTATTTTATTTTTGATAACATTTGCATTGATGTCAGAGTGATTATAGGGACAATAGAATGCTCAGTACCAGGCAGTTAGCAAGTTTGGTAGGCTACTAATGACCATCAGCAGCATCAGAGCTTGGAGAAGCCTAGTTACCGTGACTACAGTCACATGGAATTTGACTGTGGTCATATGACTCGTGACTGCAGGTGTGACGGTGATACTGTCACCGTAATAGCCCTATGCTCTGGAGATGCTGGAAGGGGAGGCGTTGGGAGGCAGGTGGGTATCGAGCGGCCCTCTAGTGATGCTGGAAGGCGTTGGGAGGCAGGGGGGCCCTCTGGTGATGCATGAAGGGGAGGCGTTGGGAGCGGCCCTCTGGTGATGCATGAAGGGGAGGCGTTGGGAGGCAGGGGGTTTTGAGCGGCCCTCTGGTGATGCTGGAAGGGGAGGCGTTGGGAGGCAGGGGGGTATCGAGCGGCCCTCTGCACGGCCTGACACTGATGATGACCTTGGCCTCTGGTACTAATGGAAGTAGAGGGCAGCAGAGGTCTCTCTCTCTCAGTCTGTCTGTCTGTCTGTCTGTCTGTCTGTCTGTCTGTCTGTCTGTCTGTCTGTCTGTCTGTCTGTCTGTCTGTCTGTCTGTCTGTCTGTCTGTCTGTCTGTCTGTCTGTCTGTCTGTCTGTCTGTCTGTCTGTCTGTCTGTCTGTCTGTCTGTCTGTCTGTCTGTCTGTCTGTCTGTCTGTCTGTCTGTCTGTTTGCCCTCCACTAGCTCCTTTATGTTTGTTGGTGTCTACAAGGTGTCAGTCATTATCTTCCATCTTCTCTCATCTATCTCTCTGGTTCTTCCCTTCTTCTTACTGTATCCCTGTATCGTTTGAAGAGCTATAATGTTCTGAACATGGAAAATCTCCACCATGACATAATGGTCCGTTTTTAGGTCAAACAGATTGTTATCACTGCAAGAGCACATTACGGTGGCTAACTACTAAACAAGTATCCATTGGTCAAAATAAATGGTCTGAAAAAGCAGTCAACATGGCAGTTACCTTATCTATTTTGAGTACAGAATACATGTAGGATTTTGCCTGGGTTACGTCTCGTTACACAACTGGGCTTCTTGGTAATCCCCTCTTTTATAATTGAATTTCGATTTGCGCCTTACAAAAAGAGGGAAATAATCCCTGTCATTGATCTTTGCTGGTATTGATTAGTCTGCGTAAGATTAAGCACATTATGTGATTGACTGTACAATCAGTGGTCCGTAGAAGAGGGACAGATGGTGAATGACAGTCAGTGAGAGAGACCCTACATCTCCCCCTACTGCGCCCCCTGTCTCTGACTAAGTCTGTAGGGTAGAACAATTCTTACTAAAATAACTCCAGACAACAGGAGGTTGGGGGCACCTTAATTGGGGAGGATGGGCTCGTGCTAATGGCTGGAGTGGGATTGATGGAATGGTATCAAATACATCAAACACATGGTTGAATAACATTGCATTCGCTCCGTTCCAGCCATTGTTATGAGCCGTCCTCCCCTCAGCAGCCTCCACTGCTCCAGACGTTACCTACGGATATTGTTTATGTTTTTCTAAATTAAAACATGCTTCATGATTCTGCGTATACTCTATTTTGTTTGTGTTAGCTATTGGTTTGTGTGCATGTGTGTGTTTGTGTGTGTGGCTCAGTTTGTGTCTGAGTGTACTGTATGTATGTATGTATTTGTATGTGAGTGTGTGTGTGAGCCTGTGTGTGTGTGTGTGTGTGTTGTGTGCATACTGTATTAGCAGCAGTGTTGCCGCGGGGCTCCAGCTGTGAGGGCTGGGCTGCCGGGTGCAGAGGGAGAGTTTTCTCCCGCCCTCTCTTCCAGCCACACTCCTCAACATGAGCCTGAAACAGAAACTCCAACCTGTGAGTACTCCAACTCTACTCTCTCACTCCCTATTCTCTTCTTCCTTTCTCTTCCTGTCTCACTCCTGTCCCTTTCTGCCTCTTCTCTGACCCTCATGGTCATCTGGTGGTTCGTAGCAGGCTACCTAGCTCCATCCTCCGTATTGACAGTGAGGCAGGGACAGTGACGGATGTTGCTAGTGCTGTTGTCACCTTGTTGTCGTCATAATTTGTCTTGTGTCACTTGTCGCCCACTTTTTTTTCATAGGTGATAATTATGTTGATGTTTTGTGGACTCCAGAGTACTTGTTGGTCTCTGGAATTTGGAATGTTCATTTGATTAGCATGAATCAAATTTAATTTTGTTCTGAAAATGATTATTCTAATTTAAAGAGAACAGTTCACAGTACCTTAGTGGTGTTTGTTTTGGTGTATGAAACAAAACTAGTGTCAGAGGTTTTTAATTTCAGACTGGATTGTTACTGAAGTATTAACATAGTTAGGTGTTCTTTATGCAAATAGCTAGTGTTTGTTTTTAATCTTTAAAAAGGTATTTGTTGTATTCTATGTCAGATGTCATTGTATTTTCCAATAAGGACTGTTAACTGTTATAAGCCCTGAGTGGATTGGGTTAAGCATTGTGGTGCAGACAGCATGGATCTTATTCAGGCTGTCATTATGAAACAGGACTGGAAATTATGTCAATAATCTGAAATTACCCAGATGAGTGAATCTGGGTAACACACACACACACACGCACACTGCCCATCCCTCAGCTTGCTCCCACAGGTTCATCATGTTAGATGTTAAACTCAGTCCTCAGGGGGAGAATCCTGATCGTTGGTACGAGAGCGCATCTGTCAGAGAAAGAGCACAGTGGCACGTGGAATCACAAGCCTCATTTAGCCACAAACATTGGTAGCAATAAGGCCTAAGGTCCTGAGCCCGATGTAGCCCCCAGCAGTCAGGTCTCCTTTCATACGGTATGTAGCAAACAGTACTGCAGGTGTACAATCTTCATTTGATCATCCTGTTGCAGGAGAACTTTCCTGCAATGCAGAAAATGTAAAGCGTGTTGTGTATTTGAGGTTTAAAAAGGCTTCTGAAGTTTATAATTTCCACTTTGAAATGCCATTCATTATAATCCACATAATAATTCACATTTCCTGTTGCTGCAGAGTTATTTTCCTGCTATATCGAACTGGCTAAAATTAGGATCCTACATCTGTACAGTACTTTAAATGCTCTGCTATGAGAGGTTCTGCAGTGCATTTTGACATCCTCAGTCTTCAGTCAATCGTTTCAGTTTGTTGTTTCAAATTGTTTATTCAGGGTAAGAAATGCATTAACTGAACTATCCATTTAATTAAAGCTCAGTCCTACTATTCCCAGTATTAGATTAGTTTACTGACAACTGGAGCAGTACTGGACTGGGTGAGAGTTGGGTCATAGAGTGGTAAGTGGGCAGTGTGTAGTCTGGATGGGAATCGATAGGAGACTAACCATGTGGTGTCATTTTATCACCTCTAGGACTGTCTGTATGTGGGGACTTTAGCCTTACAGGTTTGTTCTCTTACTTTGAGTCTGAACATCTTTTCCATTTAAGAATCAAAGCTGTGAGGGCTGAGAGAGGTCAGATGTTCTGGAAAGAGATGGAAATTGTCATAGGAAGCTTTCACCTTGTACTCAGGTTATTTAGTAGGGCAAAAAAAAACTTGTAGCACTGAACATGCCGCATTTAATGTACCTGCATTTTGTGATCCAGCTAAGTAGGGATATTGGAGAGGGTTGGCAGCAAGGGCACCCTGGTACCACTGTGTGTTTTTACAGATTATTCTGTCACCATGGCTATGTTCATAGTTATGCAAACTATACATGCAAAGTAGGATGAGCCAGTGGAGGTTCCACCAGCCTAGCCTGCAGAACATGTTGACTGTGAGGTTACACCAGCTTAGCCTGCATAACATGTTGACTGTGGAGGTTCCACCAGCCTAGCCTGCAGAACATGTTGACTGTGGAGGTTACACCAGCTTAGCCTGCAGAACATGTTGACTGTGTAGGTTACACCAGCCTAGCCTGCAGCACATGTTGACTGCAGAGGTTCCACCAGCCCAGCCTGCAGCACATGTTGACTTGGGAGGTTCCACCAGCCCAGCCTGCAGCACATGTTGATCAGGGAGGTTCCACCAGCCCAGCCTGCAGCACATGTTGATCAGGGAGGTTCCACCAGCCCAGCCTGCAGCACATGTTGACTTGGGAGGTTCCACCAGCCCAGCCTGCAGCACATGTTGACTGTGGTGGTTCCACCAGCCCAGCCTGCAGCACATGTTGATCAGGAGGTTCCACCAGCCCAGCCTGCAGCACATGTTGACTGTGGTGGTTCCACCAGCCCAGCCTGCAGAACATGTTGACTGTGGTGGTTCCACCAGCCCAGCCTGCAGCACATGTTGATCAGGGAGGTTGCACCAGCCTAACCTGCAGCACATGTTGATCAGGGAGGTTGCACCAGCCTAACCTGCAGCACATGTTGATCAGGGAGGTTGCACCAGCCTAACCTGCAGCACATGTTGATCAGGGAGGTTGCACCAGCCTAACCTGCAGCACATGTTAACTGTCATGAATCTTGAGTGAGACAACAACATATTGTATTTATTTTCGATTTAACCTTTATTTAAATAGGCAAGTCAGTTAAGAACAAATTCTTATTTACAATGACAGCCTACCCCGGCCAAACCCGGGCGACGTTGGGCCCTATGGGACTCCCAATCACATCCGGATGTGATACAGCCTGGAATCGAACCAGGGATTGTAGTGACTTCTCTTGCACTGAGATGTAGGGCCTTAGACCGCTGCACCATTCGGGAGCCCATATGGGTGATATCAGAGAGCACATTGTGCACCATGGTCTGCCTATGTCCAGAGCTGTAAAAAATACTTGAAAGTACTACATAAGTAGTTTCTTGGGGTATCTGTACTTTACTTTACTGTTTATATTTTTTACAACTTTTTTTTTTTCAAAAATAAAATAATGTACTTTTTACTCTATACATTTTCCCTGACACCCAAAAGCACTCATTACATTTTGAATGGTTAGCAGGACAGGAAAATGGTCTAATTTACACACTTATCAAGAGAACATCCCTGGTCATCCATACAGCCTCTACGTCAAGCACACAGACAGTTTTGACCAATACTGCCCTTCTACACAAGCACTCACAAAAGGTGTTAGTGAAAATGAACCAAAATCACCCAGCTCTTTGCAACAATCCCTGTCGATTTGCTTGTAAATTAGGGCACTTACCCTGCTCTGCCATTGGCCGAGGGACAGTGAAGGGGGTCACATGGTTTGGCAGGTGAGCTGCAGCAGGGTCTTTTAAAAGGCCAGTGAGCGGGGTGGGGCGGGGGAGAAGGGTACAGACAGCCAGGCAGCCAGAGAGGGTCCACTCCCCAGCAGTGGTCTGTTAGAGCTGGGCACATAGGCACTGGGCCACTGGGTAGCTGATCTGGAGCATTGTGCTGGACATAGCGGGCTAGGATGGAGCAGGGGAGGACCAATATGTTCCGGGGGGGACAGGGTGGGCTGCTGGGGAATTTGAGGGGGACCAGGGTGTCGTGCTCCTCCTCCTCCTGCTGCTGCTGTGGTCGGGACCAGGATAGACTGGAGCTCCTGGATATGGAGGCTCTCATCGTTGTACCGGTTAGTAGGAGCACTAGGCTCAGACTGATTGAAATGGTCTATGTGAGTGTGATCTCTGATTGAAATGGTCTATGTGAGTGTGATCTATGTGAGTGTGTGATGGGTTATTGTCGCCCATTCAGGTACTGTGGTTTCGGTGATGGTGTGTGAGGAAAATATACATTTTTAGGTAATATTATGGTCTGTGCCGTCACTATGAGAACACAATCAATCCTCTCTGTATTTCAATTTGCACTCATGATTTACTTACCTTTTATTATAGTTGATTTGGTTCCTACTTGGCTGTACTGACTGTGTTGAACACTCAGAAATCAGACCCCCGTTAACCATGTAGATATTTGTCTTGTGAAAAGCTGTGCTTCGGCTTCTACATTGTTTGTGTTGAGTCCATTGAGACAGATATTGTTTATACTCCAGGACATAATTGTCTTCATGACAACATGACTGGCTAGCTGTGAGACTGAGGGATGTTTGTGTGAACATTTACACTCATTGCATTGTATTACACACACACACACACACACACACACACACACACACACACACACACACACACACACACACACACACACACACACACACACACACACACACACACACACACACACACACACACACACACACACACACACTACTTCTCCCTCTTTGTCACTCACTCTGGAATACACATGAACTCTTTTTTTTGCTGCTGCTGTTCTAGTTGTGCTGAGGTGATAGACATGTGGGTTGAAGGCCCGCAGTGTCAGACACAGTAGGTAGTTAGACAGAACACAGTTGCTCCCCTTCCTTCCCCCAAAGGGCACAACAAAGACAATATCAGGTCCTGTTCTGCTCCTCTCTGAACTGTCTTCTGCTCTGGTTCCCTGAACCCATGTCCCTCAGGTTTCTCGGCACAGTTCTCTGACATGACTCACTCTCTTTCCCATTTCTTATACTGCTTTCCATTTTGCTAAGGCTGTTTGGCTTATCATCTCATATTCTTGGGGTTCTAATCAAGGCCTTTTCAGCAGGGTGGTGAGGGGCCATTGTAAAGATATTCTGTTTAAATTATGTTTCACTTTTACTGCCCATGATTAATCTAGATGCAGCAGGACTCTCTGACCATCTCTGCCCTCTCCCCGTTTAGGTACTGTCCCTAGGGGCTGATGTCCTGCCAGAGTACAAGCTCCAGGCGCCTCGCATCCACAAGTGGACCATCCTCCACTACAGTCCCTTCAAGGCGGTGTGGGACTGGGTCATCCTCCTGCTGGTCATCTACACGGCCGTCTTCACCCCCTACTCCGCTGCCTTCCTGCTCAACGAGGTGGAGGACGAGCTCCGGCGCTCCTGTGGCTACACCTGCAACCCCCTCAACGTGGTGGATCTGGTGGTGGACGTCATGTTTATCGTGGACATTCTCATCAACTTCCGGACTACATATGTCAATCACAATGACGAGGTGGTCAGCCACCCGGGGCGCATCGCCCAGCATTACTTCAAAGGCTGGTTCCTCATTGATATAGTGGCAGCCATCCCCTTTGACCTGCTCATATTCCGCTCTGGCTCTGATGAGGTGAGATGGATGGAGGAGAAGGGGGATCATTTACATCTATGTGTAGTAATGGTCCTTTTTTTGCAGTGTTGGTCAGTGTACCAATTCAACAAAGACTCTCTCATAAATCTTCTTGTTCTTTCATATGAATTGCTTTGTTTGTACATTGAACCTCTCTCCTCTCAGCCCCAGACAACCACTCTGATTGGCTTGCTGAAGACTGCTCGGCTGCTGCGATTGGTGCGTGTGGCGCGGAAGCTGGACCGCTACTCAGAGTACGGCGCCGCCGTTCTCTTCCTCCTCATGTGCACCTTTGCCCTCATTGCCCATTGGCTGGCCTGTATCTGGTACGCCATCGGCAACGCGGAGCGCACCAACTCGGCCCGCATCGGAGGCATGAAGATCGGCTGGCTGGACAACCTGGCTGAACAGATTGGTAAACCATACAACGACACAGACCCTGCCTCCGGCCCCTCCACCAAGGATAAATACGTCACGGCGCTTTACTTTACCTTCAGCAGCTTGACCAGCGTGGGCTTCGGCAACGTTTCCCCCAACACCAACCCTGAGAAGATCTTCTCCATCTGCATCATGCTAATCGGCTGTGAGTACGTCACCAGTGTGTCTGAGTACGTCACCAGTGTGTTTGAGTACGTCACCAGTGTGTCTGAGTACGTCAACAGTGTGTCTGAGTACGTCAACAGTGTGTCTGAGTACGTCACCAGTGTGTCTGAGTACGTCAACAGTGTGTCTGAGTATGTCACCAGTGTGTCTGAGTACGTCACCAGTGTGTCTGAGTACGTCAACAGTGTGTCTGAGTACGTCACCAGTGTTTCTGAGTATGTCACCAGTGTGTCTGAGTACGTCAACAGTGTGTCTGAGTACGTCAACAGTGTGTCTGAGTATGTCAACAGTGTGTCTGAGTACGTCAACAGTGTGTCTGAGTACGTCACCAGTGTGTCTGAGTACGTCACCAGTGTGTCTGAGTACGTCAACAGTGTGTCTGAGTACGTCAACAGTGTGTCTGAGTACGTCACCAGTGTTTCTGAGTACGTCACCAGTGTGTCTGAATACGTCACCAGTGTGTCTGAGTACGTCACCAGTGTGTCTGAGTACATCAACAGTGTGTCTGAGTACGTCACCAGTGTGTCTGAGTACATCACCAGTGTGTCTGTATTGTGTCTGTGTGTCCAGAGTGTTCATATGCATTGCTGCATTACTTTAAGTGTAGTACCACCTATGATTTTAGGTGGATGTCACTGACATGTCTCTCTGTCGTCTGCTGTAGCTCTGATGTATGCCAGTATCTTTGGTAACGTGTCGGCTATCATCCAGAGGCTGTACTCCGGCACGGCCCGTTACCACACCCAGATGCTGCGTGTCAAAGAGTTCATCCGCTTCCACCAGATCCCAGAGGGACTACGCCAGAGACTGGAGGAATACTTCCAACATGCCTGGTCCTATACCAATGGCATCGACATGAACGCTGTGAGTCACTCTCAAACACACATTCATATACAGCCAAACACACACACATTCATACGCACAGGAAAAACACACACGTTCATATTCACACGAAAAACACATATTCCCTACTTGCCACCTGAGTTTTTCCGTCATTAGGTGCTCAGACAGGGAGACCTAACAGTGGAAATGATGTGCGTCATATCATTTGTGTTAGTAGATAGATAGCGTCCTGCTGGTTGCAGAGAAGAGAAAAGCATTAGCCCTCTAACACCACAGGAACATGACGTAGCAGAGAGCACGCCTGTCAATTCAATCTGAACAGAGTTGATCACATAGACACTGTGTGTGTGCATGTGTCCCCTTGTCAATAGTGAGCATCAACTGAAACAGCTCTCCCCCCACTCGCTCTATTTTCTCTGTTTCTCTCTCTCTCTCTCTGGCTCTCTCTCTGTCTTTCTCTCTTTCTGTCTTTCTCTCTTTCTGTCTTTCTGTCTCTCTCTGTCTCTCTCTCTCTCTGTCTCTCTCTCTCTCTTCTCTCTTTCACCCTTTCCCATTTCTCTAGGTGCTGAAGGGTTTCCCTGAGTGTCTGCAGGCTGATATCTGCCTCCACCTGAACCGCTGTCTGCTCCAGAACTGCAGGGCCTTCAAGGGGGCCAGTAACGGCTGTCTGCGGGCGCTGGCCATGAGGTTTAAGACCACCCACGCCCCTCCGGGCGACACCCTGGTCCACATGGGAGACGTCCTCTCAGCTCTCTACTTCATCTCTAGAGGGTCCATAGAGATTCTGAGAGACGATGTGGTGGTGGCCATACTGGGTAGGCTGAAGGGTGGTGGTGGTTACTGGGTAGGCTGAAGGGTGGTGGTGGTTACTGGGTAGGCTGAAGGGTGGTGGTGGTTACTGGGTAGGCTGAAGGATGGGTGTGGTTACTGGGTAGGCTGAAGGGTGGTGGTGGTTACTGGGTAGGCTGAAGGGTGGTGGTGGCCATACTGGGTAGGCTGAAGGGTGGTGGTGGTTACTGGGTAGGCTGAAGGGTGGTTGTGGCCATACTGGGTAGGCTGAAGGGTGGTGGTGATTACTGGGTAGGCTGAAGGGTGGTGGTGGTTACTGGGTAGGCTGAAGGGTGGTGGTGATTACTGGGTAGGCTGAAGGGTGGTGATGGTTACTGGGTAGGCTGAAGGGTGGTGGTGATTACTGGGTAGGCTGAAGGGTGGTGGTGGTTACTGGGTAGGCTGAAGGGTGGTGGTGGTTACTGGGTAGGCTGAAGGGTGGTGGTGGTGGTGGCCATACTGGGTAGGCTGAAGGGTGGTGGTGGCCATACTTGGTAGGCTGAAGGGTGGTGGTGATTACTGCGTAGGCTGAAGGGTGGTGGTGGCCATACTGGGTAGGCTGAAAGGTTGGTGGTGATTACTGGGTAGGCTGAAGGGTGGTTGTGGTTACTGGGTAGGCTGAAGGGTGGTGGTCATTCTTCCCTTTCAAGCTTATGTGGTTTAGTGCATCCTCTGTCTGTCTGCCTGTCTCTGTCTGTCTGTCTGTCTGTCTGTCTGTCTGTCTGTCTGTCTGTCTGTCTGTCTGTCTGTCTGTCTGTCTCTGTCTGTCTGTCTGTCTGTCTGTCTGTCTGTCTGTCTGTCTGTCTGTCTGTCTGTCTGTCTGTCTGTCTCTCACTCTCTCTCTCTCTCTCTCTCTCGCTCCCTCTCTCACACTCACACACATACACACACACACTGCTGTGTTGTGGTGTGCTGTTTAGCCAGAGGTGTTTGGGCACGGCTCCACTTCCATTCCACAGTGTCATTGATTACCGATCACCCGATTGCTCAGACCCACTCTCTCTATGCTAGCCTGTCTCGCTTTGATTCGTCTCCCCTCTGCATTTAAGTGGACACAAAGTCAGTCACAAAGAGTGAGCTTATGAGTGTTTTTAATGCTTATGTTGTCCAATTAGTTTTTTGTTCAAACATTGCTTTCTCCATTATCCTTTTCCTCTTCACCTGTGTCACACCTTTCATCTCTCCATTCTCTCTCTCTCTCGTTCTCTCCGCAGGTCAGAATGATATCTTCGGGGAACCCATCTATCTTTTTGGGCGTCCAGGGAAGTCGTGTGCAGACGTCAGGGCTTTGACCTACTGTGACCTCCATAGGATCCTGAGGGAGGACCTGCTGGAGGTGCTGGACATGTACCCAGACTTCTCCGACTGCTTCTGGACCAACCTGGAGATCACCTTTAACCTCCGAGATGTGAGTACCATCAAGGGGGGACAGAGAGCACCCTCTCCAACCACTAGTAGGTACTGTTCATGTTGGGCCGGTTTCCTGGACACAGACTGTGTAGTCTT
This sequence comes from Oncorhynchus tshawytscha, assembly GCF_018296145.1. NCBI lineage: Eukaryota > Metazoa > Chordata > Actinopteri > Salmoniformes > Salmonidae > Oncorhynchus > Oncorhynchus tshawytscha. Next base: position 18,880,074 of record NC_056455.1, on the reverse strand, counting down.
TGACTAAAAATTCATTCTCAATGGAGAATCTCCTTTGAAAGGGCTTTTTAGCCCAGGACTAGTCTTAATCTGTGTCTGGGAAACCAGCCCTTAGTCATAAAGAGAGCTTAGCACAAGGTCAATGAGTTTTAGTTAGGCAAACTAATGCAAAAGCATTACTTCTTGAATATTTAGTGTATAAAGCTGATGATTGATGAGGTGTGTATAATGTGTTGTAAAGTGTGAGTTGTTTTTTGTTGAGTTACTGAATCTGATGTGTATTAGGTAGATAGAATGAACCAGGCACCTCCCAGTGAGGATTCTGAATGTGGATACCGACGGCCGCGTCCACGACGCACGAGAAACCGGCCTGGTGAGTGTGTGTGGTTCTGCTCATTATGTCCTCATGGGTTTCTTATACATTGTTAAAAGTTAAAGTAGTGTTACTATCAATGATATGTCTAAAGCTGTGGTAATCATTGTACCTGTCCTGGTTGTGTGTAGACGGCATGGACCGTGAGGACTCATTTCCAGACCAGTCGTGTCCTTTGGGGAACCACAGCGGCCCGGACACAAGCTCCCACTGGGAGGGCATGTGTAGCAGCGCCAGCGCCTGCTCCCAGTCCAGTGACGATGAGATGAAGCCCCTGGGACATAGCAAAGCAGAGCTGTACCCCTCTGTGGACGACACCGATGACTACCCCCCTGCTGTGATCAGCCTGCTGCCTCCCAGTGGACCCTCAGCCGGCATGGGGCCGCCCCTGGACCGAGGAAGTCACCAATACACAGGTAAAGAGAGACTGAGATATAGATACACAGTATTACGCATGAACTAACTAAGATCAGTGGACTGTAATATGTTATAATCTGCATCAAAGCATTCCCACAGGCATCTCTGCTCTTTCATCCCAGCTGCAGCCCCCATCAACATGCCAGGCCCAGGGGTGTATGGGTATTGGCCTGACCGGAGGACCAGTCAGTTGTCAGATCCCCAGCGGCGCTGCTCCTCAGTCAGGGGCACCTACCACTCTCCTCCCTGTGCAGAGAACGGGCCCAATGAACTGGAGTCCAGAGTGGAGCTGCTACAGTCCCAGCTCCACAGGTATAGAGGAGATGAGAGAAGAGAGGAAAAGTGAGGAGAGGAGAGGAGAGGAGAGAAGAGGAGGGGAAAAGGGATAACAGGCAAGGAGAGGAGGGGAAAAGGGATGACAGGAAAGGAGAGGAGGGGAAAAGGGATAACAGCAAAGGAGAGGAGGGGAAAAGGGATAACAGCAAAGGAGAGGAGGGGAAAAGGGATAACAGGCAATGAGAGGAGGGGAAAAGGGATGACAGGAAAGGAGAGAGGAGGGAAAAGGGATGACAGGAAAGGAGAGGAGGGGAAAAGGGATAACAGGAAAGGAGGGAGGGGAAAAGGCATGACAGGAAAGGAGAGGAGGGGAAACGGGATGACAGGAAAGGAGAGGAGGGGGAAAGGGATAACAGGCAAGGAGAGGAGGGGAGGGGAAAAGGGATGACAGGAAAGGAGAAGAGGAGAAAAGGGATGACAGGAAAGGAGAAGAGGAGAAAAGGGATAACAGGCAAGGAGAGGAGGGGAAAAGGGTGACAGGAAAGGAGAGGAGGGGAAAGGGATAACAGGCAAGGAAAGGGGAAAAGAGGAAAGGAGGGAGGGGAAAGGGATAACAGGAAAGGAGAGGAAAAGGGATAACAGGAAAGGATAACAGGAAAGGAGATGAAAGGGAGGGGAAAAGGGATGACAGGAAAGGAGAGGAGGGGAAAGGAATAACAGGAAAGGAGAGGAGGGGAAAAGGGATAACAGGAAAGGAGAGGAGGGGAAAAGGGATAACAGGAGAGGAGAGGAGGGGAAAAGGGATGACAGGAAAGGAGAGGAGGGGAAAAGGGATAACAGGAAGGGAGAGGAGGGGAAAAGGGATAACAGGAAAGGAGAGGAGGGGAGGGGAAAAGGGATGGCAGGAAAGGAGAGGAGGGGAAAGGGGATGACAGGAAAGGAGAGGAGGGGAAAAGGGATGACAGGAAAGGAGAGGAGGGGAACAGGGATAACAGGCAAGGAGAGGAGGGGAAAAGGGATGACAGGAAAGGAGAGGAGGGGAAAAGGGATAACAGGAAAGGAGAGGAGGGGAAAAGGGATGACAGGAAAGGAGAGAAGGGGAAAAGGGATAACAGGAAAGGAGAGGAGGGGAAAAGGGATCACAGGAAAGGAGAGGAGGGGAAAAGGGATCACAGGAAAGGAGAGGAGGGGAGGGGAAAAGAGATGACAGGAAAGGAGAGGAAAAGTGACACAGCAAAGGGGATCTTTAGAAAGGAACTGTGAGGAGAGGAGAGGAGAGGAGAGGAGAGGAGAGGAGAGGAGAGGAGAGGAGGAGGAGGAGAGGAGAGGAGAGGAGAGGAGAGGAGAGGAGGAGAGGAGAGGAGAGGAGAGGAGAGGATTTACAGACAGGTAAAGGAAGATAATAATTGGAGAAGAAGCCAAAATAAATAATGGAGGAAGACCAAGAAATGATTGAGAGAGATCACAGAGGAAGAAATTATTGACTTTATTCATCTATTCCTCTCCCACCCTGCCTCCATCCTTGGCCCTGCCCAGACTGGAGACTCGGATGACTGCAGACATCCACGTGATCCTGCAGCTGCTCCAAAGGCAGATAACCCCAGTGCCCCCGGCCTACAGCACTGTGATGCCCAGCCCTCACCCTGCTCACCCCACCACCCTGTACAGCACAGCAGCCCCCATCATCCACACTGTCCCCTCCATGCCCCCAATCAAGATTGACAGCATGCCTTCACCGCTGCAGGTGGGTACTGGTATAGTGTACAGATAGTACAGTATATATCAGTTTTTGCTTGCTACAATGCTCTGTCCTCGAAGAGCTATATGATATTGTGAAACAGTGGGCTGATAAAATGAGTGAGAGCGAGGTAATGGTATTAAAGGTTGTCCAGTATACTGAGATACTGAATCGCTTTTGTGCTTCACCTCTCTACCCCCTGTTTCTTTCTTTGCAGAGCCCGGACTCAGAGAAGCACAAGTTCAAGGACTCCCTGTCCAGTGGGATCCACCTCACGGTGGCCTCTGATGATACCATGTCCATGTCCCCTGAGACAGAGCCCCTTCCAGGGTCCTCCATGGGCTTCAGCCCCCCCCATGTCTCCTGCCAAACCCTGGGGCCCTCTGGACTGCTGTGTGGCAGCCTGCGTTTCCCCTCCCTCCCTGACAACCTTGAGACCTCCACAGAGGGGCAGGAGATTCAGAGGCACGTTTCTGACCCCATCCTGCCAGGCAGCTAAAACCCTCTGACCTTTAACCTTAAACCTGATCATCCCTCACTCCTAGCACCCCCTGCACCACCACAGGAGGACAATCATATGTTGGCAGAGTCACTTCTCTAATCGTCCCCTCTCTCATTCCTCCTCTCCAATCCCCACCCAACCCCCTAACCTGTACCATGCTGCTGATCAACGTGGGTTGCCTTCCACATAGCTGAGAGGAGGTTCTATGGAGGGCCCCCTCTCACTGACTCACAGTGCCCGGGGCTGAGGCACCTCTGGTCCTGTGCGACAAACAACCTCTCCTCTCTATCAGGGTCTAGGGCATTATTGAGAGGGGGTTTAGGATTTCTGCAACCCAGACCCCACAAAGCCTGGGGGCCTGGCACTGCCTATGGAGATCTGATATGAAACTGGGCTGACTAGAAGCACACGTACACACACGTCACACGGACACTAACAATAACCCCAAGCCCCCTTTTCCCTGGATCTCAAAGCTGTAGTATTGTCATTCCTCTCTCCTTTTCTTTTTGTTAAGTGATGGTCCTTTTATGCCATGGTCCTTTTTGTTGGGAGATAAGAATTTGGCCAAAAATACATATAACTGTGTGTACTGTACTGTATGTTTACACTGTAGAGGAACTGCACATTCAGGCTCAGTGCTGTTTATAAGTTGAACTGAAACTTATTTTTATAGTATCATGAGGATCTTACCGTCAATCTGGAAATCTAATAGTTATGAACGCACACATGTATTTCTTTCACACTATTGCTATGTTGGTGTAACATATTATCAACAGATGATATAAAGAGATGGTATAAATGCCATCTAAATACTGTTTATGTCTGTATGGTAGGAATGACTACTGTAAAAGTGGCCATTTTGAATACACTAATTCTACTCTCATGTTCTACCAATCATATGACTTAATGGAAAGCAATATTTGTTAACATTATTGAGTCAACATTGTCAGGGGTCATGAGAACAGATAATTGACATGGGAAAAAAGCAGACAGTTTTCTCATCTCTTTTATGCTCTAGTTATGTAGCACTTGTGAAGCATTATAAACACCTTTCATTTATACAGCCATTACTGCTTTGCTTGGGTCATCATGTTTGTGTACGTCTATATATCTGTTCTGTTTCACAGGACTGTCGTTACACCAAGGATGCATCATCTCTTTTTCAGGTGTGTGTGTGTGTGTGTGTGTGTGTGCAATGTTTGTTGACTATGTTTGAGTAAGTGACATGGTCACATATTTAACATCACCCTTCTGAAAGGCCGGGATTCAATCTGATTCTACAAGACAATGTTCCCGCTTTTGAAGAGACCACATTAACGGTGAACGCTGCATATGTCGGCTCAATCGGAAATTACGTTCAAGTGGTGCATTGTCCAAATCTGCAATCAGATTGAATCCTGGCCCAAATGTGTGTAATGACTCAAGGTGCCAAAGTTAGTGGATGTTTGATGCCCATCTGGGAGGAAGTGATGTGGATGGAATCTGCCAATCAAGTGATGTCACTGGGATAGTCATTTTCTCAGAATCCCAGTTTCAAGATGTTTTTGACAGTTTCAGGAGAATGTAACTCTGTTTTTTAAGCCTTTATTGTTCTGTAAAGTTTTCTTGAAGCACAAAATCATAATTCGTATTCATCTTTTTTAGATTAAAGATTATTTATAACAAATAATACAGAAACCTCAACTACTGACAAATTGTTTATTTTTGGTTGAGGGCTTGGACTTAAGTGGTTTGCACCATTTACTATTCTTCAGTTGGGCTTACTTTTGTGGAATTCATAGACATTAACTTATAAACCATATTTTAAAACCAGGAATTCATTCAGTTCGGCCATGTTAAAGGCCCAGTTCATCCCAAAGGTGTTTGATGGGGTTGGGCTCTGTGTAGGCTAGTCAAATTCTTCTTCCACACGATCTCGACAAACCATTTCTGTATGGACCTCGCTGTATGCATTGGGGCCTTCCCCAAACTGTTGCCACAATGTTGGAAGCACAGAATCTTCTAGAATGTCATTGTATGCTGAAGAGTTAAGATTTCCCTTCACTGGAACTAAGGGGCCTAGCCCGAACCATGAAAAATAGCCCCAGACCATTATTCCTCCTCCACCAAACTTTACAGTTGGCACTATGCATTAGGGCAGGTAGCGTTCTCCTGGCATCCACCAAACCCAGATTTGTCCGTTGGACTGATGCGTTTCTACTGCTTCAGAGTCCAATGGCAGTGAGCTTTACATCACTCTAGCTGGCGCTTGGCATTGTGCATGATGATCTTAGGCTGTTGTGCGGCTGCTCGGCCACAGGAACCTATTTCATGAAGCTCCCGACGAACAGTTATTGTGCTGACGTTGCTTCCAGAGGCAGTTTGGAACTCTGTAGTGAGTGTTGCAACCGAGGACAGATGATTTTCACCACTCGGCGGTCTCTTTGAGCTTGGGGAGCCGTTGTTGCTACTAGACGTTTCCACTTCACAATAACAACATTACAGTTGACCAGGGTAGCTCTAGCAGGGCAAAAATCTGACTGAGCTCTTCAGTAAGGACATTTTACTGCCAATGTTTGTCTATGGAGATTGCATGGTTGTCTGCTAGATCTTATACTCCTGTCAGTAACGGGTGTAGCTGAAATAGCCGAATACACTAATACTGAAATTGTGAAAATTACGAGTGAGAAATGTTGGTGGGATGGAGTTTTGGCCTGCCTGGTGACATCACCAGGAAGTAAATTAGTTAATTGACCAATAAGAGCGTTCCCAACCTCTGCCCATAACGGCTAGTTTTCAGCAGGTTGACATTTGTCATGAATCTTGCCCTGGAGGCAGAACTGAGCTATTTCTGCTAAATGGGCCAGTTGCAAAGTAAACATTGGTTATATCGTAAATAATGAATTTAAACTAAATTGTATTTTTGGTCTTAATTTAAGGTTAGGCATTAGGGTTAGCAGTGTGGTTAAGGTTAGGTTTAAAATGAGACGTTATGACTATGTGGCTGTCAGCAGCTAGTGACAACTGTAGAACTGCCTCCAGTGCAACATTTATGACAATAAATGCCAACCAGTTTTCCCCTACTTAAAAAAAATAGCTCTTTTTGACAATTTTAATTGAAAATAATCACTAAGGTGCCCACCTGTTACCCAGAAATGATTTAATGTTGAGATCAAAACAGCTGTATTGGACCTTTAAGAACACTGCAGAGAGAAATGTAACGTTAGGAGCTGACAGAACTGTACCTGCAATACATTGCCATCTGCACATTGAAGTGATGTTATGCCCACCTAAATAAACCATGACATCCTGACCTATCAGTGTGTATTCAGTGATGCAAATAACACTGACAACTACAAAAACACATGAAGGAATATTTATTAGTTAGAGCAAATTTGGTAATACAAACTTTTATGAAAAAAGCTACTACATGTAGATTTGCCTTATCAATATCTTGGTTCATATATTTAAGAATGTACATTTCCCCTTGTACAAACATGCTAAAAGGGGGTTGACCTTCGAGTACAGAGAACAATAAAAAGATAGGGATAGTGAAACACGAGAAAAAAAGGTTTCACTCTCCTTCAGTACTAGGCTAAGTAAACATATTTGTTTCACACAGTCTTGAATAGGAACTGCAGTTGTTCCAAGCAACTCTACTCAAAATGAAGAAAACATTATGAAGCTTGTTTTTGGTAGGTTCTGGTCTAGTCCAAAGGGGCTGATGGCAAAGTATCCAAACTGTGAGACATGCAACTGTGTGTTGAACACAGGAGGCTGCTGAGGGGAGAACAGCTCACAATAATGGCTGGAACGAAGCAAATGGAATGGCATCAAACACCTGGAAACCATGTGTTATATGTATTCCATACCATTCCACTCCAGTCGTTAGAACGAGCCTGTTCTCCCCAATTAAAGTACCACCAACTTCCTGTGGTATTGAACCATAACACTTCAGTTACTTCACTACATGTCAGATTATCACAGTATAATCATGGAAGTGATCTGGTACCAGCAAACCATTTAAAAACACTTTAAATAATTAGGAGGCCTTTAAATTAGCCTTATGGTTTCAAATTCAGAAGTCTACAACTGGATTCAAACCAGTTCAGAAAGACACCCAGATGATCCTAAATGACATTTTCTGACAGCGAGTGTCATTTTAAATCCAATTTCCTGACCCTAAATATGTCGTTATGTCATATAGCAAGCTAAAACAACAAGTTAAACACACTCAAGAGGCAGTCTTCAGTTGGAACTACACTGTTTCACTCCATAATGAATTGACCATCTCGAATTGTTGAACCCACTGATGCATTTTGGCGCTGTACAGACACTGATGATTACCAAAACAATAAATAAAGAAGACAACATACTCCTTTTGACACAGGGATTAGTTCTATCAAAAACAGAGTAAACCAGGACATTGTGGAGTGGGACAAAGTTCTCACCGCCTCCCATACGTACATCAATCAGCCAGGAGAGAGTAGTGGTTTGAGGCAGTCCTGCAAGATTTACTTCCACTCAAAAAAACATGTCCAAGTTCTGAATCCACACATTGTCCTCATCCTCCACCCCTTCACATCCACACCTGAGGTCAAGGTTGGCTTTAGACCCGCAGGATCTCTAGGCAGTTGTTGTAGCCGATGGCGATCCAGTCAGGCTGGGTGGAGGCCCACTGGACGTTGTTGATCTCCCCCTCGGCTGTGTAGGCCAGAATAGGGTCCTCGATGGCCCTGGGCATCTGCTGGATGTCCCATATCAGCGCCTGGTGGTCGTCGGCTGAGGAAAAACATTATTATTACGCTAAAGGGAGAAGGTGAGAAGACTTAGAATGGGGTCTGAGGAAAGGTGAACTGGTGAAGAAGCTGTTTGTGCCTTACCTGCAGTGCAGATGTGACAGGAGGAGTGGGGAGCCCAGGCGATGCCGTTGACACAGGCCCGGTGGTTGTTGAGGCGGGCCACCGGCGTGCAGGGAACACGCACGTCCAGAATCACAACCTGAGACACACAGCACAGGAGAGAGATAACACATTAGATGGGGATAAGGAGAGGGAGCAACAAAGAAAGAATGGACAATACCAAACTGAAAGAGGAATGAGAGAGTAAAATAGACTGACCTCCATGCCGTCCATAGCCATGGTGGCCAGGTAGTTAGGGTCCTGTTTGTTCCAGCAGAGGCGCAGTAGGGGGTGGTGCTGGGGATCTTCATAGATGATGGTGCTGTGTTCTAGGTGCCGCAGGTCAAACATGCGTACTGAGCCGTCCGCTCCGACCGACGCAAACATGTCCCGACCACCGCCTGCACGGCTGAACGCGATGTCATACACCTACAGACACAGAGAACACCACCAACATACAGAGTTATTACACTGGTATACCCACGGACACACATTCAGACTTTATGACCTCAGGACCAGGGGTTGGAACCAAAATTATTTCCCAATCGTTCTGTTCTGAACAGAACCCCTATTTGTTTTGTTCCAGTGGTCCGACCAGCATAATAAAATTCTGAACTGGTTGGAACACCAAAAAAGTAACGGTTCATATTACTCCTTTTGGTAAAATAAACCGTATTCACATTTAGCTCATTCATTAGTTCAGGTGGAGCAGCTTGCCGTGTATGTGCAAGCTATTTGTTTACATGTTTAATTGGCCATTTAAGTGCGAGAGAGAGACAGAGAGAGAGCTTGGTTTGAAGCGCTAAACATCATGTGAATTGGGATGTGTTTAGGCTATTACTAGAATACCTTTAGAGTCGTAACTTCACTGAATTACATAATTAAATATTAGACATTAGAAATATTTTTTGAACAAAAAAATAACCTCATTAATCGGTTCTCAAGATTTGGAATGAAGGATTCAAAAAATGTCACTATTTTGCGGTTTTCGGTTCTGCTCCCTGAACAGGTTCTAGCCCCTGCTCACAACTAGACTTTACTTACTCATTCATACAAGCAAACTAAACTTCAAGGCAAGGCTTATATTCCCCCTCAGCCCTCACACCTCTTTGTCATGAGCAATGAGCTGGGTCTTGACGTGGCCGGATACGAGGTTGACTCTGCCCAGCACTTGGCCAGTCTCCAACCCCCAGATAGTACAGGTGGTGTCAATGCTGGAGGTGCCTGTAATGGACAGATCAGAACCCAGATTAAAAACAGACACTCACCAAACAAGGCATACTGTAAAACTTCAACGTTTATTTGCATTAATCACTCTACACAACCAGCGCTCATTTGAGACAGGCTTCTTTTATACCCAGGCATCCATTTCCATTATGCACACAGCTCAATAGAATGTTGAAAAGACTACCAGTTTGACCTGTATAAACATTATAATAACAAATCCATCGCAGATCAGACCTGCAAAGACTGCCTATCACACACACCCCATTTCACGCTTTAGCACCATTCATTTGATGCTGTGTTTTATTTTTGGTGGCGCCATGGCTCGCAACATTGACAGAATAGAAAATGTAATGCAGGACTGTGGGAATATCAGAGCTGTGTCCATGGTAACAGTTGTAAACAATTCATTTAGACCCAGCATTTATTTGATGAAATATGTGACGATGCCCAGATTTTATAAGTGACAGGCAGCTATTTGAGATTGTATTTAAACTGTTATATGCTACTTACTCTGACACACATGCTGTAGACACTGACAGCAAACCAATAGTCTATATGCTAGAGCTGGGCAATATGGACAAACATCCATGTCACAATAAATGGACTAAATTATCACGATAACTTGAATGACAAGTGTATAACATTAATGTGCACCACAGTTATTTTTTATATTACTCTTAAATTTACTACTTTGAATGTTGTAGCTGTCAATTGTTGTATTAACAAATACCCATATTAGCAAACTTATCTTATTTGAAACTTCACATTTACTGTAATGAACGAGATCAGCAAAATGTCCATGACATTTGGTCGGTGTCAATCATTTTCGGTTTATAGTCCCAGCTCTACTATATGCATATGGCCCATCTCTTACCCAGTAGATTAGGATCCACTTCATTCCAGTCAAACGAGGTGAGTGGGGCACAGAAGTCAGAGTTCTTGTTGTTATTCAGTAAGCATTCCAAACGCGTCTCTGTTTCACTGACCTAAGGGGTACGATTTAACAAGCCATGAGATGCTATACAACAACGTAGAAAAGAGTCCCTCCTGGGCAAGTAACTGAGCTAGAGTGCAACTCCAGATGCTGCAAAAGGGACACAATAGTTAGAAGAGGGTGCAGGCCAGGGAGCGCCCAACATATGACATCTATTATGTTTACGAATGATTTAGTATCAAGGAGGCTGTGGGTGCATGCATACCCTCCAGATGCGCAGGTAGTCCCCGCTAGTGGCAAGCAGGTCTGGGTAAACACCCTTGCTGTCCGGGATCCACATGATCTTGGTGGTGGGGTAGGGGTGGTCAAAGGTGTTCCTGCAGATGAACTCTGAACTCTCCTCCTCCAGACCCACAATCTGCACCTGAAGAGAAACAAGAATTAAATCTGAAACCGCTCTTGATATAGTCGTGGCCAAAAGTTTTCAGAAAGACAAATATTAATTTTCAAAGTCTGCTGCCTCAGTTTGTATGATGGCAATTTGCATATACTCCAGAACGTTATGAAGAGTGATCAAATGAATTGCAATTAATTGCTAAGTCCCTCTTTGCCATGCAAATGAACTGAATCCCCCAAAAACATCTCCACTGCATTTCAGCCCTGTCACAAAAGGACCAACTGACATGTCAGTGATTCTCTTGTTAACACAGGTGTGAGTGTTGACGAGGACACGGCTGGAGATCCCTCTGTCATGCTGATTGAGTTTGAATAACAGACTGGAAGCTTCAAAAGGAGGGTGGTGCTTGGAATCATTGTTCTTCCTCTGTCAACCATGGTTACCTGCAAGGAAACACGTGCCGTCATCATTGCTTTGCACAAAAAGGGCTTCACAGGCAAGGATATTGCTGCTAGTAAGAGTGCATCTAAATCAACCATTTATCGGATCATCAATAACTTCAAGGAGAGCGGTTCAATTGTTGTGAAGAAGGCTTCAGGGCGCCCAAGAAAGTTCAGCAAGCGCCAGGACCTTCTCCTAAAGTTGATTCAGATGTGGGATCGGGGCACCACCAGTACAGAGCTTGCTCAGGAATGGCAGCAGGCAGGTGTGAGTGCATCTGCACGCACAGTGAGGCGAAGACTTTTGGAGGATGTCCTAGTGTCAAGAAGGGCAGCAAAGAAGCCACTTCTCTCCAGGAAAAACATCAGACTGATATTCTGCAAAATTCTACAGGGATTGGACTGCTGGGGACTGGGGTAAAGTCATTTTCTCTGATGAATCCCCTTTCCGATTGTTTGGGGCACCCGGAAAAAAGCTTGTCCGGAGAAGACAAGGTGAGCGCCACCATCCGTCCTGTGTCATGCCAACAGTAAAGCATCCTGAGACCATTAATGTGTGGGGTTGCTTCTCAGCCAAGGAAGTGGGCTCACTCACAATTGTTCCTAAGAACACAGCCATAAATAAAGAATGGTACCAACACATCCACATTGAGAGCAACTTCTCCCAACCATCCAGTAACAGTTTGGTGACAAACAATGCCTTTTCAGCATGATGGAGCACCTTGCCATAAGGCAAGTGATAACTAAGTGGCTCGGGGAACAAAACATAGATATTTTGGGTCCATAGCCAGGAAACTCCCCAGACCTTAATCCCATTGAGAACTTGTGGTCAATCCTCCTGGGGCGGGTGGACAAACAAAACCCCACAAATTCTGACAAACTCCAAGCATTGATTATGCAAGAATGTGCTGCCATCAGTCAGGATGTGGCCCAGAAGTTAATTGACATCATGCCAGGGCGGATTGCAGAGGTCTTGAAAAAGAAGGGTCAACACTGCAAATAGACTCTCTGCATCAACTTCATGTAATTGTCAATAAAAGGCTTTGACACTTATGAAATGCTTGTAATTATACTACAGTGTTCCATAGTAACATCTGACAAAAATATCTAAAGATACTTAAGCAGCAAACTTTGTGGAAATTAATATGTCATTCTCAACTTTTGGCCAGGACTACTATATAACAAGGAACAAATTACTTAGAACTTAAACACACTTCATACTGTTTCTATTCACTTTTTGGTCATGTTCATTCTTTGTGGGTGAACTCTTATAACATAGAAGCGAAGATCTGTTCTGGGTGGCCCACATCACAGCATTGTGATTCACGGTGGTCCCAACTAATTAGTTCTGATTCTACACTGGGACTGGTTAACAAAAATATGCAGTTCATCTTCTCACTCACCTTATTGTTATATTCTTCAACGAAACTTCCAAGGGCCAGGCGAAAGCGTTTGTCGGGACGAACGCTCCAGTTCATTGCATACACCGTCCATGGCGCTTCGTATTTGTAGATCTCTTTTCGCTTACCGTGGAGCGACATAGCTCAATAAACGAGCTCTTATATCAAATCCTTACCTATATAAAGCAAAACAACTGTTTCCTTGGAACAAAATATACCCCACGGCTCGTTAGACTTTCCGAATTGAAGATTTGAACAGTTCAAAGGACAAAGGCTGTCAAACGACAGCTAGCTAGCAAACAGTCGTTAGTTATGGATACTACACTAGCCCAGTTAACGCCATTAGCTAGCTAGTTGCGCGTTGTACCGCGTGATAGCTATTACTGTCGGACAACGAAGGCAACCTTAAAGCTTAAATGTAGCTTCGAGACATACATTGGCTTACGGACAATAGTCTGAATTTGCCATTCGCTCGATGTTGATGATCCGGGTAAGTGAGCCTGCTTTTCGAATTGAGTCCCCTGCTAGCTTTGACCCGACTCCGACTTCAACAACACTGCTGCTGTAACCACAAAGAGGGGTTGGGGATCACTCTCCTCCCATCGAAGAAAATGTCGGCGGTGTGACGCTAGCTAGCTCATAGACCACAATCAACCCATTAACGTGTGGAAATCATCATACCAATCACACCATTCTGAAAATATGCAAAGATGTTTTTTTTAAACTATTTTAACAGCGTAACAGGGGTGGTGGACTCTGTTTGGGGATTGTGTCTAGAAGGGATATAGTTTATGTCACAAATAACTTTCCGTAACAGGTTAGGATAACTTACTCAGCAGGTTAGGGAAAAAGTAGGCTGAGGTAAATATATATATATTCGTCAATTTGATAAACTCTATACAACTGGGAAACTACTTTTGAACAGTCATGCAACTCGGAATTCCAAATCTGGAACTCTGGCATCTTTCTAGCGCTCCGACCTGAAGATCACTGGTGTTATTATTTCACCTCGTTTTCCCCCCGAGTTCCCAGTTGTCTTGAAAGCACCATAAAACTGATTATCCAATAGAAACCCCTAATCACACTTGTAGGCGGTGTCATGGCGACGTTGGTAGGCTAGCTAAACTTCAACGGGTAACGTCTCGGCCGAACTGCGCATGTGCACACTGTCAACTCAAGACACTTCTTTGCTATAACGTTGTTTTTAACGAACATGAAAAAGTGTCAGTTTGTCACTTTCACAAGGTTGGAGTAATAACATATTTAACTACTTACAATATTAGCTTGAATCTAGGCTGTGTCTTTAGATTTCGAGAAAATCAACAAGGAAGAAAATTTGACTTCTCAAACCCCGGCCTGGTCTGTTTCGCAAGCGGTCCAGGAAGTCTCGCGAGGTTGCTCCTCTGGGTTTTTAGAAACTCTGTGGTATAATCTACTGTCAAGAGGACTGTATTGAACAGTTAAGCGAACGACGACCTCAGCGTTTTCTATAGGAACGTATTTTAACACTCCATAGGTATTCATACAGCAAACGTTACATGTGTTGTTTTGCTTTAGTTTGATTCAACTTGATAAAACCGGCTTTTGTTATAATGTCAACCACTTATTAGCTATAGCGTGGCAATAACTTGGTTGGTAACGTTAGCTAGCTTGCTCGGTTAGAATGGGAAGAGATGGGGGTGGGACACGTTGGCTAATCATTCAGTTATCTAGCTTGCTAGACTAACGTTAGTTAACCAGATTTTGTGAACTGTGTTGCATATTTGCTAGCTCTTTGTAATCTTAGCCATCTGAAATGTTCTATGATTTCAGCTAGCCACTCCAAGTCAAGCTAGCTAGCTAACAGTCAGAGAGTGGATTTGTCTAACAGCAGACAGCTAACTTTAGTTAGCTCACCTGAATGCGAAGCAAGATTTGTAGTTGTAGTTTGTTAAACTGGTGGTTATCTAGCATAATTGGACTACAGTGTCCAGAATGATGATGTGTAAATCAAGAAAGCAACGCGAGCCATATCTTTTTTAGAATATTGATGACTTGGGGCCATTACCAATAACCACAGTCCATGTCCAGTCCGATTGATGAATAGATTCTATGGCGTTCAGACTGACACCTTTTGTAATTTAGGTAATTTGAAAGTGTCCAGACCTAGCTACCATTCTCTTGGATGTTGACCTTTTCAGTGGGAGTGGATGTAAGAGGCATGAAATTATAGATATGTGTTGTAAAAAAAACAAGTTACTATCCTGGGCATGTAAATAAATCAACTCACAGTAATGCAGGTATTTATTGGAAACATCTTTGTGACAGCCAGCCTGTGTGAGACTGACTGAGGCATTCTGTCTAGTGCTGGTTTGACCTTCTGTCACCTCCAAACCCACCTGGTTTGACCTTTCCCTCCTTATCTTCCTCCTGCTCTTCTCCTCCCACCTGTCCTCTCATTTTCTGTCCTGTGCTGGCACAGCTTCAACCATGAGGAGTGTGTACCTCTTGCTGCCCGCACTGCTACTTCTCCTGGCACTGCCCGTCTCCAGGGGACGCTACAACGATGACTTTGACGACGGGGAAGACCTGGCAGACTTCGCAGATGACAATGACTTTGCTGAGTTTGAGGATGTGAGCGAGGACACTGCGGCCGAGCCGGAGACGGCCCCTCCACCCCGTGGGGCCCCCCCTGCTCAGCCTGCTGAGGACGATGAGGACGAGGCCACAGTGGAGCTGGAGGAAGACGGACAGGAGGACGGCTTTGAGGATTCCGATACACAGGTTAGGGGCTGCTGTGGCCTGGTAGCTTGCATATGACCAGGGACAACTTAGTTGGCACACTATCCCATGCACTGTGTTTTTGGTTTGTGCCAGAACTAATCAATATTTATTTTTGTATTGCTGTAGGATCAAGACATGTACAGCAAGTACGATCCAGACGAGTTTGATGGCATGGAGAAGCCCAGCCAGTCCCTTAAAGACCCTCTGATCATCCACACAGTAAGTTCACTGTTAACACCAGACTAGTGACCATTAGGAAGCCATTGATTACAGACCTATTTCTTAAACTGTACTCTGACAACCAAGAAGAAAATCCCTCTTAAATGTGAGTGCCAAGATCAAACATCCTTAATGTTGTGGTTGTCAAGGTGATGAGTCTGTCCGTCTTCCCCTTCCAGGTGCCGGCCCACCTTCAGAACAGCTGGGAGAGCTACTACATGGAAATTCTAATGGTGACGGGCCTGCTGGCCTATATCATGAACTACATCATCGGCAAGAACAAGAACAGCCGTCTGGCCACAGCCTGGTTCAACTCCCACCGAGAGCTCCTGGAGAGCAACTTTGCCTTGGTGGGTGATGATGGCACCAGTAAGGATGCAGTGAGCACCGGGAAGCTGAACCAGGAGAATGAGCACATCTACAACCTGTGGTGCTCAGGTCGAGTGTGTTGTGAGGGCATGCTCATCCAGCTTAAGGTATTTACAGTGTGTGAGTAAGAGAGAGAAAGTGTTTGTGTGAGAACTAGCTGCTGTTTCAATGTTTTCTCTGGTCTGTTCCAGTTTGTGAAGAGGCAGGACCTGCTGAATGTACTGGCCAGGATGATGAGGCCAGTCTGTGATCAAGTGGTGGGTACATATGATGCCTGCATACATGTACATCACCAGTCACATTGTCACTCACCTCAGCGCTTACGAATACTTTCCTAAAGGTAGACCTTTTCTGTTGTCTGACTTGCTGTATATTTCTGTCTCTTTTTCTTTGTAGCAAATCAAAGTTACTCTGAATGATGAGGACATGGATACGTTTGTGTTTGCTGTGGGCACCAAAAAGGCCATGGCCCGGATGCAAAAGGAGATGCAGGACTTGGTGAGGGGCGGGCCCACATCACTCTACATTCATTCAGCCTTCCAGACACTATTAACCATCTATAAGCCTCAGGCTGCGTGGGTGTATGTATTGACCCGTCTTTGTTTGTGTGTCTGTCTGTCCCCAGAGTGAGTTCTGCAGTGACAAGCCCAGGTCAGGGGCAAAGTACGGCCTTCCTGAGCTCCTGGCCATCCTGACAGAGATGGGTGAGGTCACGGATGGTGTGATGGACAGCAAGGTGAGCAAGGGAGGGGACCTCTGTTGTGGCCTACTCACTACAGTGGGGACTTTGTCACTAGGCTTTTGCTGAGTGGTCTCTTATTGTTTGTAGTGGGAGAATTTGACTTGAAGAGTACAGTGTGCTACAATTTGACAGACCCCTTGTTTTTCTTTCATTCACCCTTCCACTGTCTTTGTCTTTCAGATGGTTCATTATATCACCAACCATGCTGACAAGATCGAGTCCATCCATTTCTCTGACCAATTTTCTGGTACAAAAGTTGTGCAAGAGTAAGTGTGCCTGCAAGCAAGTCAGTTTTTCCACAACATATTAACTATATCACACCAATGTCCTTACTCCACCCCTACCTCTGGTCTTGTATTAAAGCCTCTTATGAAATGATGTACAGCTGTTTCTGTTACCTGAAGCTTCCTTCTCAACCCTGTTGTGTTTCAGGGATGGACAGCCCTTAAAACTGCCTGAGACCAAGAAGACACTGCTGTTTACATTTAATGGTGAGCCAATTGTCTTCACTTGAAATGCTTTCCAACACTTGGCATGCAGCCGATTCACCATATTTGATACGTAGTGACTGAATGAAATGTTAACAAATGTTTTCCTGTGTTTGTGCATGTAGTGCCTGGCATGGGGAACACATCTCCCAAAGACATGGACACTCTGCTACCCCTGATGAACATGGTCATCTACAGCATCGACAAGGTCAAGAAGCTCCGCCTCAACAGAGAGGTGAGAATGGCAGGATAATTACACTAGTCTCCTAGTACGCCCTCAATCTGGCCTATTGGCAGACTTTAATTATTATAATTTTTTTATCTACAGTCTTCCTTTCATCCATCACTGCATCTCCTTGCTCCCCCTCTTTCTCCCTGTGTCTGTCCTCCAGGGAAAACAGAAGGCGGATAAGAACCGTGCCCGTGTGGAGGAGAACTTCCTGAAGCAGACCCACAATCAGCGCCAGGAGGCTGCTCAGACCCGACGGGAGGAGAAGAAGAGGGCTGAGAAGGAGAGGATCATGAGCGAGGAGGATCCTGAGAGACAGCGCCGCCTGGAGGTCAGCTCCACCACAGCCCACCAGCAGAATAACACACTGTAACATTACACATTGGAACACAGCACACTGTTCATCTTGACCTTCTTTGTACCTCTTGCTCTAACTGTCTATGGTGTTTCCCCCTTTTCCAGGAGGCTGCTCAACGTCGTGATCAGAAGAAGATTGAGAAGAAGCAGATGAAGATGAAGCAGATCAAAGTCAAAGCCATGTGAGGACAGACAGCTACAGGGATTCAATCACACAGCTCAGACGGTTTCCACTGCTTCCATCCATCTCTCTCACTTCAGCGCCCAGTTCTGGCTCACAGGCTCACACAGACATTCCCTTCTCCATGGGTGTGTCAAGCTTAGCTGTTTCTGTTCTCATGGAAACACTTTGTCCAATCAGAGTGGTGTTTTCCTTGGCTGTGAGTGAGCTGCTAGTGACAAGCGAGAGGGACAGAGGAGTTTTGCATATCAAGTCTGTCGCCATGACGACCCGTGCAAGTTTTTTTTTTTTTTACTTTCTTCTGCCTAGGTTTTCATTGCTCTTTTCAAAGCAAGTCGGCTCAATGAGCCTATTAATCAAATCGACAGGGATTGGGGGTTGCACCTCTTGGTGGGAAATAAAATGCTCATATTTTAAAAGGAATGAAGGCGTGTGAGGCCTGTTTGAGTTATTAAGTTAATTATTAACACTGTGGATGCTACAAGACGAGATGCAAAGTATCCAATTTGAATTTATATCTACAGTGGGGAGAACAAATATTTGATACACTGCCGATTTTGCAGGTTCTCCTACTTACAAAGCATGTAGAGGTCTGTAATTTTTATCATAGGTACACTTCAACTGTGAGAGACGGAATCTAAAACAAAAATCTAGAAAATCACATTGTATTATTTTTAAGTAATTAATTTGCATTTTATTGCATGACATAAGTATTTGATCACCTACCAACCAGTAAGAATTCCGGCTCTCACAGAATTCCGGCTCTCACTGTTCTCCACTCATTACCTGTATTAACTGCACCTGTTTGAACTCGTTACCTGTATAAAAGACACCTGTCCACACACTCAATCAAACAGACTCCAACCTCTCCACAATGGCCAAGACCAGAGAGCTGTGTAAGGACATCAGGGATAGAATTGTAGACCTGCACAAGGCTGGGATGGGCTACAGGACAATAGGCAAGCAGCTTGGTGAGAAGGCAACAACTGTTGGAGCAATTATTAGAAAATGGAAGAAGTTCAAGATGACGGTCAATCACCCTCGGTTTGGGGCTCCATGCAAGATCTCACCTCGTGGGGCATCAATGATCATGAGGAAGGTGAGGGATCAGCCCAGAACTACACGGCAGGACCTGGTCAATGATCTGAAGAGAGCTGGGACCACAGTCTCAAAGAAAACCATTAGTAACACACTACGCCGTCATGGCGCACGCAAGGTCCCCCTGCTCAAGCCAGCGCATGTCCAGGCCCATCTGAAGTTTGCCAATGACCATCTGGATGATCCAGAGCAGGAATGGGAGGAGGTCATATGGTCTGATGAGACAAAAATAGAGCTTTTTGGTCTAAACTCCACTCACCGTGTTTGGAGGAAGAAGATGGATGAGTACAACCCCAAGAACACCATCTCAACCGTGGAGCATGGAGGTGGAAACATCATTATTTGGGGATGCTTTTCTGCAAAGATGACAGGACGACTGCACCGTATTGAGGGGAGGATGGATGGGGCCATGTATAGCGAGATCTTGGTCAACAACCTCCTTCCCTCAGTAAGAGCATTGAAGATGGGTCGTGGCTGGGTCTTCCAGTATGACAACGACCTGAAACACACAGCCAGGGCAACTAAGGAGTGGCTCCGTAAGAAGCATCTCAAGGTCCTGGAGTGGCCTAGCCAGTCTCCAGACCTGAACCCAATAGAAAATCTTTGGAGGGAGCTGAAAGTCCGTATTGCCAAGCGACAGCCCCAAAACCTGAAGGATCCGGAGAAGGACTGTATGGAGGAGTGGACCAAAATCCCTGCTGCAGTGTGTGCAAACCTGGTCAAGAACTACAGGAAACGTATGATCTTTGTAATTGTGAACAAAGGTTTCTGTACCAAATGTTAAGTTCTGCTTTTCTGATGTATCAAATACTTATGTCATGCAATAAAATGCTAATTAATTACTTAAATCATACAATGTAATTTTCTGGATTTTTGTTTTAAAGTCCGTCTCTCACAGTTGAAGTGTACCTATGATAAAAATGACAGACCTTTACATGCTTTGTAAGTAGGAAAACCTGCAAAATCAGCAGTGTATCAAATACTTGTTCTCCCCACTGTAAGTGACAGTCCTTACAAGTTATGTCTGTCTGGTGAATTTCTAAGCAAACAATAAAATGCACTGGAAGTTATTGAAAAATCTCATTTCTGTCTTTTTAATTTTTTTTAGAAGAGTTGTGTCTTGAGGGTAGGTGATTATAAATGGAACAATGGGACGGTAAGTCTAGCGCTAAATTTGACCCAAAGATTGAGTCCGCAGAGAGATTGTCTAGGCTACTGGGTTCAAACTAAGCTGTCCTGGTGGGCTTAATGTCAATTCCCTTGTCTCCTATACTGTACAGTAGCCTTTTTTGGAAACCACCATTTCTGCCAGCATGTTGATTTTTATTGGGGAGTAAGTATTGTAATTTTTATGACCTAGTACTGTAGTTTAACAAAAACCCACCTAGGAAGTCATGTTGAGGACAATTTAATTAAGGATGCTTCAAGGTCACTGAAAAAAAAATCTGCAGTAATACATACACTATTTTCCATGTCTTCCTGACCGTTCTTGTTTATTTTTTAGCAGAAAAGCTAGTTATCACACCCAGACACAAGGATGGTCAGCATTGGACAGTATGTGTTACCAATGCAGAGAGCTGAATGGCAGCATCTGATGCCAACTGATAATGTACTGTACTCCATCTTGGCCAGGAAGGGTTTCTTGATGTCATTGAGGTGAGCGAAGGTCACATCCTTGAGGGGAATGGGGCCCACGTCAAACTCATCCAGCTTTGTGAACAAGAGACAGAAATTAGAGATGGCAAATCCTATGAGGTCGAGGGTCCCGCAAATCTGGAATAATGACTGAAGTCAAAGGCCCATGTGGCAATACAGGATGTGTTCAACAACCCTACTCCAACATAAAAGTCATGTAAAAACAATACCAACCATCAAACTGAAATGCACCACATCACACAGTCCTTTCGGAAAGTATTCAGACCCCTTGACTTTTTCCACATTTTGTAACGTTACAGCCTTATTCTAAAATGCATTAAATAAATAAATCCTCATCAATCTACACTGAATGACAAAGGGAAAACAGGTTTATAGAAATGTTGACAAATGTACTAACAATAAAAGTATTCAGACCCTTTGCTATGAGACTCGAAATCGAGCTCAGGTGCATCCTGTTTCCATTGATCATCCTTGAGATGTTTCTACAACTTGATTGGAGTCCACCTGTGGTAAATGCACATGAGAAGGACCTTGGTCAGGGAGGTGACCAAGACCCCGATGGTCCCTCTGACAAAGCTCCAATGTGGAGACTGGGGAATAACCCAGAAGGACAACCATCTCTGCAGCACTCTACCAATCAGGCCTTTATGGTAGAGTGGCGAGACGGAAACCACTGCTCAGTAAAAGGCACATGACAGCCCACTTGGAGTTTGCCAAAAGACACCTAAAGACTGTCAGACCATGAAACAAGACTCTCTGGTCTAATGAAACCAAGATTGAACTCTTTGCCCTGAATGCCAAGTGTTACGTCTGGAGGAATCCTGGCACCATCCCTACGGTGAAGCATGGTGGTGGCAGCATCCTGTTGTGGGTATGTTTTTCAGCGGCAGGGACTGGGAGACTAGTCAGGATCGAGGGAAAGATGAAAGGAGCATAATACAGAGATCCTTGATGACACCTGCTCCAGAGCGCTCAGGACTTCAGACTGGGGCGAAGGTTCACCTTCCAACAGGACAACAACCCTAAGCACACAGCCAAGACTAGGCAGGAGTGGCTTCGGGACAAGTCTGAATGTCCTTGAGTGGGCCATCCAGAGCCAAGACTTGAACCCTAATATCTGTGCCAAACTTGTAGTGTCATACCCAAGAAGACTCGATGCTGTAATCACTGCCAAATGTGCTTAAACAAAGTGCTGAGTAAAGGGTCTGATTACTTATGTAAATGTTATTTTTTATTTGTAATACATTTGCGAAAATGTCTAAACCTGCTTTAGATTTGTCATTATGGAGTATTGTGTGTATTGTGAGAAACAAAATGTGGTAAAAGTAAAGCGTCCTGAATATTTTCTGAATGCACTGTATCATGTATCCTGTATACAGGATGGCTTGGTCTTGGATGAGCTTATAGCACTTCCATTGCTAAATGAAAGCTCATTGTGTATTCAGCTGACTGTCTGGATCCATGCGATAACTGGAAGAGTAAAGTAGAAGATGTTACTTAAGTGTTTGTCAGTAATGTTACCTTTTTTTTTTTAAATCATCATAGCTGGCACAGGTATACATGATGCTATCTACATACTCGTATTTGATTAATAAACAAACATGTTTTCGCAAACCTTTGATGAAAAGGATCACATCAATGTAGCTTCAAACGTCCGTTGTATACCTCTGGTTTACTGCAAACTTGCCCCCAGTCCGGTGCTGTTGTCAAAACAATGGCAACATCACACACTAGCTAGTTGTGCTTTGCTGATGAATATTTTATTTTTGTCCGCTCACACAGGAGTAATGTTTTTGTTTAAGGGTTGCAGCAGCAACCCTACTTCCCGCTGCTATGAACATAACCCTTTTTACTTGTGTGACTTGTGTGATCATGTCTCGTTTCCCTGCGGTGCTCTGCTTGGCCACATGATGGCAATGTTGTCACTTGATCGTTTCCTTGTGCAGCAGTTCTTTTGAAACTTATTTGGTACTCCGTATGCATATAACTAAGTAAAGAAGTTCAAAACTGGAGGTATGAGAATAATTAAATAATACATTTTTCTGTGTCAATGTCCTGCAAGTTATACTATGTGGAATGGGTATCTCTAAGGCCACATCTGATATATTGATCCGTAGATTCGCCACAAGCAGTCATAGACAAGAGAAGGCACATACGAATAGTTTTAAAAATCCTATACCTGAATGTAGTAGGCACATCCAACAGAAAAAAATATAATATATTTTTAGTCGGTGACGTTTGTATTTTGACTGAGTTGACTGTTCCCTTTATTTTCATGGATCTGGATGGATTGTGAGGAAAGTGCTGACTTCGAATGACGAAATGTATTAGCAAAGACTGATGGAGTGCAGGCGAGGCTTTCAGGTTTGTTACGCGATGGCCGCTCGTTTAACATTATTTTGTTGTAGGACATAAACAAATATTTCGTGAAATATTACGCTTTGTATGGTAACTACACAGCACCGGGAAAGTATCGACATTGTTATAACTGAGCTATTGTGCCCACTGGCAAAAACGGAGTTATCTTTTCAGTTTGGTACTCAGTGTTTTTCCCTGTTCGTCCTAGGCCTAGCTTCACTTGAGCAGCGGGTTGGTAGTTTCGGATGAAACGGGCAATCGGTTTGAAAGAGGCAGGTTCGGTTAGGCGAGTGAATGACGTTTAGCAAGCTAACTTAGGTCGATCTTTGCATCGTTGTACAGAAATAGTATTTTGAATAACCACTTTCAAATTTATGAAACTTAACTAGCTAGTTGGGATTTAAATAGCTAGCTAGGTAACAAGCTAACTTGTTAAATGAAACTGAGTATGGTAGCAGCTAACGCTAGCTACACATGCTAATCTAGTTTAGATATAGCTAGTTAGTCAAGGTGATCCGAAGTATATAACGAACGTTACAACAAGCTACCGTAGTTATCTAAATCATAACTAGCGGATTGAAAATAGTGGAATCCTATCAAAACACAGCTAGCTAGCGTGTGACGTTGTCATTGTTTTGACAGCAGCACCAGGCTGGAGCGAGTTTACAGTATGCCAGAGGTAGGTTACCATGACAAGAACTGACGTTTGATGCTACATTGATGTGAGCTGTTTTATCAAAGGTTTTTTAAAACATGGTTTATTTAACCAAATACGAGTATGTAGCTAGCATCATGTATACTTGTGCCTGTTATGAGGATACAAAATTATGGTAACGTTAGTGACAATACTTAATTCAGTTGCATCTCCCACTTCACTCTTCCAGTTATAGCATGGATCCAGACAGTGAGCCGGATACACAACGAGCTCTCAGTTTGCAATGGAAGAGCTATAAGCTCGTCCAAGACCCAGCCACCCGGAGGGTTAACAACAAAATATACCGATATGATGGGGTGCATTTCAGTGTGCCGGTTGGTATTGTTTTTCCATAACTGTTTTTATTTTGGAGTAGGGTTGTTGTACATGTCCTGAATTGTAACATGAGCCTTTGACTTGTCATCTCTCCAGGACTCGGGGTTCCCCCCAGTGGGAGATTTGCGGGACCCTCGACCTCGTAGAATCTGGTCCAGGCACACAGAGATGGCCCTGCCAGTGCCCAAGTTCAAAGTTAGAACCCTAACTAACTTGCTGACTCACCATACACTCACACCAGCCTCACTCTCTAAAAGCTGCACTGTAGCATGCTATCTCTAATTTCCTTATTTTGTTCCCAAAGCTGGATGAGTTCTACGTGGGCCCCATTCCCCTCAAGGAGGTGACCTTCGCTCGCCTCAATGACAACATCAAGGAACCCTTCCTGGCTGAGATGTGCGCAAAGTTTGGAGAGGTGGAGGAGATGGAGATATTGTTTCACCCCAAGACTCGTAAGCACCTGGGCCTGGCCCGCGTGCTCTTCACCAGCACCAGGGGGGCGAAGGACACGGTCAAACAGCTTCACAACACCTCCGTCATGGGTAACATCATTCACGCTCAGCTGGACATCAAAGGTATGACATGGATTCATGGCTTAATATCTGTGGTTTGATTTGATATATACATCTATTTTGTATAGAAAAAAACTTGTATTGCAATTACTATTGAAGTATAGAGGTGTTTTATGGAGACATAATTGTTGTCACATTAGAATTTTGTGAAGATATTAGCTACATCCTTGTCTTATGGGTATGTTTGTGTGTATCTGCAGGCCAGCAGAGGCAGAAGTATTATGACCTGATAGTGAGTGGCTCCTACACGCCCCAGACTGTGCCCACAGGAGGCAAGGCCTTGACAGAGCGGTTCCAGCCCCCAGCGCCAACACAACCAGACACGGTACACTCACCAAGGGCTCATCACAACCATCTTACTGACATTTTCATGGAGGATTTACCTTTATGGTCCATCATTCTTGAGAGGCTTTCATAATTTTCTACTGTGTAATGTTTTTGACTTTCTCTGTCTAATTCTCCCATCTTCCTGTTCCTCTCTGTCTGTGCAGTCGTCAGATATCAGGCGGAGACTGTCCTCTGAGATAGCTGGCCTGGCTGCGGGCTTGGCTGCAGGGGTACCGGCTCTCACCCCTGGGAGCACCACCCCCTGCTCTGTGGACACAGGCTTCAGTGAGCAGCGTCTAGACACGACCCCCTCCTCCATGGGGGGGCCCTACACCCCAGGCTCCTCCGCTTCCTCGCAGGGAGGAGGAACGCCCTACACCCCTCGCTCTGTCTCACAGGACTCGGGCTACGCTGTTGCCAGGTCAGTATTGGGGAACAAACACCCTGCATAATAGCTCAGTTGTTAATTTATCCAAAAATGTGTTTGTCATTCCAAAAAGGTATACACATTTATCTTTATTAGGATAGTAATAGTCAATGTGGTAACTTGTGTTATATATAAACCCTCTATGAACCCTCATACTCCTTTTGTTTCTTAGACAAGTTGGATACAGTGCTGGCCCGTTGACCAGTGGCTACCCTCCCCAGGACATGCTTCCATCCTCCTCCTGCTCCTCCTCTACCGTCTCCTCCTCAGTCGGGGCATACAAAGCTCCCCGGTACTCGGAGGACCCCCATGCACCTCCTCAAGACCTCTACCAAAGGTGTCGCCCCACATACCCCCCTACCGTCCCTTTTCGTCCTAACGAGCCCCCGCTCTACCCCACATACCCAAATGCTGGAGGGGCTGGACAGCACATGGCACACCACCCTGCAATGCCTCCCCCACCTCTTGCACTCCAGTACGAGCAGCCCCCTCTGGCAGACCGGGACAGAGAGAGGGACAGAGAGCGGGACAGGGACTCAGGAGGGCGGCACAGTGCCGGTGGGATTGGCTCTAGAAGGTCATCTTACCAGGAGGCCAATTCTTCCTCCAAGTATTCCCACCACTCGCATCACTCAGAGAGGGAGAGGGGCTACAGACGGGACAGCCTGGGCTCCAGAGAACACGGCAGACACCGTAACCACCACTCACACAATCACAGCAGCAGTAGTAGTAGTAGCAGCAGCCGGCGACGGAGCAGCCACGACCGAGACAGCAGGGAGAGGGACAGAGACAGCGACTACTCAAACAGCTCCGACCCCAGATTCAACTCCAACTCCCACCGCTCCTCCTCCAACAGCCTGTCCCCGCCTCCATCTGCCTACCCCTCCTACTCCTCCTCCAAAGACCAACCCCCTCCCCACAACCCCTCTGTCTCCTCCCGCCTAGAGCCCTCCTCAGTGTATCGTGCCCAGCCTAGTGGTGCTGGTTCTGGGGAGAGGGGTTCTGTATCTGACAAGGACCCCCGATCCCACCACACCCCTCTGCCACCCCCTCCCCCACCTCCCCTCCCCCTGCCTCTGTGATAGCGGCGGCTGTAGCAGAGACGCTCAGCTCCCTTGACTTTGGCCAGGAGAGCCCAGTCAGAGAGGAGACGTGGACCAAGCCCAAACGCCGGCCCACCACCCCACCTCCCCCTCCTCAGCATCCCTCCACGCCTCCCTCTTCTCCACCCCACTCCTCCATCGCTTCCTCCTCCACTTCACCCTCCTCCACCTCCCTCCCACACCATCTCCCCTCCTCCACTTCCCTCTCCCCACCACCCCAGCGAGACTCTTCCTCCCCGGAGCCAGATTCCACCAATGAGAGCCTGCCATTTGTCTACCACAGCAGCAGCTTAGACTCTCGTATTGAAATGCTCCTGAAAGAGCAGAAAGCTAAGTTCTCCTTCCTGCCCTCTGATGAAGATGAGGGAGAGGACAGAAAGGAAGAAAGGCAGAGAGAGAAGGTGGCAGCAGCAGGAGAGGGAGGAGCAGCAGGCGAGGGCAGGAGCAATAAGCAGAGGGAGCAGGATGGGGAGAAAGACAGGCGGAGGAGACAAGGAGGAGATAGCGGAGGCCAGCAGAGGAGGAAAGGAGAGAGGGATAGAGACGGCCGTAGAGGGAGGAAGCAGAGAACGGGGGGAGAGGGGAGGAAGAGTCCCACTGTAGTAGCACAAGCTACCCCCTCCTCCTCCTCCACCTTCTCTCCCCGTGTCCCCACCACAGATAACCATACTAGTCTCCATGGAACAGGACCTCTGCAGGAGGAGACAGCCCAACCTGAGCCTATTGATCCAAGGACCAGACAAGGGGCACAGACACCCCCCTACAACGGAAAGAGTCAGGTAAGAACATCTTACTCTGTTAATGGAAATATTGTAGGAATCAGATTTTATGGAAACATTGGTGTATTGTTAGCAGCGATTGTCAGTTGATGCAAGAGTGTGGGAAAATTGTGAATTCTCTCTTTCCTTTCTGCAGTCATCCCCTCATTCCTCTGGAGAAGACATGGAGATCTCTGACGAGGATGAAGAACACACCATTACAGCAGTGACCACCCACCACGCCACTCCTTCCTCCGTCTCTTCTCCATCTTCATCCCAGGCCCCCCTGCCCTCCCAGACAGACCCCTCTACCTCCCCCTCTGACCCCACACAGCACTTTGGCACATCCATGCCTGCTCCACCCATCCCCTCTTACCCCCTCACCTCCCTCCCCCGGGCTTTTCCCTGCAGCCCCCTCCACCCCCTTGCATCCCCCCACCGCTGGGCCACATGGAGCTGCACCCTGAGTACCCTCCTCACATGCCCCCACACATGTATGACTATGCCAGCAGTATGGAGCTGATGAACCAGTACAGTGGCGGAGCCCCCATGTCCTTCCAGATGCAGACCCAGATGCTGAGTCGGCTGCACCAGCTGAGGATGTCCTCCTCTAATGGCACCGCTGCCCCTGGCGACGCCCCCCCTTCAGACTACTACCACTCCATGCCCCCTCCCCCACACCCCCACCACCCCTACATGGACCAAGAAGGGGGTGGCTATGAGCAGGATCAGCACTACATGCCCCCCCACATGCCCTACGCCTACCCTGGCCCCTCTCAGATGCCCCACCACCACGCCATCCCCCCTCCACACACGGGCTGGGCCCCGCATGTCTTACCCGAACACTACGCATACCACACCCCTCCGCCCTATGGGACTATGCCTCCTGTGGGGGGTGAGGCCCAGTACGGGGCGGAGGGGGACCCCCAAATGCCCCTGCTAACAGAGAACCCCCATGAGGCCACAGTGCAGCTGGTGCTGGCCACCCTCATCCAGGAGATGAAGAGCATCATGCAGAGGGACCTCAACCGCAAGATGGTGGAGAACATCGCCTTTGGAACCTTTGACGAGTGGTGGGAGCGCAAGGAGACCAAAGCCAAGGTAAGAGAGTGGAACAACATGTTTAGAAAGCACAGAAAAAATGGCCTATACTACATACCTGGTTTGAGGAGTTAGTGAGGTAACTTTGGTCAACCCTGGAGTTCAACTCGGGATAACTGGTACCATGAAAGTGACTCACCCTTCAGCCAGGTACATTTCTATGGCAACGAATCCTTCAGAACTAACCTGCAGGCTAACTCAGGGCTAACTCCATTTATCCTGAATGAAGTGTCTGCCATGAGTTGAGGACCAAATAAATCAGATTCCCTCCCTCTCATCAAGGTTCCCTCCCTCCATCATCCCCCTCATTTTATTAATCAAATGTTTTTTTGTATGTTAAACATGTTGTGAAAATGTTAAAATACCTATCGCATTACAATTAGTAATGACAGAATGCATTTGAAACTTTTATCTATAGGATTTGGGAAAAAGGTGTTTGTGCATTGATAAGCACACCAAAGATGACATTAACACCATAGCCTGCTGAATTTGCAAGATAACCTTTCTTGCAATTAGATTTTGGGACAAATTAAAATGTGTCACTTACTCCCCCATGGATTGATGTTTCAGTATTGTCTCGACGAGTTTGTTGTTTGATTATTTACGTGCAACATCCACGCGCAGTTACAAGCCTGCTAGAGTTAGCGACAGGCAGACAAGCAATATCCACCGTTGTATTACGGATGAAATCTGAGCTGGAATGTGAAGCTAACTGAAGCTGGTTAGCTTCAGAAAACCCCGAGTAGATATAGCTAGCGTAGTATACCCATCTGGTCAATTTAAATGGGTTTCTGATTTCCGTTTTTCAAGTCGTACATAGTTTTCCTGTTATTGTTTTTTTTTTATCCATTATTTGATTTGCCGTGGTACCCGTCCTCCCTCCCCAGCCGTTCCAGACCATGGTTCGGGGTGTGGCTGCAGTGAGGGACGAGGACAGAAAGGAGGAGAACAAGGCCAGCAGCAAGCCCCGGGAGCCCCTCATGTCTCTGGTGGACTGGGCCAAGAGTGGAGGAATGGAAGGCTTCTCACTGAGAGGGGCACTACGACTACCATCATTCAAGGTAAACAAGTACACAGAGGAAACAGTTGGAACTCGGGAATTGTCCGTCACTGATGTACATACATTTTTGTACTGAGCATAGGAAATAGAGATGGATTAGTACTGTACATGTATAGACATTACACTAATACATGTTCATGAATAGATATTACTCCAATGTATCCATCCATTCACTTAGGGATTTTTTCCACCATAACGTACCATGATATTAACTTTCTGTGTGTATTGTGTCCAGGTGAAGAGGAAAGAACCTCTGGAGCTAGCAGAGGTAGGAGAGATGAAGAGACCCAAGACACCGCCAGAGGATGACGACGAAGGTGAGCTTTTCATCAATGACCCCCTCCTTTGGGGATTTGTCACCGACCGTCTTTGTGTTTCCTATGTTGGCTCACCATCTCTCTCCTCCCCCAGACTCGTACCATGACAAGGGTCTAGAGGGAAGAATGGCAGATGGGGAGGGCCACAGGGCTGAGAGGGACAGCAGGCGGAGGAAGAAGAAGACGAGAAGTCGTAAACCTTGGGACCTGGACAGCGAAGGAGAAGAGACTTCTGATGGTTCTTCTTCAGATAAGGTGTGTGTCTGCATGTGCAAGGGATAATTTAGCATGAAAATAATGTTTCTCCACATTATAAAGTTTATCTGATCTCAAATTGAATAAATGGCTACAGAAACAATAATGCATGATTCTTCTAATCAGTTGATGATTTCCGCAAGCAGTACATATTTGCAGTGTTGTTGTATTTCCCCATAGTGCTGGCTAGATGGCAGCATTTCACTGTATGCCTCTTCATACTCTGCTGTACTTTGGCTTCATTGACTTGGATTGAACCTGAGACACTGTTGTATATTATCACAAACTGTCCTTCTGTTCCTCTCTGTAGGAGGAGGGAAGTGACAAGGGGTCTGAAGGTAAATCTAGCATTCTTCATGTTATCCTTATTGAAGCCAATGTGCCCCCCTCACAGGCATTCTTATCTACCTTTTCCATCATGCCATCTTATCTCTCACTTCATCTCACTTCTTTCTTCAGATGAGGCCTTGAGTGCGGACAGCGATGATGAGAGCCTCTCCTCATCCACAGAGAATTCTTCCTCCTCAACATCATCATCCTCCTCTTCCTCCGAAGACGAGGATGAGGAGGAAGGAGAGCAGGCCGGCAGTGGACTGGACACCATGGATGAGTCTACGATGGACAGCACAGCTCTGGACACAGAGAAGGGGGATGACCGGTATGTTTTGAACGGTGTTCCTGTTTTTGAATATACCTGTATATAAGTATCCAAAATGTTTTCTATATATTTCCTACGGAAGTGTCTTTATTGAAACTTGATTTGTTGCTCAATGTGTGTCTGGGTTGTAACTGACCATTCCACTTGTGCACTCCAGAGAAAAGTCTGCAGCTGCTGTTCCAAAGGCACCGCTCAGCGCCGAGATCAAAGCTGGTTAGTCACGCATTTAGTTTCTCTGTTGTGGATGTTCATTTCCATGGCAAGTGCCAATGTTTTTCACCTGATTCATAATTCAAATATGTGCCCATATCTCAGAAATTGCTGCCAGCAAGAAGGATTCATCAACACTCAGCTCAAACGCTCGTCCTCCAGCCCCCCGCCCGTCCTCCCCAATTGTCATTGTGCCTCCTCTCAAGAAGCGAAGGAAGACCGTCTCGTTCTCTACCGGGGAGAGCGACTACAAACCCCACCTTCCAACTGTCCCCTTGTCCCCACCTCCCTCCACTGCCTCTCCTCTCTTGTCCCACATGAAATCTCACCTTCCAGACTCCATTTTCATCGCCTCCATACCTGGAACCACCCCCTCCAAGACTCTCTCACTCCTCCCCTTTGCCTCCAAACCAGGCGAAGGCAATGCCCTCTCTCCCTCCCCTGTTCTCACTGTTCCCTCGCCTGTACGCCCGAAGACTCAAAAAGAGCCCTGTCCCTCTGGTGTCCCCCAATCACCCCCACCAAGTCCCCCAACAAACGGGGGCCTCCCCAAATCCCCCGCTCCAGTGTGGGTGTGTCGCACCGTGCAGAACCTCCCCCTGGACCACGCTTCCATGGTCAAGATGGCCTTCGAGGAGGCCCCGCCCCCTGCCACAAAGGGCCGGGGCAGGGGACGCCCCAGGACTGTCAGCCTGTCGACCCCCACCCCTCCCTCCTCTTTCAACACCCTCAGAGAGGAGGAGGAGGAGGAGGAGGAGGAGGAGGGACTGCAGACGCTGAGACTCAGTGAGCAGCTGGGAGCATCCAGCCTGCTACAGCTGGGCTCGGCCCCCACGGCTGATCTGTCTGTCCTGGCTGATGTGGCCCTGAAACTGGCCCCAGATGCTGGAGACTCAGAGGAGACGGAGACGTCAGACGAGGCAGAGGAGCAGAAGATGGAGGAGGAGATGCTCCTCTCTCCCAAAGCCCTCCCCCTGGTTATGGACCCACAGGGCCTGTCTGCCCTGCAGGAGCACAACTATTCCAAAGCCCCCTTCCACCTCATCCCTGCCCAAAAGAGGAGTGTCTCCAAACAGGAGTCTGGGGTGCTCCTCCCTGCAGACTTCAACCATCACGCCATCTCTGGGGTGCTGGAAGCTCCCGAGGAGGTCATAGGGGAACCCCTGCCCTCTAGGGACAGACACCAGGCTGAGTACCTGTCTGGCATGGGGCTGCTGTGTGAGGATGGAGACATGGCCAAGGCCTCTGTGCTGACATCTCTCACCCTATCAGCCAAGAGGAAGGGAATGGTGGCGAGGGGCAGTGAACTGGAGGAGATGGGGAAAGAGAAGAACAAGAAGAGGAGGAGGAAAGATATGGAAAATCTGGAGTTGCAGCAAACGAAAAAGCAGAAGGAACATCAGACCAAGAAACAGAAGAGGAAACTAGAGGTGTGAGGTTTTGTGGGTTTGTGCTTGAGTCAAGTGTCACATCTAAGAAGTGTTGAGCATGGTGCTTCAACAACATGTAAAGATAGGGTATTGCTCAACTACAGCTTACATTTACTGTAACTTTGTCATCTTAAAATGACATGCAAAGAAATGTCTTTCCTCAATTGCATAAAGTTTCACAGCTTGACAGTTACAAATTGTCATGTAAATATATATTAATAATGTCAAACAAATGACTAGTAAATTACAGTCTAATCTAGAAAGTCTCACCCTATGGCCTGATTTGACCAGTATTTAAAAACCTTGTTACAGGCTAATTTTAGTTCCTGAGTTGACATCTCCCACTCTCTCCTTGTTCCTGTCCCTCTCCCACTCTCTGCCACTTTCTGTCCCCGGTTCCTGTCAGGAGGTGGACCTGGAGGAGGATGTGGACGTGGAGCAGCTGGAGCCGGGTGAGCTGTCTAACACTGAGGATGAGGAAGAGTGGGACGATGTGAGGAAGAGCGAGCGCCTCTTCCTCCAGGAGGCCGGGTTGACTTCGTCGCAGCGTTGGCCCAAGCCCATCCCTGCCCCGGAGCCCGTCACGTTTGACCAGCGCAGCGAGTTTGAGCAGATGACCATCCTGTACGACATCTGGAACTCTGGTCTAGACATGGAGGACATGACGCTGCTGAAGACGACCTACGAGAAGCTGCTGCAGGACGACCACAGCACCGACTGGCTCAACGACACACACTGGGTCCACCACACTGATATCCTTTACTACTGGCAGGGCAGGGGGTTTGGAATGAGGGTTAGAAGCCCTGCTTGTGGTTTAGGATATTCCATGTGTTGATGCCTCTTATGAACAGTTATGCTGTGTTCTTAAGTAATGTACCAGTATGTGGAAGTCAGTGGAGGCTTCTGAGAGGAGTGTGGCGCAAATAGAATGGCATCAATCACCTGAAAACCATGTGATTGATGTATTTGATACCATTCCACTTATTCCACTCCAGCCATTACCACAAGCCCATCCTCCCCAATTAAGGTGCCACCAACCTCCTGTGGTGGAAGTAGATGAAATGGTGTGTAATGATGCATGTGTATTTAGATGGACTGGTGTGTGTTCAACAGTAACTGTTGTTAGCCTTAACGTATGGCCTGCACTTACCAACATCCCCAACCCGCGGCGTAAGAAGAAGAGTGCAGACGGGCAGCTGCGGGAGCACGTGACAGGCTGTGCCAGGAGCGAGGGCTACTACGCCATCAGCAGGAAGGAGAAGGATGTCTACCTGGATCTGGAACTGCCTGAGCAGGCCCTACTGGAGGCTGCCGACTACGACGCCTCGGTACGCACACCTCTCTTTACCATCTCTCTACTTTTTATATTATATATAGTCTCTGGCTTTTCATACAATGGTGTCATGTTGTTGCTTGTCATTGGCTCTGTGGTCACAGGTTTTGTTCCAATAAGATTGATGACCTTTGGTCATTGAATACAGGGAAGTTGGCGAACAAGTAGTGTATTTCTTATTTTAGCATATTCTTCACAATGCTGTAGGAAGTTCCACAGAGTTTGTCATGCAGATGTATTCAACAGCTTTGCTGCGTCTGCTCGAGGCAATGAAAATTAACTCACTTACTCTGGAGTTAACTATTTTATTGGGCATTTAGGGCAAAGTGCCTCTGACTCAGTAGTATTTACATCGAGGCCATGTGATGGTGTGTGTCACCATATGTGTGTCACTGGCCCAATGTAACTCTCCTTCTGTCCTCCCCCTCAGGGCTCAAACCGGCTGCTGTCAGAGAGACGGTCGGAGCAGCGCCGCCTCCTCAGTGCCATAGGCATCCCTGCAGTCATGGACTCTGACCTGCTCAAACTCAATCAGCTCAAGGTACACAACAGCAGCCTGAAACTGTGTGTACCACTGATATTATGTAACTGCTGTGTTACCTCTGCTCTTCAACCACCATGTTATTTCCCATGGGTTTCATTCTGAGAACTCACTTCTGTTACTGTGTAATGAAGACCTTGACCCTTTAAACCCATGCCAGTGTGTTGAAAATGAGACTTTGATTCAGGACTATGGTGAAATCTAGAGGGAAGGCTGATAGTATATTCAATCCGGTTGTCTAGACAAAGTTTGATGAGTTGGTTATTTTAATCAGTTGTGTAGTGCTGGGGGGGTGGGACTGAGTTTGTGAAACCCTGGACTAGAGTAACTAAATGATTATTGCACCACTATGGCACTAACTCTTGCTCCCTTCCTCAGTTCCGTAAGAAGAAGCTTCGATTTGGCCGCAGTAGAATCCATGAATGGGGCCTGTTCACCATGGAACCCATTGCTGCTGACGAGATGGTCATTGAGTATGTGGGCCAGAATATTAGACAGGTACGGGTCATTGTACTGCTTGAGGACTGTATGTGTCTAGGGCCATATTCTAGTCTGTACTTCATTCATCCATAGTGTTGTGTCATACCATTAGCAATATACACATGGCAAACATCAGTGTTAGTCTTTCCTGGGTGTTCAGCAGGCATCATTGTTTGACTGTTTGTGCCCGTTTCTTTTCCAGATGGTGGCTGACAACAGAGAGAAGCGTTATGCCCAGCAGGGCATTGGGAGCAGCTACCTGTTCAGAGTGGACCACGACACCATCATTGATGCTACCAAGTTAGGCAACCTGGCACGCTTCATCAACCACTGCTGCACTGTGAGTCAGCCTATACCTGCACAAGCAAAACAATACAGGATATAACAATGGAGTGAAGCAACGTGAAGACTAAATAGAAATACACACATTTCCATCATAGATATTTAGTGACTCTGATACACACACAATGTTCACAGTAACATTGACTGGTAAGATCCTCTTAATTAAGTTGTGTTTTCTTTGTATTACCTATAACTGGTCTTCATCCTCTTCCTTCCCTAGCCTAACTGCTATGCAAAGGTGATCACCATAGAATCCCAGAAGAAGATCGTGATCTACTCCAAGCAGGCCATTGGCATGAATGAAGAGATTACCTATGACTACAAGTTCCCTCTAGAGGAAAATAAGATTCCCTGTCTGTGTGGAACAGAGAACTGCCGTGGGACGCTCAACTAGATACCACAGCATGACCACTCATGCGGCAGTACCCCATTTCAGTCCCTCCTGTCCCCGCACCACAACCCCTGACTATAACCAAGAACAAAGCCACACCCACCACCAACAGCCCCCCTCCAGACCCCAAAGCCCACCTGCTCCTCCAGACTGTCAAACAGTTGTCTGTACCATATCCAGAAAACAGAGAGAGACATGCAACGTTTGCACTGTTCACACGCTTTAATTTACCTGGGGTTCTGGTTTATTATCTTAGGGGCTGTGAGACTCTCCTTCCCAGGGATGTGATTAATAATCGGGCCCCCTCTCCTGTACCCCAAACCCCTGAAATGCAGCATTAGTCTCCTCTGTAGCAGGATTTAATAACTTAGGACCACTTGTTCCCGTTCGTTCAAGGGTGGACATCCCCCCCCCTGCCAACAGCCTTTCCTTGTTCCTTGGAATAGAGAATGCAACCGTAACCTATCAGAACTGGTTTTGTGTGTCTTGTCTGCCTCCGCACAGATAGGGAGTGGTCCGGAAGCTTCCGCTAACCCAAACCCTCTGCCCACACACACCAATCCGCACATAGACGCACAGGATTTACAAACATATTCAGGGTTTTAAAGGCGTTCGTTCGCAGTGTTGGTTACACACTAATCCATTGGGACTTCAGTTATGCAAGATTTCCAAAAATGAAGATTGTTAGAGCTTTGTCATTTTATAGTATTGCATATTCTTATTACTATTCTTGTTCTGATTTAGTTGCGCGAGCTGTAGGTGGGTGCGTGACTCCCCTCACCAGTTTGTTTGGATGAGAGACCATAGACTTAAATATTTGTTTTTCACCATGCTACATAAGAACAAATCATTTGTAGATCAAATAGTCTATCTTTAAAGCTTAAGATAGCTGCTGAGTTTTAGTCTGCAGGTTTATCTCAATTTGGAATGCTTTGTTTGTTCCCTTTACGTTGTCCCCTTTCCCCATTGTGATGTTGTCCCTCATCACGTTAGGAAGCAGAGAAAGGACCTGACCCATGTGTATCTGTGTGTTTTAAGAGAATGTATTCTTACGAAAGCGAGTAAGTTTTTATTCCTGTCGTGTGAATGTGCTCTTACTGTCAATTAGTAGTTTTGTGCTATTGAACAACCTGCAAATGTCAGGTTGTCTGTGCTTTTTGTATGACATGGTCAAGGCACACTGTCAGGAAAAATGTTTCTATGAAATCTCCCTTATTTGGCAAACCATTACAGACAAATCTGTTCAAAAAAATTTTTAAATTTAAATGTAACCTTTATTTAACTAGGCAAGTCAGTTAAGAGCAAATTCTTATTTACAATGATGGCCTACCCGGCTCGACACTGGGCCAATTGTGGGCCACCCTATGGGACTCCCAATTACGGCCGGATGTGATACAGCCTGTAATCGAAACCAGGGACTGTAGTAACGTCTCTTGCACTGAGATGCAGTGCCTTAGACCGCTGCGCTACTCGGGAGCCCGAACATAACTCTGCCCCATTGACCCCTATACAAGTGTTGAGGTCTGTGTATGTTGGACTTAGTCATTGAGTGTGTGTTCTGAATGGTTTTAAAGGGTTAATTTATGTGTAGATCAGATCTGGTAAATCTAGTTTCTAGTAAGTCGATCTCGAGGGGTCATTTTTCACTGTTATTCATGCTCTCTCAACTCAAGCAGTCGCTGTCCCAAATTTTAATCTTTGATTTAGATGTTTTAAATGTCACAAAGCCCCTCCATATTCTGTTCCTTCCACAGCAGAAAAGTTATCTATATTTCTTGTTGCAACAGGCAATTTTCAGTACAAACCAACCTCTAACTTTAAAAATAAAAAGATGGAAAAAAAGTTCAGACAAATGTACATATTGTAGAAGTGTTTGTTTCTCGTAGAAACACACTGGTTCCAGTCTGTAAATACGTTGTTCCTTTCCTACTTCCCATGAGGAAAACTGTACATACCTTCCATTGTTCTTTTTTGTTTTTCCTTTTAATTTGATTTTAATATTATTTGCAATATTTCTCTTGTATTAATGCGTTGGACTCTTTTATTAATGGTGCATTAAAATATTTTTTTTTTAAAGTGAAAGCTTTGTTGTTTTTTAAGCCTTGGTTGAGTGTCAGGATTTCCCCTAGCCCCTGGGTTGTCTATAGGTGTTATATTCACTCTGGCTATCTAATGCGATTTCAGAGCACTCTCGTCCAAAGTGTGCCGGAGTGCAGAATAACAGGAATTTACGAAAGCGCAACAACGGTTGAATGTGTTGGCAAAAAAAGATAACGTTCCTAGCCCTTTCATGCGTGAGTTCCAAGTACTCTTACCGTTAGAGATATATTTTATCCGCGCTGTCCTCAAACTAAAGCATGCAGCCTGTTTATATGTATAGGTTGTTTCAACTTCAATTTCAAATGATTTTGTAAAAAGGTTTTATTTTCTAAAAACAGTTTGAATTTAGGTGTGTTCCGCCTCATTCATTCATATAAAAATAGTCATTTTTACTTTTGCGGACAATTACATTTTTGGGACATTTCTGACACGGACAAAATTCACCAAGCACTTCCCAATTGTTAGTGCAGTTCACGTCTGCAGACATTTATCATCTCCTGTCAGATCAGGATCTGCACACTTATTCACATTTTCATTCCACATTTCTATTGTAGCGTACTGTATGTATGGAGCATAATATATTTGTGTATATTCTTTATCACCGCTGACACGTGAGGTAACGTTACTCATTTTATAACCTTTATGGTGTTATAGTCAATCGTGCTTATGTAGCCACATTCTTCTATTAGCTCTGTAAAACAATGCTAACTGCGTCAGAGAAGTATTATCTTGTGTTGTATTTTGAAACTACATGGCCTTATGACTCCCAAGTGGTGCAGCGGTCAAAGGCACAGCACATCAGTGCTTAGAGGCGTCACTACAGGCTCCCTGGTTAAAATCCAGGCTGAGTTTCTATCAAAGTAAGTGCCTTATTACGTTATAATAGTTTCCGTATGCCGTTTCTGCTGTAGCTCACTGTATGTATGGATCATAATATATTCCTTATAACTGCGGACACGCGAGGTAACGTTACACATCTTTATGGTGTTATAGTCAATCATGCTTACGTAGCTACATTATTCTATTAGCTCTGTAAAACAATGTTAGTTGCGTCAGAGAACTATTAGGTTGTGTTGTATTTTGAAGCTACCCTGGCCTTATGACTCCCAAGTGGCGCAGCGGTCTATGGCACTACATCTCAGTGCTAGAGGCGTCACTACAGACACCCTGGTTCAAATCCAGGCTGTATCACAACTGGCTGTGATTGGGAGTCCCATAGTGCAGCGCACAATTGGCCCTGCGTTGTCCGAGTTTGGCCGGTGTAGGCCATCATTGTAAATAATAATTTGTTCTTAAATTACTTGCCTAGTTAAATAAATAAAAAATATGACCATGGTTTGTTTATTTGGTCTATTCAGCATAGCTCTGTTCTGCCCTGCCTTGTCCCCTTGTGGAGCTCAAAAGTTAGTTTCTTACTGTTATAACTGAAATCTGTGATTTTGTCAATGCAATAAACTATTTTTTATAGCAGTGTTTATTATGTTACTTCTTTGTAGTATTTTTTTTATTGCTATATCCTTATATTGTATTCTAATGAATAATTCCTCTTTATTCTGTACTTTCTGTACTTTCAGAAACCACAAACATTATTTGCCAATATCATAACTGGAACAGGACATCTTTGGAGCTGAAGAATTAGGACAGCTTTTGTATGCTAACGTACACTCCTTAACAGTTTTACTGGATGAAAACACAGCAAGAAAACACATATGCCAATATGTAATAGTCATCTATTTTATTGCAGTATTGGTAGTTGGTTCAACAACTTGTTTTACTAGAGGACAAAAAACTGAATATGCATAACCCATATTTAATATCCATGCAGTGACTGAACAACAACTGCATTTCCACCCCCATCTCTAAAGGCATAGTATCATGGCAGGTCACCAGTCAAGTCACCTGTCAGGTCAGTCAGTCACTTATTGCTGCAGATGTGCTCAATAATGCTTGAGCATGTGATACTCCTCAAAGCATGGTGAAATACAATACTTCCTGTTCGACCTGACTGTGCCACATGCCACAGGCCCCTGTGCTGTTGGAGAACAGATGATGGAAGAGTGTGAGACTGCTGTACCAATTGTCCACGTACAAAGTGTGTCCCTTGCCGAGATGAGGAGCCAGCATGGTCATCACCACGGACCCTGACACCCCAAGCCCCTCATAATGTTTGATGTCAGTGGTGGACCCTGTGTAAACTATAATATCCTGGACAAATCCTGTCTTCACGTCGCACATGACAAAGAAATTGACTCCAAACCTGTGCCTTTTGGAGGGAATATATTGATGGAACGCCAGCCTACCTTTCCATAACATCAGGGACTCATCAATGCATAGGTCCTTGTATGGCACAAAGACCCGACCAAATGCTGATGTCAGGCTGATAAGAACATTTATTATTTTGTATAACGGGTCACTTAGGATGGCAGTAGCATTGTTGACGAAATGCAGGCATCGCAGCAGAACTAGGAAGCGGTTTTGGGAAAAGAGGGTGGCAAAGGAGGGAGTTGCAAACATAAGATCTGTGCTCCAGTATTCTCTTAGGGAGTTCTTCTTTACTATTCCCATGAGAAGGACTGTCACCAGGAAGGTATACATTTCACTAATTGTGGTTGTCACCCATTTAGCGAGTTTCCCCCTCACTCCTGGCTCTCTTCTCCTGTAGCTCTAAGGCATAGCGATTGGTCTCCTCAACTATGTCTCCCACCAGCTCCTCTGTCAGAAACAACTTGAAGCACTCTGCCTCAGTTGGAAATGGCAAGGGGCGTTGCACTCCAGACTGGGACTCGTCAAAGCAAACAGCAGGGCCAGGAGGGGTGAAATGACTGGTGGCCATCCAGCTACCACAGAACTCCTGTACTTCATCCACTGTCGGTCTGCCTCCATCACCACCAGCATCTTCAAAGGGACCTGGTACTTCGTCAGTGGACAAGGGAAATTCAGATTCAGGGTTCTCAATGGCTACAATGTTGGGGGGCAGCTCCTCACTGTCACTGTCAGAATATGATTCCTGACTTTCATACTCTGATTCTGAGTCTGAGACTTTCATACTCAGACTCATTGTCAGAATTTTACACAATTATTTGTGTATTTACGGTTTTACTCACATGTTTTCAATTCTAGGTGACAAATCATGCATTCCGATTCTTGCACAGATTGTAATGGGCACATATTATGTGTGTAAAATACTTTTTTGAAGGTTGTACTGATTATGATGAGCTAAGCTAATTCCCGCTGTGTAGCCATGTTTGTTGACATACAATGCATTCTGGGTTTCAAGTCTGTTTGACCAAAGATGTTATAACAAAATGAGGTGAGTAAGAGTTCACAATTTTTTTGAGGACTTCCGGAAATTAATGGTGGGATGTGAACAACGGTAGATGACAGACCCCTTCAACACAAAGAGACCAAACTCATCTCGTCTTCTCTTATTATCTTCGGTTTCTGTGAGGAAGAAATGCATGGCTGCGCGCTGAAACTAATCGTCGGATTACTTTCGATTTCTATAAAGTGTTTTACCTAGTTATTTCGATCAATGGTTAGTTCACCCGTGATGTGATTCATTATATATAGTAATTGCTATTAGCTTATTCATATTGTAGTTTATGTCAGCCGAGAGTTAGAAAATATGACTGCTTGTGTTGGGTCAATCTTTCCTCAGCGCTACGGACATAACTCACATTCTCCAAATAAGACCCTTTTTACCCAATTTACCAGGAAAGTACAGGATTTAAGCATCAAATAGAGGCTTTTCTAATTATTTCAGGGGATTTGAATAAAACACCTGATGCATCTGCTGATCGTTTTCCTTCTACAACGAGTCAAAGCCTTCAAAATAGCAATATTATCACTACATTATGCAAGGGTCTCTGTGCTGAGGATGCTTGGCCTTATTTCAATCTGGATGCAAAGGGCTACACCTGGACCAACAAAACTATGTCACGTAAATCTAGAATAGATTTATTCCTAATGACCCCCTTTTTGTTACAATTTGTTATAAATGTCGATCATCAATTGGCTCCCTTTTCTGATCATCACTTGATTTCCCTGAGTTTACAAGCTACTCGGGGATATTGGAAATTAAACAACACACTTCTTAAAGATACCACTCTCATTGAACACATCAAATCGTTAGCTGAATATATTGTTGCATTAAAAGACTTGGGTCATGGAAGTAATTTTTCAAATATAAAGTCAGAGTGGTAGTCATTAAACGCGCCAAAGAGCTGATGCACTTAAAGAACCATAGAGAAAAGGAGATGATGAGCAAGCTTGACAGTTTTCTAAAGAAAGATAATCTATCTGAAGAAGAGGAGTCTGTGTTCAGGTCTTTGCAACTAGAATTAGAACAGCTTTACACGGATCTGGCAAAGGGTGCCTTTGTAAGGTCAAGAGCAAAATGTATTGAAGAGGGGGAAAGAAACACTAGTTACTTTTTTGCACTTGAAAAGATAATCTACAAAAGAACATCTGTAACTGCACTCAGAATTAACAATGTTTTATGCCAAGATCCCATTACAATATCATCATTTGTCAATTCCTTTTATGAAAACCTTTGCAGCTCTCAATTTCAGGAAGATGGTTGTGAAAGCTACATTTGCCACATTCAGAATTATGTCCCTGTAATTGAGGATGATTTCCACTCAGTTTGTGATTCACCTGTGTCAACTGAAGAAATTAGAGAGGCTCTGAATTCAATGAAAAAAGGGAAATCACCTGGCCCTGATGGCCTATCAGTTGAATTCTATAGACAGTTTTGGGAGTTACTAGAAGACCCGATTTTTAATGTTTCAAGATTACATTAAAAGTGGGGAAATAGTCTCCACTATGAAACTGGGCCTTATTTCATTGATTCCGAAGCCCGATAAAGACCCTTCTCTCATTGACAATTGGAGAACCAAAATACTTTATTATATGTTGATTACAAATTGATTGCTCTGGTTTATGTCAAAATTTTAAAGAAAGGAATAGATACCATTATAAATGAGACTCAAACAGGGTTTATGAAGGGCCGCCACATAAGCTCTAACATTTGTTTAGTCTTGGACCTTATAGATTATTCAGATGCAATTGACTCAGTTGTCTTGT
Organism: Oncorhynchus tshawytscha; assembly: GCF_018296145.1. NCBI lineage: Eukaryota > Metazoa > Chordata > Actinopteri > Salmoniformes > Salmonidae > Oncorhynchus > Oncorhynchus tshawytscha. Next base: position 18,837,531 of record NC_056455.1, on the reverse strand, counting down.
TTTTGGACTTCTGTAAAGCCTTTGACACAATTGAACATGAATTTCTCTTTAGGTCTCTTAAACTTTTTGGATTCTGTGAAAATTGTATCAAAGTAATTATCATGTTATACAACGATATAAATAGTTCTGTGTTACTAAACCTTAATACTTCCAAAATATTCAGTATCAACAGAAGTGTACGACAGAGATGGCCAATTTCGTCATTTTTATTCATTTTGGCTGTGGAACTTCTATCTCTAGATATTATGAATAATGCAAATTTGTATGGCTTAACTATTTTTAACAAAGAAATCAAAATTTCCCAACTGGCTGATAATACTACTCTTTTTTTAAGAGACAAACTGTCACGCCCTGACCTTAGAGAGCCTTTTTATGTCTCTATTTGGTTTGGTCAGGGTGTGATTTGGGTGGACATTCTATGTTTTGTATTTCTTTGTGTTTGGCCAAGTGTGGTTCCCAATCAGAGGCAGCTGTCTATCGTTGTCTCTGATTGGGAATCATACTTAGGTAGCCTTTTTTTCCCACCTATGTTGTGGGATCTTGTCCTTGTATGGTTGCTATTGAGCCCTACAAGGCTGTATGTTTCGTTGGTTCTCTCGTTCTTGTTTTTCTGTTTATCATTAAAGAATATGCTTAACCTACCCCACGCTGCATCTTGGTCTAATTTCACCAACGACGATCATTACACAAAGACCAGGTCACCCATGCCTTTAATGCTATAACTGCATTTTCTATTGCATCAGGATTAATGCTGAATGTTTCTAAATGTGAAATCTTATGTTTATTTGACTCTGATGATAAACAAATAGAAAATATTCCTGTAAAGGACTGTGTTAAATATTTAGGAATACATCTGTCATCTGTTTCCTGCACATCTGTTTCCTGCACAATTTTTCCCCTCATAAAGCTCTCTTGTTGAATAATTCAGACATAACTGTAAGGAATAAGTCATTGTTCTACCCCAGCTGGCATGAGAGGAATATTGACTTTGTTCTTCATGTTTTCGACCACAAGGGTAATATTCTCACATATGAACAATTTATAACATTGAAAGAGTTTCCAATACCTTTCAGAGAGTTTATTTCTGTGATCAAAGCCGTTCCCAGTGGTCTAACTACACTAATGAAAACTCATCTTAGCTTTGGTAATGATCACAAAGTTTATCCAGAACTCAGATTGGAAGGTGTGGGCTTACTTGATAAATCTTGTTGTAATAAATATACAAGACAAATTCTTCATTCACAAAACCAACTTACACAGAGAGGAACATTTTTCTGGAACATGCTTATTCCTGACATTGTCTGGAAAAATGCATGGTTAAGGCCTTACAAATATTGTATACCAAACAAAGTTAAGGAAGTGCACTTAAAATTTTTACAGAATATATATCCATGTAATTCTATGATATCCAAATGTGTGGCTATTAATGATATCTGCGTTTTCTGTGAAAAAGACAGTGAGAATCTCTCACTTGTTCTTTGAATGTAAATGTGTGTCAGAATTTTAGGAAAACCTTGCAGAATACTTATTTACCATTATGAACACTACCCATGTTTTTGACATGAAATATATATGTTACTATTGCAATGATAACAAGACCATTGAAATTATTGTGATTTTTTAAATTCTTAAATAATAAATACAAGAATAACATTTTCCTAAATCATAACAGTAAGTTTTTCAGAGTGATTACAATTGCACTAGAATTGTTTATTTTTTTAAAAATATGTTTTGTTTGTTTTAGTATTTTCTCGTTAATACCTGCGTTCTATTTTGTATGATGTACGAATGTAAATTGTTGATCTGTATTTTTTTAAATATAATTTAAAAAACGTCGGCGAAACAAATTAATTCAATTGTTGTCAGCAGCACCGTTAGTCACTAACGCTCTAGATAACACGAAAATGGCCTAAGCAGCTCTTGCTAGGGCGAGTAAAAACGGTCAGACTGATGTTCTCTCATTTCTGTCTGGAAGTAGCTAGCCAATTTTAGCCAGTTAGCTTAGGTGATTGACTGAGGTTGTGAGGTCAGAACGCTCGGACCAACCCTACTCCTCTCTGACCGCTCCGGATATACAAACGGACAATCTGACAACACACTGAATTTACTAACGCCCAGAGCGCACTCTGGCACTCCAGGGTGATTTTACGAACACAGAGATAAGATTGTCTTACAATGAATGTTAAGACACGTTCAGACTAGTTTGAAAATATACTTGTTATGACAACGTAATAATTGCATGCGGCAGCTTTCGAAAATAAACAAATGAATTGGACTAGCGCCGTCCCATTGTTGCAAAGAATTATGGGATATTAGATTTCCGTTTTCTTAGTCATTTGCAATCTAGCTTTAAGGGGGGAAGTTCCAGACCGTAGTAGAATAATATCCATATAAGGTCGTCAAGCGATTTTGTAATACATAGTAGTCTTTTGATATCATCTTCTCCTACCCTGTGTGGTACTATACTGTATGTCATCAGGGTGAGTGTGCATAGTGGAACGCACACAATGTCGTACAGGAACTTGCAGGCTTGCCGGAAACTGCAATGCCCTCGTTGCATAGAGAGGATACAACAGAAGGTACGTTTGTCAGTCAAGTTCCACCTGAAAACTGAGTGTTTACTGTGTGTGTGAGAGCGATAGAGATGGAGAAAACGTGGTGCTTTCTAAATGAAGCCAAGTGGATTGCAAAGTGTCGTGTCAGAGGAGGAAACACAAATAAAGAAGACGTGACCTTGTATGGAACTAGGTTAACAGACACTTAGACCATTATGTGGCAAAGAAGTATGCATTTTCTGAGCTGGTTTAGTTTCAAATCAAATCAAATCAAATTTTATTTGTCACATACACATGGTTAGCAGATGTTAATGCGAGTGTAGCGAAATGCTTGTGCTTCTAGTTCCGACAATGCAGTAATAACGAGCAAGTAATCTAACTAACAATTCCAAAAAAACTACTGTCATACACAGTGTAAGGGGATAAAGAATATGTACATAAGGATATATGAATGAGTGATGGTACAGAGCAGCATAGGCAAGATACAGTAGATGATATCGAGTACAGTATATACATATGAGATAAGTATGTAAACCAAGTGGCATAGTTAAAGTGGCTAGTGATACATGTATTACATAAGGATGCAGTCGATGATATAGAGTACAGTATCAACGTATGCATATGAGATGAACAATGTAGGGTAAGTAACATTATATAAGGTAGCATTGTTTAAAGTGGCTAGTGATATATTTACATCATTTCCCATCGATTCCCATGATTAAAGTGGCTGGAGTAGAGTCAGTGTCATTGACAGTGTGTTGGCAGTAGCCACTCAATGTTAGTGGTGGCTGTTTAACAGTCTGATGGCCTTGAGATAGAAGCTGTTTTTCAGTCTCTCGGTCCCAGCTTTGATGCACCTGTACTGACCTCGCCTTCTGGATGGCAGCGGGGTGAACAGGCAGTGGCTCGGGTGGTTGATGTCCTTGATGATCTTTATGGCCTTCCTGTAGCATCGGGTGGTGTAGGTGTCCTGGAGGGCAGGTAGATTGCCCCCGGTGATGCGTTGTGCAGACCTCACTACCCTCTGGAGAGCCTTACGGTTGAGGGCGGTGCAGTTGCCATACCAGGCGGTGATACAGCCCGCCAGGATGCTCTCGATTGTGCATCTGTAGAAGTTTGTGAGTGCTTTTGGTGACAAGCCGAATTTCTTCAGCCTCCTGAGGTTGAAGAGGCGCTGCTGCGCCTTCCTCACGATGCTGTCTGTGTGAGTGGACCAATTCAGTTTGTCTGTGATGTGTATGCCGAGGAACTTAAAACTTGCTACCCTCTCCACTACTGTTCCATCGATGTGGATGGGGGTGTTCCCTCTGCTGTTTCCTGAAGTCCACAATCATCTCCTTAGTTTTGTTGACGTTGAGTGTGAGGTTATTTTCCTGACACCACACTCCGAGGGCCCTCACCTCCTCCCTGTAGGCCGTCTCGTCGTTGTTGGTAATCAAGCCTACCACTGTTGTGTCGTCCGCAAACTTGATGATTGAGTTGGAGGCGTGCATGGCCACGCAGTCGTGGGTGAACAGGGAGTACAGGAGAGGGCTCAGAACGCACCCTTGTGGGGCCCCAGTGTTGAGGATCAGCGGGGAGGAGATGTTGTTGCCTACCCTCACCACCTGGGGGCGGCCCGTCAGGAAGTCCAGTACCCAGTTGCACAGGGCGGTTATTTTTAACTTCATGAACTCTGCTTCTTTAACAAGGGTGATTGAACTCACGCATGTTGCATGTTGTAAAATAATTTACAAAACTAGGTGAAGCCAAGTTGTAAAACCCTAAATAGGACATTTTAGAAGTGATTTATTGAATGTTAATCATTCATCCATTTAGGACATACCTCATCGAATGAGCATAACCCAAACATAATGGCTAAATGATTTACTGGAATTGCACCTGTTTCACTTTGTTTTCAAGCATCTAGTGGCCTTCAAAATGAAAGCGATGAGGCTCGGAGGGTTCTCCCTACCTAGGACACTTACAAGCTTGGTCTGTTCTTTTGGGGGCACTTTGTGACATGCATTTTAAGATAATAATTTGCATTCTTCATTGATAGTTTATCCAGATTGTCAAAATCAGTTATAGTCCACATTCAACCAAATCAGTGAGACTTTTTAGCAGATGGTCAATGGTAACTTAAAGTTCAGGATGGGTATAACGAGGCTGTTTAACCAGTAAATCCTGCCTGATTCAGCGCTGTGAGTAATATGCTCTCATTTAACCTGGCAATGACAATGTTTTGCAGTCTGTAGCTGAGACTATAGGTAACTTGTCTGTGAATCATGTGACTGTCTGGAATTTTGCAAGGAATGGAAATACAATACAGTGTGTGTCACTTTCCATGTAGGTCTACGCTACGACAATATCTGTTTCACAATATGTTGTCCATTCAAATGTTGCTGTGTGCATGACTTACAGGGCTGTTCAAGAAGGCTACTATTGGACACAGAAAGATGTTGGATGAATGGCCATGTTGTTAAAACAGGAGAACAATAAGGCTTCTGACATTTGACATGATATCCAAACCAGTCTAGTCAGAGAGAAAGAATGAAAGGAAGTAAGACTTTTTCAGACCACTGGGGCTGTCTGCTTCATTGCTCCAGACTGACAGGTAGTAGAGTTCCGTGGTTAAAATCATTGAGCAAGCCAAGCCAAGCCAGTAAAAAAGCCATATTACAACCTGTTGTGACAATTGCATTGTTTGCTCTATAGCCATTAGTTCATACACCACCGTTACAGCTAGAAGACAACAGTCACACAGTTGCGGAATAAATTCAACGACACATACGGTTTGTTTCATCACAAAACCAGAGAGCCACATCTGTGTGAAGTCCACAATGCACATATCGCATGTAACAAACAGTTAACTCAAGCAAGTTAATGTTTTCGACAGTTTACTAAATAAACAAACTACTGATTTACAACCACAGAGTTACCGCAAGTCAGCGCAAAGTCAACAGGAGCCCTGCCGTCACCATTCCAGCACCAATTCAACTTAAACATTTGAAACATCGTAAAATCAACAAGGCTATATATGCTTAGTTTAATAGACTGAAAACAAACTTAAAGATACCAAAAACAATTTATTTCAATCGAATTTGTTAAATATCATGTGGCTGTCCAAGTAAAACATAACATGTTAACTCACCCTACTTGTAGACTAGTTGAACGCTAATTGCCATCCTCTCTTTCATGTTGGGAAATCGGTCTATGACACTTTTAGTTTTTGTTGTTATAGGATAGTTAGCTAAAATGCTTGCTAGCCTAACTACCTGGCATGGGCAACAATGAACCAGCTAAGTTAGCTAGTTAGTTACCGTGAGCCTACTCAGCTACATATTGAACTTCAATCGTCTCAGGCCAGTGGCACAACATATTAATTTATGGTTAGCTCAGAATCGATGTCATAATCATTGGCCTGTGCAGAGAATTAAGTAAAAGTCAAAATCCCTTCTCCACCCATGGCTTAGGAAAGGGCAGATTTAGCAAGCTAGTTACTGCAGGACATCAACACAGGCAGACCAGAAAATGACGTTTTGCTTAGGAAGTTATTTGAATGGTCTGAAGCCAAATCCAAACTGGCCTCCCTTGGGGGGCGTTTTGTGGCACCAGGACAACCCACAGTTGAGCTCAGCTCAATGCTGATTGGCTAATTATTATTATTTAATATTATTACTTTTTTTAATCAAGGGAGACCAAATGCTTTCTGGCATCAATCAATCAAATGCTATGGCGGCAACATGTAAATGATATTTTGGTCCAGACAGCATCAGATACATGGGCTACACATTCTGAGACCGAGGGAAGCTGTTGCCCTCGCTGGGATGATTTCTCCGGTGAGATTCAGCTACTTGCGAATTTACGTAAATTTATGAAAACACAGAGATGAAAGATAAATTATTTTAGATTTAATTTTATTGGTTAAATATTTGGGAAAGCCTGGCTTCCCTTGGCGTCCATGAATACACGCCACTGCGGACAGTGAATAATATATTTCTAGTGAACATAGCAGGTCCGTACTGATTATGACTGTTCTAGTCCCCAAACCCTCTGTCATATAGCCTACACAATAAATAAATCATTCAGTGCTCCACATAGATGTTGCCTTCCTGTAGTTTTTTGTGTGGAATGTGAACTTGTGTGGGCGTGGGTGAGGTGTAGAATACAGTAGAATTTCAAGGTGAAAGCCTGCAGCAGCCTGGTATGGCAAGTCAACCGCTGCTGACGGTAAGGCGCTACAGAGTGTGGTACGCTCAGCCGAACGCACCATTGGGTGCCCACTGCCTGCCCTCCAGGACACTTAAAACACCAGGTGTCACAGGAAGGGCAAGAAGATAATCAGGAACCTCAGCTACCCGAGCCACGGCCTGTTCTCCCCGCTTCCATCACTCAGACGCGGGCAGTGTAGGAGCATAATGGCAAAAACTGACAGACTGGCCAATAGCTTCTACCACCAGACCATAATGCTGCTGAATAGCCAGCACTAGTCAGCTATTTGCTCCCTCTATGGACATTTCCCCCCTCAACAAACATGTATCCTGCCCCCACCCCAATGGACATTTATCACAGTTACAGTTGGAAATGTGTGTATATATTTTGATGGTGTATTGTTTCAATCAATTCCCTTTGACCTGCACTGTCGGAGCTCAGAGTTTAAGAATTGCACTGTACCCTGCAATTACATCTGCAACCCCGTGCATGTGACTAATAAACTCTAATCTAATCATGGTGGCATATAGCCTATCTACAGTAAGCTACATTTAAACGAAAAGACCAATCGAGGTAATTTTGCATAGTGATCTTTGCCTTTCTTTGATGATAGAACAAACACTAAATCGAAGGTCATCAATTAAGTCCAGTGAAGCGGAGCAGTTTACGATCGCTGTGTACAAACCGATCAGGGCTGCGTTCAGTACGTTTTTACGTTCTGGAACGTTCAATTGAACGGAAACGGTGCTGTACTGAACGACCAGGGTTGGGGAGCACTGTTAGCATGACCACTTCCCTTTAAAACACGTCACTCTGCTTCCAGCCACACCTCCCCACATCTACCAAACCGTAGTCTATTCAAGAGCGTACAAGAACCTTTTGGGGGAACGTGTCGTTCAGTACAAACCGTTGTTCAACGCAGCAAACGTTTAAGAGGACTGAACGCACCTCTCCCTGTCTTTTTTTCATTTTGTTCTCTCTGGTTGTTTATCTCCGCTCTTTTAGAAGGTTGGATCGCAGAGGGAGTTGTAGAAGATCAACAAGGACGACTCAGTAACTAATCTACCAAACATCAATTGTTGATAGTAGCAACTAGCAACAGTGAAGAATGTCGACGAAAGAACGGGGCCTGGTTTATCTCGTCACTGGGGGCTGTGGGTTCCTCGGACAACACCTGTTACAGGTCCTTTTGGAGAAAGAGGATGCGGTAACGGAAATTCGACTTTTTGACAAACACATCGACTCAAGTTTAAATGGCCACAGCACAGGTAAAAGAAAAATATATGATTGAAACATAAATTGTACATGTCTGGCAGTTCACTGACATGCTCAAACCCCATTTGTAGTTTTCTTGTCTAACAATGTTTTATGCATATTTCATTGTCATAACCATACATCACACGAGGCTGCTGAGTTGAAAACGGCTCATAAATGTCCAGAATGATCTGCAGTTGTGGGACTGGTGGAGTTTTAAACATGAAAGTTAAGCTACTCTTACCCTTATTCATGGTTACAATTATTATTGGGCTCTGCTACTCCTAGCAAGATATATAGAGACTCAAGTGGGCAAGACTTCTAATCTTGAATGTCCAGGGGTTTATGCAATGAGAAGAGGTGGGATGTCAACTCCTCAGTGAAACAGTTTGGGTTTTTATCTACCTTAGCACATTGAAATTACTGAAAGTGAGAGAACCTAGACTAGCATCACAGACCTTTACCCACATACATACCCAATCAAATAGATTCTGGATATCAGCTTTATTCCATAACTCTTTTCTGACACCCTTTATTTTTGGCTTATACCTTTCTTACTCATATATTCTCAGGCATAAGAACATGCACATTTTAATTTACTAACTTTGTACAAAATGTTATTGCATTGTCAGTCTTCACTACAGAAACAGAGCCATATATAGGATAGAGGTGGAGAGTGGGCAGTAGGTAGATGGACTGAGAGGGAGAGATGGGAAAGCTGAAAGTCAGATACATACTAGAGTGTGACAGAGATGAGAGTTAGCGAATGTCACTGAATGGGAAATGTTAGGATAGTAAACAACACATATCTACACTCCGCTGAGGTCACTTCGACATCTGAATTGCTTGCTGTTTGGGGTTTTAGGCTGGGTTTCTATATAAGCACTTTGTGACATCTGATGTAAAAAACTCTTTATAAATGCGTTTGATTTGATTTGACTGCATCGGTCTGCATGAACAATGTCATAACATGATTGGGTCATGGACACAGATGTCCCACACCCATCCTAATTCTATTTCCTGTCCTTGAACACTGCAGCCGGCCTATGTAATTTCCCCTAACCTGTGACATGTCACTGTCATAACAGGAATCTCCACCTGCACCCTGTCACCTTGTGTGACTTTTCAGTTTTTGTGGAATATGAATCAGAAAGGCAGGGCGGTATGTGGGGAAGGTTGCACTCTTCACAGAGTGACAGGTTTGTTGGACAGAGCCTTCCTCCAAACTCAGTGATAGAAGATCACTCCATAGATGTGTTTGACTGATGAGCTAAATACATGGCATTGATTACAAAGGAAATCGCCCACATAGGCTGACATTGTTAGTCTTTAACCTCTATATTGCCATAGGCTACATCCAGGTAATATTAGAATACCTTGTTTTCTCTTAAATACCAAACATATATATTTATCCCCTGGAGAGAATGTGCTTTTCAAGTAGAGGAGATATAGGGGCTGAGGAAAAATGGAAAAAATGATTTGCTTACCATTCATTATGTAGGCCAGTGGTATTCACCTCCTACTATGTCTGGAGCTGTTGTACTCGGTGCATGTGACTAATACAATTTGATTTGATTTGCTACTCAACCAAGCCACCGCGGCAGAGCTAAAAGAGACAGCTGCAGTAGTGTGACTTCAAGGCAAGAGTGTGTTTTTTAAGAGTCAGGACCATTCCTGTGGTTACTTGGACTCCAGCCCCGTCCTGGCTTCATGGTCATCAGATATATTTCAAGGCCATGATCTAGATAAGCCAAGCCAGGGACAGCACATTGAGAATAAGGGCAGCTTCTTTTCCATCTTATCTTTCCAAGAAGGAAAGACTGAACAAACAGACCAATGCTCTCAAAAGACACATTTGTGAAGAACGTGATTTTGTTGTGACCCACCTACCGGTGTTCCGATAAACATAAAGACCTTGTATGAGAAGACAATAATTGTGGTGGGGTGATTGCGTCTTTTATATCAACAATCAGATGACATGTTTTCCAGAAACAGAGACAGGGAGTTCCTCAGTGGACCCAGCTTTGGTTAGGTAGCTAGGCAACGTAGGATCTGATTTAGAGGAAACAAATTAACACTCAAGTCAAAGAATGAAAGAATACTTCATATAGCCATGGAAACATGCATAGAAAGACTTGGTTCCTCCTCACACAACATATATACAGTGGGGCAAAAATACGTATTTAGTCAACCAATTGTGCAAGTTCTCCCACTTAAAAAGATGAGAGAGGCCTGTAATTTTCATCATAGGTACACTTCAACTATGACAGACAAAATGAGGGGGAAAAATCCAGAAAATCACATTGTATTATTTTTAATGAATTTATTTGCAAATTATGGTGGAAAATAAGTATTTGGTCAATAACAAAAGTTTATCTCAATACTTTGTTATATACCCTTTGTTGGCAATGACAGAGGTCAAAAGTTTTCTGTAAGTCTTCACAAGGTTTTCACACACTGTTGCTGGTATTTTGGCCCATTCCTCCATGCAGATCTCCTCTAAAGCAGTGATGTTTTGGGCTGTTGCTGGGCTACACGGACTTTCAACTCCCTCCAAAGATTTTCTATGGGGTTGAGATCTGGAGACTGGCTAGGCCACTCCAGGACCTTGAAATGCTTCTTACGAAGCCACTCCTTCATTGCCCGGGCGGTGTGTTTGGGATCATTGTCATGCTGAAAGACCCAGCTACGTTTCATCTTCAATGCCCTTGCTGATGGAAGGAGGTTTTCACTCAAAATCTCACGATACATTGCCCCATTCATTCTTTCCTTTACACGGATCAGTCGTCTTGGTCCCTTTGCAGAAAAACATCCCCACAGCATGATGTTTCCACCCCCATGCTTCACAGTAGGTATGGTGTTCTTTGGATGCAACTCAGAATTCTTTGTCCTCCAAACACGACGAGTTGAGTTTATACCAAAAAGTTATATTTTGGTTTCATCTGACCATATGACATTCTCCCAATCTTCTTCTGGATCATCCAAATGCTCTCTAGCAAACTTCAGACGGGCCTGGACATGTACTGGCTTAAGCAGGGGGACACGTCTGGCACTGCAGGACTTGAGTCCCTGGCAGCGTAGTGTGTTACTGATGGTAGGCTTTGTTACTTTGGTCCCAGCTCTCTGCAGGTCATTCACTAGGTCCCCCCGTGTGGTTCTGGGATTTTTGCTCACCGTTCTTGTGATCATTTTGACCCCACGGGGTGAGATCTTGCGTGGAGCCCCAGATCGAGGGAGATTATCAGTGGTCTTGTATGTCTTCCATTTCCTAATAATTGCTCCCACAGTTGATTTCTTCAAACCAAGCTGCTTACCTATTGCAGATTCAGTCTTCCCAGCCTGGTGCAGTTCTACAATTTTGTTTCTGGTGTCCTTTGACAGCTCTTTGGTGTTGGCCATAGTGGAGTTTGGAGTGTGACTGTTTGAGGTTGTGGACAGGTGTCTTTTATACTGATAACAAGTTCAAACAGGTGCCATTAATACAGGTAACGAGTGGAGGACTGAGGAGCTTCTTAAAGAAGAAGTTACAGGTCTGTGAGAGCCAGAAATCTTGCTTGTCTGTTGGTGACCAAATACTTATTTTCCACCATAATTTGCAAATAAATTCATTAAAAATCCTACAATGTGATTTTCTGGATTTTTTTTCTCATTTTGTCTGTCATAGTTGAAGTGTACCTATGATGAAAATTACAGGCCTCTCTCATATTTTTAAGTGGGAGAACTTGCACAATTGGTGGCTGACTAAATACTTTTTTGCCCCACTGTACCTAGACCTTCTAACCACAATATGTCTGATTCTTCTCTTAGGCTATTATTCTGTACATGATGTCCATGTCTTGTTGTCCAATCTCAATCTAGGATCAATTGTATTATTGTGCATTGTAGATCAGTTTATAGATATTTCATTCAGGTGAAAACAATCCCTTTTACATTATATCTAACATTTTACAACCCCCCCACACACACACACACTTTTCTCCCTCTCTCCCCCATCAGAGCGGGTAAAGGTGGTGGTGACACAGGGGGACATCACAGATTACTCCAGTGTTCTGGAGGTGTCCAAGGGGGCAGACCTGGTCATCCACACAGCCAGCCTGGTGGATGTCTGGCACAGAGTCCCTGAGACAGTCATCCAGGCTGTGAATGTTCAAGGTAAGGCCTCAGACACAGCAATAGCATTAACTGGCTGAGAATATGCACCAATTTGTACATGTAGAATCGCATAAAAATGTGATCAGTCAGACGTCTACAGCGGGTGGTCCCTAAAACACAGCGCGCTGAACGGTGGGCAGACGAACACTAGATCCACATTCGGTGCGATGTGTGGAAGCCTTAAAGACACAGGAGGATTTACGAAGAAGGGAATGGAAAATATGTTGAGGGAAAGGAAAAGAGAAGAGGGAGAAATGGTTGCCTTCGAGATGATTGATGATAGAACGAGACAAACATAGGAGGGGTGGTTGGCTTCTCTTGACTGTAAATTAAACCACAACAGGAACTGTTATGGAGACTCATGAAAACCCATGAAATAGTATTCCCTAAAGTTATTGTGATTCATGGTATAACCCACGTTTTTCCTGTTTGCCTGTCGCCTCTCCCTTCCTATAGTGCCTGGTGTTTTCCTCTGAACATTCTGACTATAAAACTGCCCCTTGAGTCTGTTAAAGGATGACAACTACAACAATGGTTTTATAGTCAGCAAACATAGACATACACAAATAAGGTCATTATTTATTTATTTATTTGTTTATGTAGTGGGTAAATGTGTGTGAGTCTCTGAGAAGTCCTGTTTATAGAAATTGTGTGTGTGTGTGTGTGTGTGTGTGTGTCTGAGAGGGCCTGTTTATATAAATTGTGTGTGTGCTTGTCATGAGATTGAAATGGCTGTAAAAGACTCCTCTCAAAAGGTTTCACATCTCACGATAAGGTTAGTGCCAGCCTGTCAAGTGGTTTTCATGCAACTGAATTACCTACAAACTCAACTTATTGAAGGGAATCAGCTGCTCTCTGTGATCCACTGCAATTCATCTGGTTTCTATTAAACTAACAACATCAAATTAAAATAGCAAGCCCTTTGAACCATTATATAAGGCCAATTAAACACTGACACTTTGTTTCCAGTTTGGTTATTCTATCTGTTCCCCGTCTGGTGGGTGGCCTACTGTGTTGTGTGTGTGTGTGTGTGTGTGTGCGTGTGTGCGTGTGTGCGTGTGTGTGTGTCTCACTGTCCTAGATCTGGGTATCTGTCCCATATTTCTGCTCTTCATCTCTTGGAAAATGTGACATTGTCCTCACAGGAATAGTTGTTTGTATTAGTTAGTGTAATTACTGTATATTTATTTATTTATTTATCCGTTATTTTACCAGGTAAGTTGACTGAGAACACATTCTCATTTGCAGCAACGACCTGGGGAATAGTTACAGGGGAGAGGAGGGGGATGAATGAGCCAATTGTAAACTGGGGATTATTAGGTGACCGTGATGGTTTGAGGGCCAGAGGAAAGAGTGCCTCCTACTGGCCCATATCAGATGTTTCACATCCTTCTAGGATGTTTGTGTTGAGCTCTGAGAAAACACTTATCATCCCGGGCTAGTTCCTAGAACATGCTCGTCCAGGTGCTTGTGTACTCATCGTCTGCCAACGTCTCTGTCCAGATGTTCTGCACGCACTTCCTGTTGACCGCATCACACCCTAGCCCTTTCTTTCTGCAATTAAATCAATGATAACCTCTAGTAATTGGCCTCTAGAATGTTTATCTTCCTCTCTCCTTGTCTCTCTAACAGGAACTGTGAATGTGATCAATGCCTGTGTGGAGAATGGTATTCAGTATCTGGTCTACACCAGCAGCATGGAGGTGGTCGGCCCCAATGTGAAAGGAGACCCCTTTATCAGGTAGCGTTTTACTTCACAAATATATGTTTCTCCTTTAGGCTTTCGTTATTTTTTTCCTCTTTCCACTAAATCACTACCTCTCCTCCATCTGTCTTTTGTCTGGCCCGTACGGTAGAGATTTCCCTTATCTGCGATGTGTTTGGCATTCTCTTCCTTTCACATCAGCTAAAGCACTCACAGTATCTGTAAAAATGTCTATCAGCCTTTGCATGCATGACTGACTTTGCTAAAATATTCACAGAAACAACAGGATGAGTCCTGCACAGCCAGCAAGGAGAAACAACATCATGAAAACTGCCAATGTCCATCTGGCTATTATATTGGATCATTCCACATGTGAATGTGATATTCTGTTCAAAGGTCATCAAATAATAACACCCCCCCATCTCCCTCTCTCTCTTTCATGCACAGAGGTGATGAAGACACCATCTACAATGTTCATCATGATATGCCCTACCCCAGGAGCAAGGCCAAGGCAGAGAAACTGGTGCTGGAGGCCAATGGCAATAAGGTACTTGCATTAACACATCGCATCTCATACAAAGACGCGGTAATAACACACACAGACCAACTCACACACTTCTATTTGATGGACATTTGAAAGATCCGGGGGATAGTTGCCTTTAAAGGTACCCTCATTAATAGCCTGATTCAGATAGGGAATCCCTTCATGGACCATAATCAGATACTTATTCTCTCTCTTTGACTGAACTGCTCCAAAAGGTACCGCAGAACACAAATATACTATAGTAATCCATGAAAAAAATGGTATGATGCAAGTAAGATTTTTTCACCCAATGGCCATATTTGTGCTGTTACTCTGCGCAAAAAACGAATATTTCTGAGTTATGATAAATGGTAGAATTATTTTTGACTGTTACTCTGCCAAAAAGCTGTTGAAGTGTTCCCTTGTGGCCTTGTGCGTTAGTCTACTCCACCCTTCTGTTAACATGTTGAGTTAAAACTGCATATTTGAGATTCTGGGTTTCCAAACTGTTCATTTCCCGTCCACTCCCATCAGTGTCTAATGCTTTGTTTCCACATCCTTCCTCTCCTCTCTCTGGCCAGGTGAATGAAGGGGCCTGCTTGTACACATGCTCCCTCCGTCCCACAGGGATCTATGGTGAGCAGCACCAGCTGATGAGGGACTTCTATCAGATGGGTGTGAGGACAGGGGGCTGGATCATTCGAGGCGTCCCAAAGGACACGGAACATGGTCGTGTCTATGCAGGTGAGTCCTGAAATGCGTGCTGATACCTAGCCACACCTACAAGATCTTTTAGCTGATTTTCTACTGGGCTCTTGGTTATCAAATCAAATCAAATCAAATGTATTTATATAGCCCTTCGTACATCAGCTGATATCTCAAAGTGCTGTACAGAAACCCAGCCTAAAACCCCAAACAGCAATCAATACAGGTGTAGAAGCACGGTGGCTAGGAAAAACTCTCTAGAAAGGCCAAAACCTAGGAAGAAATCTAGAGGAACCAGTCTATGTGGGGTGGCCAGTCCTCTTCTGGCTGTGCCGGGTGGAGATTATAACAGAACATGGCCAAGATGTTCAAATGTTCATAAATGACCAGCATGGTCGTATAATAATAAGGCAGAACAGTTGAAACTGGAGCAGCAGCACGGTCAGGTGGACTGGGGACAGAAAGGAGTCATCATGTCAGGTAGTCCTGGGGCATGGTCCTAGGGCTCAGGTCCTCCTCCGAGAGAGAGAGAAAGAGAGAATTAGAGAACGCACACTTAGATTCACACAGGACACCGAATAGGACAGGAGAGGTACTCCAGATATAACAAACTGACCCTAGCCCCCCGACACATTAACTACTGCAGCATAAATACTGGAGGCTGAGACAGGAGGGGTCAGGAGACACTGTGGCCCCATCCGAGGACACCCCCAGACAGGGCCAAACAGGAAGGACATAATTATGTAATTATGTTATGTACCAAGGTGGCTACTTAACTTGTTCAACAGCCCTAGTGGATTAGGCTAGTGGTATACACGTTCTCAGCATAGTTTTCTTTTTTTTCAGGTAACGTGGCTTGGATGCATCTGCTGGCTGCACGCTCCCTGAGAGAGCACCCCCAAAGGCTTGGAGGGGAAGTTTACTTCTGCTATGACGACTCACCCTACAAGAGTTATGAGGATTTCAACATGCAGTTCCTGTCTGGGTTCAATTTCCGCCAGGTCCATGTGCCGCTATTGGTGCTGTGGTTGGTGGCGTGCCTGAATGACCTGATCCGCTGGGTGCTGAAGCCTGTGTGCAGCTACACACCATTACTCAACCGCTACACACTCGCTGTGGCCAGCACCTCCTTCACAGTGGGTTCAGACAAGGCCCAGCGCCACTTCCAGTACCGCCCCCTCTATGACTGGGACCAGTGCAAGGCCCGCACACAGAGATGGGTGGACACCTTTCCCTTCACAGGCCCCAAGGACTCCTGATCTGGGCTGATCTGCTGGTCTGGTGGAACCTTGTCTGGGCTAAACCGATGCACCACACATCATAACCTGGAATGGATGGAGGAGTGAGAGGACTTTCTCAGATTTATATTCTCACTATGTTTGCTCCATCATAAGCAGTATTATCATTACACATATGCAAACAAACTCTTGACCCCTGAACTCTTAAACCCTGAACTACGACCTCCTACACGTGTTCTTCAAAAATGGTTATGTCTTCCTACCTGTCATTACTTGTGGCTAGCCTGTAGCTCCTCAGGCAAAATGATGACAATGCATGTTCCACACTGAAATGGGTCACTTATCCATCCCATGATCTTCTGATTCACATGAGACCCTTCCCAGCCCTAAATAAGAGATAATATATTGGAGATTCAATATAAATGTTTGGGGCTTTATCGGACATTGCAATATTCATCTTCTTACAAAAGCGGTAGATATAATGTGATAGTAGTCATAAAAGGGCATAGATATGTGATATAGGAAAGCTGCTCATTCATTCTTTTGAGTCTATTTCCAACAATACATGGTGCAATACATTGCTATACATATTTTGCAATACATACATGAAAATGCAATACATTTTTCACAAGACATCATCACTACATAGACTTGATCTGTTTTTGTTGAAGAGCACTAGTGCAGAAAATAAGTATTTACCTCTTCAACATGCATTAATGCACACAGAGAATATTCTCTGAATATGTTCTATGTGATTTTAGAGTTTTATGAATCACCTGCTATACATTAAGCTGATTTTATAATCTGAATGCACTGACAATTTAAAAACAATAATAAAAAAAATCTTTAAAAATAATATTTGCCAGTGCATTCAGATTTTAAACTTCAGACAGAGAAAAGGTTCATTTTATATTTCATGCCTATTGATGAAATTATAATTTTGAGAAGTAGCGTTACTTTTAAAGAGCAATAAAAATAAATATATTCTATTCTCTGGTAGAAAATGGCCTATGTCTCAAAGCAACTATACATTAATGAAATGTAAGCATTTCATGAGACGCCTATAAAAGATGTGTAACATGAAAATATTGTCCCATTTACAATGTGTAATTTATTGACAGTCGCTAACTAGCCCCAGAGATAGGCTATCCAAAGACAAAACCATTTTGACACTGTCGCACACCAGCCGGCAAAGAAGTTGAATAGCGTGCTAGCTAATTTAGGCTTCTTCCAGACACAAAACCTTGTTCGACTGTTTCAAGTTATCTCAAAGGGTGTGTACTGTTTTGGCAGAGTGTAAGTACAAATGCTTCCCACGTCGGAAAACACAACAGACACCCACATCAAAGAGCACCGAGACCCAAAACTTGTTAAGTTTAATTTCCTAATGACGAGAATTGAAACCAGGACTCGATCAGGAAGTTCAGCCCTCTTTAAGAAAACAATAGACATACTTGGAACACAGGAGGTTGGGGGCACCTTAATTGGGAAGGATGGGCTTGTGGTAAGGACTGGAGCGGAATTGGTGGAATGGTATGTGTTTGATGCCATTCCATTAGCTCCATCCTCACCGCCACCATGGTGCACTCTGTTCACAACCTTGACATCAACAAACCGCTCGCCCACACAACGCCATACACGTGGTCTACGGTTGTGAGCCAGTTGGATGCGCTGCCAAATTCTCTAAAACGACATTGGAGGTGGCTTATGGTAAAGAAATTAACATTCAATTCACTGGCAACAGCTCTGGTGGATATTTCCATAGCACGATGCATCATCTTCAGATGAAGAAGAATACAACCCAGAGCACGATGCATCATCTTCAGATGAAGAAGAAATACCCCAAGCTGAAAGAGACATTTTTGTCAAAGAACAGCAAAAATTGTATTTATCCATTATTTTACCAGATAAATTGACTGAGAACACATTCTCATTTGCAGCAACGACCTGGGGAATAGTTACAGGAGAGAGGAGGGGGATGAATGAGCCAATTGTAAACTGGGGATTATTAGGTAACCGTGATGGTTTGATGGCCAGATTGGGAATTTAGCCAGGACACCAGGGTTAACACCGCTACTCTTACGATAACTGCCATGGGATCTTTAATGACCGCAGAGAGTCAGGACACCCGTTTAACATCCCATCCGAAAGACAGCACCCTACACAGGGCAGTGTCCCCAATCACTGGCCTGGGGTATTGGGATATTTTTTAGAAAGAGTGCCTCCTACTGGCCCTCCAACACCACTTCCAGCAGCATCTGGTCTCCCATCCAGGATCAACCCTGACCAGGACCAACCCTGCTTAGCTTCAGAAGCAAGCCAGCAGTAGTATGCAGGGTGGTATGCTACTGGCTAAAATAACATGGTCCTTGTCACCATAAGACAACCAGGGCCGAATGGCAGCACAAAAACCAGGGCCGAATGTCAGCACATAAGGTTGACCCCAGGGCCCACAAGACATGCAGTTACCCATGCCCAGGACATTGCCTCAACATGCTACATGTTCATCACACCAGCCATCGAAAAAATCATCCCGGAGATGACAAATTTGGAGGGTTTCCATATATGGAGACAACTGGAAAAGGTTGGATGAGATTGACCTGCGTGCCTACATAGGGCTGCTAATCTTAACGGGTGTGTATAGGTCCCGAGGCGAGGCTACATGTAGTCTCTGGGATGCAGAGAGTGGAAGGGTGATTTGCCGTGCCACGATGCCACTGAAAGTCTTTCACACTTTCTCAAGAATGCTACGATGTGATAACCGTGAGCCACGGGTAGTTAACTTTGTTTGTGGCACATTGCCCTTAAGCGTCATGGTTGTTTTGTATTGTTTATTGTTTTTGTCGGCATCATACTAAATAAAAGGAATATGTACACATGCTGCGCTTTGGTCTAGTTCTTTTGACGGCCGTGACAGAACTACCCACCACCAAAGGACCAAGCAGCATGTTAAAGAGGACTCCTGGAGGCAGGCTGGGGAGTATCGCCGTCCAAAGGAGGAGATAACGGCAGCGAAGGAGGAGCGGCGGCGATATGAGGAGGCACGTCAGCGAAGCAGGCACGAGAGGCAGCACGGGTAGATTGGCGGAGTCTGAGTTTAGACCTGAGCCATCTCCCCGTGCTTGCCATGGCAAACGTCATACTGGTCAGGCACTGTGTTATGCGGTGGAGCGCGTTCACAGCCCCGTGCACTACATCCCAGCTCCCCGCATCTGCCGGGCTAGAGTGAGAATCCAGCCAGGACGGATGGTGCCAGCTCAGCGCGCCTGGTCTCCAGTGCGTCTCTTCAGCCCAGGATATCCTGCGCCGGCTCTGTGCACTGTGTCTCCGGTACGTCTGCACAGCCCAGTGCGCATTTGCAGGGCGAAGATAACCACCCAGCCAGGACAGGTTGTGCAGGCTCTAAGCTCGAGACCTCCAGTGCGCCTCCACAGCCCAGTGTATCCGGTGCCTCTGCCCAGAACTAAGCCTCCTGTATGTCTCCCCAGCCTGGTGAGTCCTGTGCCTGCTCCCAGAACCAGGCCTCCTGTGTGTCTCTCCACTCAAGTGATGACCCATGGCACGAAGCCTGCAGTGATGATCAATGGCACGAAGCCTCCAGTGATGATCCATGGCACGAAGCCTCCAGTGGTGATCCATGGCACGAAGCCTCCAGTGGTGATCCATGGCACGAAGCCTCCAGTGGTGATCCATGGCACGAAGCCTCCAGTGGTGATCCATGGCACGAAGCCTCCAGTGGTGATCCATGGCACGAAGCCTCCAGTGGTGATCCATGGCACGAAGCCTCCAGTGGTGATCCATGGCACGAAGCCTCCAGTGGGGAGTCATGGCACGAAGCCTCCAGCGACGTCCTCCAGTCCGGAGCCTCCAGCAACGGCCTCCAGTCCTAGGCCCGCAGTGAGGGTGCCCAGTCCGGGGCCCGCAGCGAGGGTCCCCACACCAGAGGCGCCACCAAAGCGGGGTGAGCCAGAGATGGAGTGGGGAGGTGGAGCCGCCACCGAGGATAGATGCCCACCCGGACCCTCCCCTATAGGTTCAGGTTTTACCATCACCCTCTACTTCATCAATGTTGTGCTGATAGAATCCCTTCTTTCCTTTGTTTAGCTTGGTCACAATATTTCTTAATTTACAATAAATTTGCTTATCAAACAGAGTGCCAGATTTATCTGCTACTTCTTTGGCATCAAACATTGAATCATAAACTTTCTCAGCTCATCATCAATCCATGTGGCACCGTTTGACCTCACAGTGCATTTTCTTAAAGGGACATGCTTATCAGCTATACTCATAAATCATTTCCTAAACAAACTTAGTGACATTTCAGGATCATCCTTACTACACACTTCTAACCATTGCACATTCTTAAAAAAAAAAAAAAATGTTGAATTTTTCTCCCCAGTTTTCTCCCCAATTTTATGGTATCCAATTGTTTATTAGCTACTATCAACTCCCTTACGGGCTCGGGAGAGACGAAGGTTGAAAGTCATGCGTCCTCCGATACACAATCCAATCAAGCCCGCTATGACTCTCTCATTACCTGGCTGTTAATCTAACATCTGCTATGGAACATCTGGCTGAAAGATGAAGGATTGTTAAGCCTTGAGACAATTGAGGCATGGATTGTGTATCAAATCAAATTCTATTGGTTACATACACATATTTAGCAGATTTTATTGCGGGTGTAGCGAAATGCTTGTGTTCCTAGCTCCAACAGTGCAAGATTGTGTATGTGTGCCATTCAGAGGATGAATGGGCAAGACAAAATATTTAACTGCCTTTGAACGGGATATGGTAGTAGGTGCCTGTCGCACCGGTTTCAGTTTGTCAAGAACTGCAACGCTGCTAGGTTTTTCACCATCACCAGTTTCCCTTGTGTATCAAGAATGGTCCACCACCCAAAGGACAACTTGACATCCTGTGGAGTGATTTCGAGACCTTGTAGTCCATGCCCCAACGAATTGAGACTGTTCTGATGGCAAAAGGGGGTGCAACTCAATATTAGGAAGGTGTTCCTAATGTTTTGTACACTCAGTGTATGTGTTAAACACTTTACATGCCAAGGATTTAATTGAGAGAGTGAGTGAGAGAGAGAGAGAGAGAGAGAGAGAGAGAGAAGGGAGTTCCCTTGTAAACAGTCAGAGATTCCATCCTACTCTATGACATGTCTGGGTGTCCCCCGTTGGATTGGTTTCTCCATAGCAATCTTCTAAATATTTACACATGCAGTAAGAGCGGTGCTGGAGCTGGATCCATGAGGTTGGATCCATGAGATTGGATCCATGACCGTTTTATTTTGGCAAAGCCTGGCTGGATCCATAACAATTGAGTAAGGCTTTATGACTTCCAAACCCTATCAAACACACAGTATTTGTACATTGTACCACTGTGAATATCAAATACATATATTATTACTGACTATAATGTATTTGTAGAATGATGTATCACAATAGATACTTAATTGATAATGTACATTATTTTAATACTTATGATTGGAATGTAAAAAAGGTATTTCTGTAAGTCTGTCTGTCTCTCTGTCAGTCAATTGTGTCAACCCACAGTTTCCGGGGGTTGACCAAACTGGCACACCGGGCATGTGCCCGGGCCCCGACCTCGAGGTGTAAACCCTGGATTGCTGATGCTAAGTATTGGCCATTGAAAGACTTTGACGCCACCGGTTGGCCATATTGGCACTCCCCAGTAGGAGCAGGCCTCCATAGGAATGAATGAATTTGTACAGTATTTACATTCATTGTATCAAGGGCAAAATGACATTTATTTAAGTGTTTTTTGTAATGGAGACAGTAACAATAGTAATCTCAAAAAATGCAACTTTAAGTAAAATGTTTTTATATATACACTACATGGTCAAAAGTATTTGATTGTCGAAAATCTCATTCCAAAATCATGGGCATTAAAATAGATTTGGTCCCCACATGGCTGTTATAACAGCCTCCACTCTTCTTGGAAAGGCTTTCCACTAGATGTTGGAACTTTGCTATGGGGACTTGCTTCCATTCAGCCACAAGAGCATTAGCAAGGTCGGGCACCGATGTTGGGCGATTTGGCCTGGCTCGCAGTCCGCATTGCAATTCATCCCAAAGATGTTCTATTGGGTTGAGGTCAGGGATCTGTGCAGGCCAGTCAAGTTCTTCCACACCGATCTCGACAAACCATTTCTGTGTGCCACAAAGTTGGAAGCTCAAAATCATCTAGAATGTCATTGTATGCTGTAGCGTTAAGATTTTCCTTTACTGGAACTTAGGGGCGTAGGTGGGACTATGAAAAACAGCCCCAGACCATTATTCCTCCTCCACCAAACTTTACAGTTGGCACTATGCATTCAGGCAGGTAGCGTTCTCCTGGTATTCAGCAAACCCAGATTCGTCTGTCGGACTGACAGATGGTGAAGCGTGATTCATCGCTCCGGAGAACGCATTTCCACTGCTCCGGAGTCCAATGGCGGCGAGGTTTACACCACTTCAGACAACGCTGGCATTACATATGGTAATCTTAGGCTTGTGTGCGGCTGCTCGGCCATGGAAACCCATTTCATGAACTCCCAATGAACAGTTCTTGTGCTGACGTTGCTTCCAGAGGCCGTTTGGAACTCGGTAGTGAGTGCTGCAATCGAGGACAGAAGTTTTTATGTGCTGCATGATTCAGCACTCGGCGGTCCCGTTCTTTGCTAGCTTGAGTGGCCTATCACTTTGCAGCTGAGCCGTTGTTGCTCCTAGACGTTTCCACTTCACAATAACAGCAGTTACAGTTGACCAGGGCAGTTTGAGCAGGACAGACATTTGACGAACTGACTTGTTGTAAAGGTGCCTATGACGTTGCCACGTTGAAAGTAACTGAGCTCTTCAGCACGGTCCATTCAACTGACACTGTTTGTCTATGGAGATTGCATGACTGTGTGCTCAATTTTATATACCTGTCAGTAACAGGTGGGGCTGAAATATCTGAATCAACTAATTTGAAAAGGTGTCCACTTACTTTTGGCAAGGTAGTGTATTTATATATTTTTTAGCTCACATAATATAATTTAGATGTATGGAATAAGGTGTCTGTAATAAAATAAATGTGGCAAAAACGAATGTAAATATTTTTTACAATGGTGAGAGAGTGCCAAGATGGAGGTAAGGTGGCTTCAACACAGCGCTCCCTATAACTCATCTAGTGTATATATAAATCATTGTGTACAACAGCTGATGAACCTAACAGTGGAAAACTGAAAAAATGTGTTCAGGGTTATTTCCTGACAGTTTCTGGTTGAAAATACAATCTACCCAGGACCTAATCAGCAGGTCACCCAATACCTTTTTTGCACTATTGGTTAGAGCCTGTAAGTAATGATTTCATTGTAAGGTCTACTACACCTGTTGTATTCAGGGCACGTGACAAATAAACTTTGATTTGATTTGAGGTTTGAATGGGCGGGAGTTTCAGCTTGTCTGGTGATATCACCAGTGCCAACAGAAACTGTATTTGAATTCCATAATTTTGAACTTGAACTTACATTTGAATGTTATATCTTAGAATTTGTAATGCACAAATGTAATCATAGAATTCATAATATGAACTGAATTGAATGAATATTGCATTACATTTTAAAATTAAATTTCAATTTTATTGAATATTCAAATTCAATATTTAGCTAGCTTTCCGTTTTCCCATATATTTGGGGCCCCAAATGCGTTAGTCTGGCCCTGCTCAGTTTGTTTTAGATTTTGTTAAAGGCCCAATGCAGTCGTTTTTATATCAATATCAAATAATTTCTGGGTAACGATTAAGTACCTTACTGTAATATATTTCCATAACAATTGCGTTTAAGCAAAAAAATATTTCTCAAGCAAGAATTTAAAAGACACTACACAAGCTCTTCCCTGGAAGGTGCCTAGGTCCAGGAACACATAGCGACTATGGTGACCTCGGAAACGGCAAGAGAAACAAAATGGAGGAACACATGGAACACAAGGTTTCAAACATTAATCACACATTCTTTACATTCTCTCTAACCTCATTATGTCAATGATGTGTCCTAGTTACAAGCCAGAGTGAGTCATTGTAGAGAAAACAAGTGAAGTTACCATTGAGATTACACAGATGTTGTTTTTCAATGCAGAACTATGCAACAATGTTGTTATTATGGAAACATTTGGTCAGACTCCAGAATCAAAGTAAATACTTCCAGCTCTAGTGGTGGAACCGAACACTGTGAGGGTAGAGAGCCAGAAGAACGTTACAGCAAAACAATGTGTTATGTCACAACAGCGGTGTAGCCTCTTTTTTATACAATTTCAGTCGTGCAAAGAGAGAATGCTCGAAACCACATAAGCTTGAAAGGGAAGAATGAGGGGAAGACTTATGAAAGAAGGAGAGGCTACCCAGTAACCTTGTAAACAACCGGGGATTCCATCCTACTCTATGACATGTCTGGGTGTCCCCTGTTGGATTGGTTTCTCCATAGCAATCTTCTAAATATTTACACATGCAAATACTATGGCTTATTTATTGCCTTACCTCCTCACGCCATTTGCACACACTGTATATAGACTTTTTTTCTGTTGTGTTATTGACTGTACGCTTGTTTATTCCATGTGTACCTCTTTGTTGTTGTTTGTGTCGCACTGCTTTGTAGTTGTAAATGACAACTTGTTCTCAACTGGTCTACCTGGATAAATAAAGGTGAGCTTTACTCAGAGAGTTGTAAGTGGCTGGGTTGGATCAATGACAATAACAATTGAGTAACGCTTATGACTTCCAAACCCTACCATGTACACAATAGAATGAAAGGAACATCAAACGCATGGAAACCACTTGTTTGACTCCGTTACGTTAATTTAATTTCCAGCTATTACAACGTGCCTGTCCTCCTATAACTCTTCCCACCAGCCTCCTCTGTTGTGCATGGTACTACTGTGGATGTCAAATGTACAGTGCATCTGGAAAGTATTCAGATCCCTTCCCTTTTTCCACATTTTGTTACGTTACAGCCTTATTCTAAAATTGATTAAATACTTTTCCCCCCTCATTAATCTACACACAATACCCCATAATGACAAAGCAAAATCAGATTTTTTGAATATTGTGCACATTTATTAAAAATAAAAATTTAAAATACCTTATTTACATAAGTATTCAAACATTTTGTACGAGACTCGAAATTGAGCTAAGCTGCATCTTATTTCCATTGATCATCCTTGAGATGGTTCTACAACTTGATTGGAGTCCACCTGGGGTAAATTCAATTGATTGGCCATGGTTTGGAAAGGCACACACCTGTCAATATAAGGTCCCACAATTCACAGTGCATGTCAGAGCAAAAACCAAGCCATGAGGTCGAAGGAATTGTCCGAGACAGGATTGTGTCAATGCACAGATCTGGGAAAGGGTACCAAAAGACTGCTGAGCCATAAGACTGCTGAACAATTAATAAAATGGACGCCCGGACTATTTACATTGACCCCCCCATTGTTTTTACACTGCTGCTACTCGCTGTTTATTATCTATGCATAATCACTTTACCTCGACCTACATGTACAAATGACCTCAACTAACCTGTACCCCCGCACATTGACTTGGTACCTGTGCCCGTGCCCCCTGTATATAGCCTCGTAATTGTTATGTAATCTTACTGTGTTACTTTTTTATGAAAATTGTACATTAGTTTATTTAGCAAATATTTTCTTAACTCTATTTCTTGTACTGCATTGTTGGTTTGTAAGTAAGCAAGCCAATAGCGTGCAAAGCTGTCATCAAGGCAAAAGGTGGCTACTTTGAAAAATCTTAAATATAACATATTTTAATTTGTTTAACACTTTTTTGGTTACTACATGATTCCATATGTGCTATTTAATAGTTTTGATATCTTCACTATTATTCTACAATGTAGAAAATAGTAAAAATAAAGACAAACCCTGGAATGAGTAGGTGTGTACAAAATTTGGATTGGTACTGTATATTTACCATATCCTTGTTCAGCCACGACTCATGGAAACATAGGGTATTACAGGATAATACATTACGACAATATATTTGTAGAATGATGTATCATAATGCATACTTCGCCAATAATGTACATTATGTTCATAGTAATGATTGGAACTGAAAAGTCAGTCAATTGGCAACACAGAGTTTGTTTTACAACGTGTTACCTTTTTTTCTCAATTGCTAAAACACAATTTCTGAAACCTTGCTTCATTTCCTGAAAACTTTAAACACAAAACCTCATCTTCAAGCACTATTTACATAACCTCTGACTCCTCTCGCAAAATGAAACATTCGCCTCAAAACAGTTTTACCTGTGTTCAAAATCAAACACTGCTCTCAAATCATAAACAAAGTGATCAAAATGATATACACTCTCAAGCAGTCAGTAAACAATACACCGAAAAATAGAAAACACATTGTTCAAAACATACAATTCTCAGGGAGAAGTACATTTTTAATCTAAAAAAATATTCATATTTTCCATCATTGTCTTTTGATGAACGAAAACATGTTCTATCATAGTAGCTCAAAATTGATCAGAAATTACTACTCTGCTTTGCACTTTGCAATTTTGTTTTTTGTTCATCCTCCTCCTTGTACCCCTATTTTTACAGTACTGTATCCTGCATCTCACAAACTTGTCCTTTGTCTCTGTGATACTGTAATTCTTGTTCTTTGTTGAATGAACCTGCAACCAGTCAAAATCTATTGAGCAGTCAGTACTGTTAATAAATGGAAAGCACAATGTTCAGGGCCATACAATTTGTCCATTGTACAGTATACAGCCTACAATGCACTGTAATACAGTATACAATACTAAAAGGGACAAAAATCAAAGGAGTAAACGTGATCAATGTGCTTCTTCTTGTCTTTGGGCTGGGTCAGGCCAGAGCACTTCGTCGACATCACAAGCAATATTGTCCCTCCTGAGGCAACGGGGGAAGAAGCCTCTTGTGTGCCGTATCCAGCCCTGACATGATTCCTCACCTATATCACCACAGGCTAAATCCATGGCTTGCAGCAGATTTACTCTGGTGTAGGGTTGTCTATCATACACTTTCCATCTCCAAGAGGAGAAAAACTCCTCAATCGGATTCAGGAAAGGCGAGTATGGAGGGAGGTACAAGTTCATAAACTGCCCATTGATGTTAAACCATTCCCTTACCTGAGCAGCTCGGTGGAAACTGACATTGTCCCACACTATCACATAGGTGGGAATGGGATTCTCATTTAGCTCTTGACCCTGCTGCTCTTGAACCTGATGCTCAAATAAAATATCTCTTAGATTGGCAATAAATCTTAGAAGGTGCTGGGTGTTATATGGCCCGAGTGTAACATGGTGATGTAAAACACCATGATTGCTGATAGCAGCACAGATTGTGACATTGCCACCTCTTTGACCAGGGACTTCAACAATGGCCCGCTGTCCAATCGTGTTTCGGCCTCTCCTTCTCCTCTTTGTTAGATTGAAGCCTGCTTCATCAACAAAGATGAACTCATGGGGTCTGTCCAAGGATTCCAAGTCAAATATTGTCTGTGTAGAAATACAATATACTGTATGTAGGATTCGTACAGAAGTCGTACAGAGACAGTGCTATACCGTAGAGTACAATTAGGCTTCTGATTCACATACATTGTATGTACTGAGGAGTAATGTCATTCACATGGTATGTGTTAGTACTGGAGACAATCTGGATTACAGTAAATGTTTCTGAATGTACACTTACTTGCACATACTGAGCTCGCAGTTCTTTCACCCTTGGTGAGTTGCGCTCAAAAGGTACTCTGTATACTTGTTTCATTCGCATCCTGTTACGATGGAGGACACGGTCAATTGTGGAAATGCTCACACTGTCGATTCCCTGGAAGTGTGTGTTGTCTTGTATCACTCGTTCCTGGATTTCTCTGAGTCTTATTGCATTATCTTGAAGGACCATGCCAACTATAACGGCCTCTTGCTCCTGAGTGAATATAGCTGTCCTTCCACCTGCATGTGGCAGCCTTGCAATTCTACAAAAGTAGTTGTGCAGTTACAAAACATATTCATGCAGTACAATACATACAGTGATTAACTTTACAAATGTCTATTGAAACAGCTGCATATAGTGTAGTACAGTAAATTTGCAATTACAAAAATACAGTAGTATCCTGTACCTGTCCTCTACTCTGAATGCCCTTACTATGGTGGACACAGAAAATCAGCTCAAATTGGGTTGCACTCTAAGTCCTGCTTCCCTCATTGTCAGTCCATGGACAAGAACATGGTCTATAACTATTGCTCGAATTTCATCAGATATTTCCACTCTTTGTCTTCCTCTTCCTCTTCGTCCTCCTCGTCCTCTTTCTTGCCCTCCTCATCCACTTCCTCCTCGTCGCCCACCTCACATACGCACTCGTCCTCGTATTCTCACATTTTTTCTTCTATCCATTCTCAGACTTTCTCCTCCCCACCTTCAACAACCTGTTTGCTCTCTGAACTGGCTTATATTGGTTGTGTCGTATAATTTGAAACAGGTTAAATCAATTTTGAGTGGTTGTGTTCAATCAATGACATGTATTCTCTATTTGTATTTGATTGTTGCCACTTGTGTTTACCAGTATGGATGACATGTGCATTAGAGTGCAGAATGTGTTTTGAGAATGAGAATGTGTTTAGAGTTTTGCTGAAAAGTCTAAGTGAGATCTGCAAATTGTGTTTTACCATGTGAAATGGTTTAAGGTATTGACAACAGACTGCATAATTAGCTAAATGAGTCCAGGCAACTGAGAACTTTGTTCAGCCAATGGGTTTTAGTGTTTTAGCAATCGAGAAAACTGTAATATCTTATGCCACCTACTGGTCTCATTCTGGTCTTAAAGTCTTGTGCTACCTGCTGTTAAATCGTAGAGATGTTGGTATAATTCTAAAAAGTAATGGCCTTATACCAACAGCAGAGGGAAGCAGAGTACTGAGAGACAGCGACAATCCGGTAAATGTTTGCTACCGTGAAAAAACGGAGGATAGTTTAGTTCAATCAAACGGTGCATATACAAATTTAACAACATATTTGAAAATGAAAGATTATTTGAGACAAATACTATCTACTTAGTTCTAGTTTAACCTGATATTATTATTTTCTTTGCCACTCGTGTTGACAGATGGTCCCGATTATGCCTATACGTGTGAGTGCCCGATCGCACTAACAGGAGCGCGCACGTGGCTGTCAGCAGAAGGAAATGCAGGCGATTTGTGCTAAATGTCTAACAGCAGCACGACCACACTGATTGTGAAGGACAGTTTGGAAGAAAGGAATACCATTTGGTCGTAAAATGATATACATTTGTAAGATTTAAACTCTCTGCAGTTATGTCAGAGAGTAACCCAAACAGACAGCTAGGCTAACAACACTCGCCTAACATCATTAGCCAGCAAGCTAACTAACTAACTAACTAGCTAGCTAGTTTTGGGGGACATTGCGCCTCCTAACCTGCTCAGCCGTTGTCTATTTATTTTCCCTTTGTTGCCTGGACAGTCCAGCTTCTCATTGTCGTGCTTTCATTGAACGGAGGAGCTTAGCGGACCGGAGCTGTGGGGGGCCCGCGGACAAACCCCCTACCCTGGGCGTCCAGGCGGACGGATCACGTAGACACGCGGGCCGTGGGTAAGTTTACACGAGAGAGTTTATATCGAGGGAAGCGGATGGGCAAGGCCGTGGACCCAATGGTCAGGCAGGGCCCCGACGTCAGGGAGGGGAGTGGACCACTAGAAAACGAAGATGCCTGTTTAGCAACAATATAATTTTCCTGTGGTTCAATTGGGAAGTTATGTTTCTTTGAATGAGGCCTCGAGAGGATATGAAAACACAATCGTTCGTTTTTAGGTAGATATAGTAGCTAGGTAGTTAGCGTGTTGGCTGACGCGAGTTAGCAAACCAACCTGCTTAGATCAGCGAAATATAAATACAATCTTGTCCGTAATCTTGGTAGAAGAAATAAGGTACTGTATCGGTGGTTGCTAGCGAAGGTAATTTTGTCTGACTGTTGTGTTTGTTAGTGCATGCACATGATAGTGTTTGTGGCCACACCTGAGTTGATCGTTAGGGCCAGGCAGTCTTTTGAATGAATGTATTCTACAATGTATTTGAATTGTAGACATGTCATTGTCAACATCCAGCTCTGTAGATTGTCCGTGTTCGATGACACTGGATAGATATTGGGCAAAAATGAAGAGGTGGGTTTGGGTATAGTAAATAACACAGGTCAAATCATCATATTGAACAACATTAAGTGAAACCTCAGATAGACATGTATAATTCTACCGATTACTGTATTGTTACTGTATTGTGGAGATGGTGCTTGTTGAAAATAACCCAATAGGCAATAATTCGAAAAATCCAAACCCATGTCCACTAACTAAATATCAAATAGAAGACAAAGAGTAGGAGGTAGGTGTGTAATGAATGGCCAATGTCCTCTTTCAGATATAGGGAACTGTGTTTGTTTAATTTTAGCTGGTTTTCATTGTCTGTTATTAGAATCTTCCCCACTGTTCAAAACTGCAATTCCACCAATATAGTAGCCAGTAAAACTTTGGGCATTAGCCTATCTTGCAAATAATGTCCATGATTTTGAAATATACAGCCAACTTCTTCATTTAACATTGTGGAAGCAAAGACTTTGTTTTTTTGTAAAAAACTGTGGGGCAGGGACTGATGGCCTCAGTATTATTTATTATCACCAGTCCAACATAATTTACTCTAATACACTATGGAAATGTGGAGAGGTTGTTTCCATGTGATCATGATTAAGAGTTTTGTTAACTTTGGTTTCTCATGAAACCTTTCTGTCTTCTCTTTCCATCTGTCAAGGAGCAAATAAGGAGGCGCCATGGCCGAAATCTCCACCCTAATCCCCTCACCTCCAGCTATAGGTGACACACATGCTGCCCCCTCCTTCCCCATACCTTCTACTGCCCCCCCTCCTCCCAGCAGCACCACTAAGGAGAACCCAATCCCCAAGTCCTCTCTGTACGGTGACAAAGCTTCTCTGACATTAACTGTACCAGGAGAGACACATCCTTCTCACCCTCCTTCTCCCAAGTCTCCCAAGAGAGGGGGGAGAGGACCTCCACCGAGTCCCCCCAAACGCGTCTCATCAGCGTTAACTCCAGAGACTCCAGTGCCCCCACCTCTAATACCCCCAGAGAGACCTGCCCCCTTACCTGTAATAGCCCTAGATACTCCTGCCATCCCACCGGTAGATGTAGCATTGTGGCAGAGGGAGGGAGTAAAGGAGACATACATGGGGACAGGGGCCAGCCCAGTGTTGGCTGTAAAGCAGGAAGTGAGTAACCCAGGGGGCAAGGAGCTGTTGAATGCCCCCTCAGAGGGCCCTACACAGGCCCACAGTGAGCAAGAGGTACCAGGGGTAACACAGCAGACTACCAGCCCCTCCTCCTGTCTTAATCTCACCCCTAATCTCTACCCCAGTGTTCATGTCACTGTGAACACTAATCCTGCTACTGATTATGCTCAGCCTCAGTCTATGGTGGAATCTCCCCCTCCTCCTGCCCCCACTTACACTCCCCCTCCTCCAGACTCCACCCAAGCAGCTGCAGCCCCTGAAGCACAAAATCGTCAGCCACCAGAAGAAAGCCAAAACCCTCACCCAAACCCTCCCAAACTGGACACCCCCAGCCTGTCTCCCATACCTGAGACCTCAAGCCAATCTCCCAGAAGGGCAGAGCTACCCAACACACCCTCCAGAGCAGGGCACCCCAGCCCCCCAGTGATCCAGGAACCTGTCTCCCTCTCCCTGCCCTACCCCAGAGCCCCAGCCCCAGACACCCTCAGCTACTTGGAGTCAGCCAGCATGATGTCAGGGACCCTGGAGTCTCTGTCTGGCCTGGGGGAGGATGGAAGCTCTATCGGGTCAGACTCAGAGATCAACGGCCTGGCTGTCAGACGCACTGACAAATATGGCTTCCTCGGCGGGACCCAGTACAGCGAGGGCAGGTGGGCATGGTAAAACAAAAACACACCCTCACTCTATGCACACACCCATGTAAAATACACATCTATTGTGTCTTCACTCTGACGGTAGATGGGCAATTACACTGGTTTGTTTTTTTCTCTCTTAAAGAAAATTCTAATTGTCACTTGACCCGACTACAACAGTTGTAGTAGACCTTACCGTAAAATGCTTACTTACTAGTCCTTAACCAACAGTGCAGAGTAAAAATTTAAAAAAGCTAAACATTTGCTAAATAAACTAAAGGAAAAATAGTAACACAATAAAATAACTATAATGAGGTTATATACAAAGGGTACCGAGTCAATTTGCAGGGGTATGAGGTAATATGTACATAGGTAGGGGTAAAGTGACTATGCATAGATCTAAACAGAGGGTAGCAGAATCATAGTGGGAGGGGATATGTGTATGTGTGTGTGTTGGAATGTCAGTGTAGTATGTGTGAGTGTATGGTTGAGTCCAGTGAGTGTACATAGTCTGTGCAAAAACGTATAATTAACAAAAGGTGGTCAATGCAAATACTCTGGGTAGCCATTTGATTAACTGTTAAGCATTCTTATGGTTTGGGGGTAGAAGCTGTTATGGAGCTTTTTGGTCCCAAACTTGGTGCTCCAGTACCACTTGCCGTGCGGTAGCAGAACTCTATGACTTGGGTGGCTGGAGTCTTTGACAATCAACTGTCTTTCCTGGCTTGGTCATCTTCTCCGAGTCACCCATCTTGCCCAAGTGAACTCTCCCTCCCCACACTTTCTGTCCAGTCCTCCCTATATCCACTCTAAACTTATCGGTCTGTCCTTCATCTCTCCTTTGTGTGACTCAGATAGATAGTGCTGAGAGCGCTTTTGTGACACAATATGTACTGACTGTGCCTCGCCCAGCCAGTAATTTCCCTCTCTTTCTGGAGAACGTATCTTGCCCCTCCCCTCGGACAGTCTCTAAGTGCACTTCCTCTTCTGTTTTATTGATTTAGTTTGGTATTGATTAAGCCTGTTCCCCTTCAGGGTCGTTATCAAAGGGTGTCTGTGTGTAAGTGAGTAGTGTAGGACAGAAATATTGTAAATGAGCATATAATATGAAGTATAAGATAAATCTGTAGATGAGTATTCCTTTTAAAGAATCTCAGGTCGCACAGCTTCCATTTAAAACAACTCTAGCTCCTGTTTGAAATCTACTGAATGAACATGACCCTGTGGCTGCATCCAATCTTAGGATATCCGTATTTAGATGAGCAGTTTTTTTTAAAATCCAGAACAAAAATGTGTTAAGTGGTGGGCATGGCAGGGGTCGTGACAATGGGTGCAGTCAGCCCGTCAGTGGGGCTGAATTTTAGAGGCCCCCAATTTTTTATATTTTTAAGACAATTTCCTGCATTTCTCCAAACTTCTCCATGGCACCGAGAGATATTTTTGCTGTTTTAAATCTACTTTCCTGCAATTCTACATATTCTGCCTTGGAGCTGAGAACATTTTTGTATTTTTTTAAGGTGAATTACCTGCAATTCTATGCATTTTGCCATTTCTAATGCTGTGTTCTTTTGCTCAAACATAATAACAAAGTTGATACTGTTCAATTAATTGTTTTTGTAATTTTAGCTTTTATTTTTCTGATGTTAGTTCTCAAAGATTCTATTATAAAAAATAATATATATAATATGAGGTCTATTATCTTTTCTACGTACTTTGTAGAGGAATTTTTAGAGAGGGGTAAAGAAAGATTTTGTTTCGGGCGCCAGGCAGGTATTAACCATGCTGAAAGGAAAAGAGTAGGATAGAGTACCACTACCAGATCCACACACATCAGCAGAAGAGACTGCCTAGAGTGTAGCCTGTTTTCCAGATAGCCAGTGGAGAGAAAAGATAAGACACCATATAAAACGCATGTCACAGCACAGGGGTAACCCAACCAATAATAATGGCAGAGCAATTTTAAAGGCAACTTCATAGAAACAATTGACAAGAAAGAGCCCAGTCATCAACATTAGATGATTTGCAATATTCTGAATTACCTCAGAGGGGGGGCGGTATGAATGGGTGTGTGGAGTGTGTGTTCATAGACAATACAAAGAAGGCCTTAAAATGCCTAAAAATCTTCTTGGCCAAATGTAAATGGTCCCACACAAAATCAATACAGTTCAAACTACAATAAACAATAACTCTCACGCAAACTCCCTTTAACTAAAATGTCACACCAAATATGACTGGCAGGGGACTAATAGTCCAACGACACTGAACATCTCAAGGAGCATCTAAAAAGAGATTCTGCTGCAGTAAAAAGCACAGGAGTGATAGGGGGGGGGGGCTTGCAGTTACACTATCTGTCCGATACACCTAATGGTTTGTTTTTCAAAGCTTTGCAAACAATGTTGTTACTACTCCATGCGAACAATGCCAGGAGCGGTCCCAAAAGATTACAGCCAGACCTAGAGCGGTAACACCAGTGATCGACTTAAACACTTTACAACTAAGCATGCTGAAAATGAACAATACTTCTGCAGAGTTGCACACACCGTCAAACTTCCGCGCCAACTGAGAGCTCTTCACAGAGAGCCGGAAGAGCTATCGTTATTTTCTCCTTCCTGACTGCTGATGCGTTCTTAAAGTTGCAGGGCATGGTGAAGGCTCCGTGCAGGATTTTGCCAAAGCCTGTAGAAACAGAGAGGATGCAGGTTTTGGCAGGTTCAGATTTCTCCTACACTAAACCAGGGAAGTCCCCCTCCAAGAAGAGCTCCTGCAGGTGTTGTTTTTGCCTCCTCTGCAGTAGGGTAGCAGGGCTTTAGGTCAACAACATGCACCATCCTGACATCTTCCCAAGTGTCCTCCAAACAGACTAGTTCACCGGCCCCAACTGCTGCACCACACAGTATGGATCTTTCCATCTTGAAGCTAGCTTGGCAGTGGACTGTTTGGAAGCCTTTGACAGATGATAACAGACCCAGACATGAGACTGTGGTGGGAAACTCTCGTCTATGTTTGTCATAGTTTCTGACCTGTCGTTGTTTGGCTTTGATTCTGCTGGCCTCCACTCTGGCTAGCAATGTGTGGTGCTGTTGGACTGCATCAAATGCTGGGCAGTCAGGTGAAATGTTGGAACTTTGCAAGACTCAGTCCATCTGACCCCAGAAATCTACTGGACTGCGGTTTTCAGTGCAAAGCAAAACTCAGGAAGATGCTGATCCCACCTTGTGTGCTGACCCCCCCCCCCTCGAATGAAGCAATCTTCTCCTTCAAGGTGCGGTATACCCTCTCGGTCAGGTTGGTCTGAGGATGGTAGGCTGTGGTCAATTGCCAGCTACACCCCAGTAGGTACTGGGCTCTTTGTAGATTCCTGATATGAACTGCGGACCTCGGTCAGAGAGAATTTGGTCTGGAATCCGGAATCTGGTAAAGACACCTCTTCGCAGAATTAGAGTAATGGCGGATGCAGTGGCTTTGCGGAGGGGAAACGACTCCAACCAGTGTGTGGTAGTCCACTACCACCAATAAAAATTCATTCCCAGTTGGGAGGAAAAGGTCCCATGAGGTAAATTCCCAGCACTTCATTGGGATGGTTCACCATGTCTGCTGCAGTTTCCAGGCATGTCTGCCAATGTCTGGTTTGTATTTCTGGCAGACTTCCCACTGTGTACGAACTTCTTGGTATCAACCCGTAAGCCTGGCCAGTAAGCCACCCCCTGTAATCTTCGGTAGGTCTTGTAAACTCCAAGATGGCCACACATGGGGTTGGCATGATAAGCTTGGATCATTTGGTCAGTCAATGTAGAGGGGATGAAGACGTGGTAATGGGTGCTATGTGTTCCATCTCCTCTTGGAGTTTTTCGATACACTTTATCCTGAATTATGCTGAACATCTAATTGAAGCGACTCTTGGAGTCTTCTTCAGACAGACTCTTGTGGATCGCCATGATGGCGGCATCATTCTGCTGTGCTCTCCACACACTCTCATCATCCAGATGAAAGGAATAATCCAGACACTTAGCACCAGTGTAAGTGCTGCCCAATGGAGGACAAACATTGGCAGTCTCAGTAATCTGATCTGGTTTCAGTCGTTTACGTTGACAGTGGAAGCGTTTTTCCATCCTGTAAATGTATTTCAATTATATATAAAAACTGATAATTAGGTGCCCCGCCCAAGGATTTCAATGGCAGAGAAATCCCTGGAAAGCAATAAATACACTGTCTTACATGCCCAGTGTGGTTGACATGTATGTGTGTCTTGGTGTTTATGCTGTTAACTCTTTCTCCATGTGTTACAGTGATAAGGACATCAGAGTTGATGTAGCACGGCAGAGAGAGCTGAAATGGCTGGACATGTTCAACAATTGGGACAAATGGGTCTCAAGACGCTTCCAAAAGGTACTTAGCTACATCTGGCTATGTATGGTATGAGATTGTATATCTATTACATACATTGTATGTGAGTATTTTTATTTTTTATTTTTTTATTTCACCTTTATTTAACCAGGTAGGCTAGTTGAGAACAAGTTCTCATTTGCAAATGCGACCTGGCCAAGATAAAGCATAGCAGTGTGAGCAGACAACACAGAGTTACACATGGAATAAACAATTAACAAGTCAATAACACAGTAGAAAACAAAGGGGGGAGTCTATATACAATGTGTGCAAAAGGCATGAGGAGGTAGGCGAATAATTACAATTTTGCAGATTAACACTGGAGTGATAAATGATCAGATGGTCATGTACAGGTAGAGATATTGGTGTGCAAAAGAGCAGAAAAGTAAATAAATAAAAACAGTATGGGGATGAGGTAGGTGAACATGGGTGGGCTATTTACCAATAGACTATGTACAGCTGCAGCGATCGGTTAGCTGCTCAGATAGCTGATGTTTGAAGTTGGTGAGGGAGATAAAAGTCTCCAACTTTAGCGATTTTTGCAATTCGTTCCAGTCACAGG
Source organism: Oncorhynchus tshawytscha (assembly GCF_018296145.1). Taxonomy (NCBI): domain Eukaryota; kingdom Metazoa; phylum Chordata; class Actinopteri; order Salmoniformes; family Salmonidae; genus Oncorhynchus; species Oncorhynchus tshawytscha. Next base: position 18,800,295 of record NC_056455.1, on the reverse strand, counting down.
CAGCAGAGTACTGGAACGAAAGGCGGCCAAATGAGGTGTTGGCTTTAGGGATGATCAGTGAGATAAACCTGCTGGAGAGTATAACAAAAGTGTATGTGTGTGATCCAGGTGAAGTTGCGCTGTAGGAAGGGGATCCCCTCTTCTCTCAGGGCTAAAGCCTGGCAGCTGCTCTCCAACAGCAAGGAGCTCCTGGACTCCAACCCTGGCAAGTTTGAGGTACTGCCACTAACCCACACCCTTTCTGTCTTCATACTCACACTTCCACTATGCAAAACATGTCTATTGTGAAGCAGACACTCAAAAAAGACTAACTCTGCCTATGTACTCTTCACCCATTCAAATCCGTGGCCATCATTCCTACAGCCTCTATTTAGGGTCATTGTAGTCAAAATGTCACTGTAATCAAAAGAACATATTTGAGTACAGAAGTTCTTCAGTGACCTCTAGGTAGACAGACTAACTGGAACAGAAGTTAATGCGATGGGGAGGAGTTGTGGCTCGTTCGACCAGTTAGATCTCCAGGGGTGTTTATTAGGGGGCGCAGAGACCTCCCCAGCTCTAAGCCTCTTATCCTGGGCAGTAATCCAGCCTGACTGGGTCTACCTTCACAGACCTGGGGGTCTGGACAGATCATATCAGATAAACCCTTTTTCCTTCCCTTTCTCTGCTTTCACTCTGACACAGACATGCTTTGTTAAAGGCCTAGTTATACTCAGTCCTGTTCCATATTATGCTGCTCCAACTAGATATGTTGCTCAATTAGAAATGATCTGAACATTTCTTTCTCTCTTAATCTTTGTAGGAGTTGGAGAGGGAGCAGGGAGACCCTAAATGGTTGGACATTATAGAGAAGGACCTGCATAGACAGTTCCCCTTCCATGAGATGTTTGCTGCTCGTGGTGGACACGGGTAAATGACCATGCTTTACTGATGTATGATAGGATTTGTTCAGTCCATGTAGAGCACGCTGACATGTACAATAAAAATGTACTTTGAGTGCATGTGTGCTAACTGTCTGTTCTCTTCTGGTGTGGCCTCCAGGCAGCAGGATCTGTACCGGGTACTGAAAGCCTACACAGTGTATAGACCTGAAGAGGGATACTGCCAGGCCCAGGCCCCGGTGGCTGCTGTCCTGCTCATGCACATGCCTGCGGAGGTGAGGGGCTGCTGGGGGACACAGAGAGAGGGAGGGGGACTGTGGAGGAGACTGGGAATGGGAACAATGTTCTAGAATGATGAAGTAGTGGGATGGGGCTAGGTGTTTATAATGTGGTATAATGTGTATATTCCCAACTTGCAGCATGCCTTCTGGTGTCTGGTGCAGATCTGTGAGACGTACCTGCCTGGATATTATAGTGCTGGATTGGTGAGTAAATGAACGAACACACACACACTGTATCTTCTTCTTCGGTGTACACTGAGCCGACTCATCATTCTTTTAGGAAGCAATCCAGTTGGACGGAGAGATCTTCTTCTCTCTGCTACGTCGTGTCTGTCCCATGGCCTACCGTCACCTGAAGAAGTTTAAGATAGACCCCATTCTCTACATGACCGAGTGGTTCATGTGTGTCTTTTCACGCACCCTGCCGTGGTCCTGTGTGCTACGTGTGTGGGACATGTTCTTCTGTGAGGGTAAGACACATAGACACACACACACAGTGCACATGATGCTGTGGCTAACTATTAGCTAACTGTGCTGTTTTCTAGGAGTGAAGATAGTGTTCCGTGTGGGCCTGGTGCTGCTCAAGCAGATGCTTGGCTCGGTGGATAAACTGCGGGAGGTCCAGGGCATGTACGAAACCATGGAGCGCCTCCGGAACATCCCACCTGAGTCTGTCAGAGAGGACCTATTGGTGCAGGAGGTGAGACTGTAAACAGTGTATACAGACATACATGTGTTCTCTAAACATACTTCTACTCTGACTCATTGACACGAGTCAAATGAGTCAACTGACGTTTCACTGTCTGTGTGTCTAAATCTGGTTTGATGACTTCCTCTGTATGTCTCTGTCTGTGTGTAGGTGGTGTCCCTAGCGGTGACCGAGGCTCTGATCGAGAGGGAGTGCAGTATTCAGGTAAGGAAGTGGAGGGAGTCCAGGGGCGAACTGACCCACCAGCCTGTCCGACGGCTCCACGGGACACGGGACATCCACGAGCACAAGCGTCGGGCCTCCGCCATCAGCTCCGGGGGTAGTTTCTCCTTCCTGGGGTCCATCCCCCCTCCAGGGCCCCTCAGGGCTTCCTCCAGCCTGCTCTCCCTCCCCGGCTTCCGCAAGTCCAAAACCCCCTTCCGTTCTCAGAAGATGGGCTCCTTCTCTGGGGCCTCTGGGATGGAGGCCATGCAGCGACAGAACCCCTCAGCGGCAGCTTCAAGCCCACCCAGAGGCCCCGCCCACAAACCACCCATGTCTAGTGGCTCTGTAGCTAGGGTGCCTGCCTCTCAGAGTCCTTTGGTTGGGTCTGGTCCAGGCCCCTCTTCTGGCCCAGCCCAGACCTCAGCACAGAGCCAGCCTGGTGCATCAGCCCCAGTACACCATACACCACCAAACACCCTCTCCCCCAAAGTTACTTCCGAGCAGATCACACCCACCATCCCATCACCCACCGCTAACAACACACCTCTGCCCCCGTTCCCAGACGGAGGGAGAGGAGGAGGAGGAGCTACAGGAGGAGAGGATGACAGGAAGAAGAAGAGGAGCAAGGAAGACAAGAAGAAAGAGAAGGAGGAGGAGAAGAGGAAAGAGAAGGAGAAGAAGAAGGACAAAGCAGACAAGGAGAGCCAGAAGAAGGAGAAGGAGCGGGCAGAGAAAGAGAAGAAAAGGGAGAAAGGGGGGAAGAAAAAGGACAGAGGGGGAGGAGAGGCAGAGGAGAAGAATGGAGCCACAGCACCAAGAGATTCGGCCTAGTTTCTCCTGTTATTCCTTCAGAAAGAAAACGGAGAAGGGAAAAAAGAGGACATGGAAACAAAAGACCCCCAGAAGTAGAACGAGAGCGAGAAAAGAAGGCCTCCTGTATAGTGCATCTTGAGGACTACATATAGTCAGGAGACATCTGGATCATGGTTTTATTAGCACCCCAGGGGTCATGCCCCCCCTATACAACCCCCCTCCCCCATGCTTTCTTCATCAATGAGTTTGAATAATTAAGATGGGACACGTTTCCTTTTGCAACTGGAGAATTGTCTGTGTGGTTCACAATGAATCTCCCAAGATCACACAACTGTTTTCTCATTTAGTTTATTATTTTATTTAGTTTTTATCAGACTATAGCTGGTGGACAGACAAGCCGTTGGACATAGAGTAGGTGGGAGTTATAGATAGGGTGTAAATAGAACATCCTAAATCCATGTAGGACCCTTGAGTCGTTCCCCATAATGCCCTGTCATGTCCAGTTTGTGGTCAGATGTCCAACCGGAATGCCTGCAGATAAAAGTAAACAATTGAAAAATATCTCAAACCCAGGCACTGAAGACCGTGATTGCTGGTAGTACTATGGTATTTGGATGTCTGGGAGGACCTATTTATTGTAGTGTTAAGTGTTGTGTGAGTGTGTGCCTTAGTAGCGTAGTGAGCTGAGTTACCGTTCAATATTGCCACCCAGTTTCTCTGCTCTTTCTCTCATGTCTTTGTCTTCTTTTTTGAGTTGCTTGTTTTCTCCCCCCTTTCTCTCATCTCTTGATCTCTAGTCCTCTGACCAGTGACTAAAGGTAAATGGAGAGATAACAGGTAAATGGAAATATGTACACTGCGATAGGGAGGGTTTGTAAGGAGAGGGAGAAATGAACATGACATTCTGAGCCTTGACAGACAGACATGCATGGATCAGGATGGCACCTCCCTAACAACACGAAGTGATTTAATTTTAGAATGTTTTTTTTTTTTTTGTCTTTTCAAGTCTCTCTTGAGTATGTTTATAGTGGGAGATGATAATAGATACTGGTAGTTCAGTGAGGGAGGGTCCTTCTGCATTCAATGACAACTCTGAATCTGCCTGTCAGACCAAATGTCCATCTATTATTTTTCTGCTTGTGATAAATTAAATAATATATATTTTATTTAGCCAAATAGTAATAAGGGTGAGGCTTTTAGTAAATTAACCCATTGGAATGTGATCTATTTAGAGTGATTTGAGAAACTTAAGTTGACCACTCCTGTTTGGTAGGTAGGTAGGTTGTTGAATCTCATCTGGATAGTTCATACAGAATGATAGAGGCCTCTAGTGGCCAAAGGGCTGTTTTAGCATGAGCAGGGCCATGGGCTTCCACCATTTGAATGTAGTCAACATGGTGGGACTTCCAACTTCATTGACCGATCCCTACTGGTGACCCTGTTGAAGTCGTGCAACCAGGGCATCAGGAGGGATCAGCCAATCGGGAAGAAGAAAATTGACTACTTTGAAATGGAGATTGCCTCAATGAAGTGGGTCAGGCTTGCCAATGTAGCATTAACCTCTGAACTCTGACCTTCGGGCTATGATGTATTTATGTACAAAGTTGGTTAATTTAATCAGATATTATATATGTATTCTTTATTTTGGATCTGACTGCTATTTTTCTATGCGAGTAAAGTACACCTGGTTAACTGGAAGGATGGCTGGCGATGTGAAGCCCAGTTTGAGGATAATGTTAAGTATTGTGTTTTTTAGATACTGGTATGGCTGTTTTGATTTCATTATTGCACATTTGTCCTCATCTTCTAAAATAAATCCTGTTTATGTCATTTCATATTTCAAGTTTACTGTGGTAGCTATGGATAATGTTAGGTCCACAATTCTCCATTTACCTTATTACAGTATTAAACCTGAGAGTGATTGAAGAACAGGGGAATGACCATCAACCGATGAACTAAGATTCACATGAGTATTTTAGATATGACATAATTTGAGTGAGCCGAAGGTCATAAAGTACTGTATAAGAAACTGGGAGGCATTTAGTCAACTCTGACAAGGGTTATAAATTGAAGATCTGAAGTTGTCTGTCTTTGTCACGCTAGTATGTTGTAACCAACCACCATGATGTTTTAATAACTCCCTAACCCACTCACACACAGTGTTATGTAACGTATCTATACTGTACATTAGATGGATAGTGTCGGTTAGTTACTGTAACACCATTCCTTGGTGGAAACCGTTGATTCTCTTAACACTCATTCTCTGTACTGTTTTTGTAGGAGAGGAGGGTCTTTAGTGTAATCGTAGCCAAAATGTCCTTTTTGTTCACTATTTGTCTTTTTCCCCAACTCATGTTATTTTTTTAAGCCCATGCTTTCCCCCACATTTTGCTTTCAGTCTTCTCAGAATCACTTGGATCAGAGGTAGAGTCGGCAAAGATGACTTGAACATGTTTATGCAAACCTTACTGTTCACAAAGAATGTTGTCAAACAGCAGCACTGACGGCCAGCAATGCCACTGCTGAGATCAGTAGTTTTCATGGCAATAATTAGAAGTTGGAGAACTCTGAGAATGTTGGAGAACCCTGAGAATGCTACAGAACCAATCAGGATAGAGCAATATTTCTCCAAGCAGGCCCTGGCTTCATCCAATTGGGTAGGCTCCTTAAGGTCCTCAATTCTATGTTGAGTCATCAAGAGGTTGTGACGGTCATCCTGTCATTGCTCCCAAACTGATCTTGATCTGGAATCAGTCCTCATGCCTGAAATAGCCAGGATGAGTCAACAGAGACACTTAGGTCCTGAGTGCATTTCTGCATTGGTCCTGAAATCCTTGAGCTTGATTGCTTTTAATCGGGAGTGTCCCACTGATTAGATTTTTTTAAAGGTTGTTGCTGTTATGTTTTCTATTTTGTCATGGTTTCTCCCCAACTGTATGTCTTTTGTTGTTTTAAGTTTACATGGAATTGTTATTGGTGGAAAAATAAAATCCTAGATAATGAAATGCATTCCTTAACTGCAGAAAATCTACACATGATGTATTTCATTAATAATGATAATGACAGTTGTGATGAATAATAAACCATAATATATTAAAGAACTCTGCTCTACCTTGCATTCTCGTTTCATATTGATATAGCCCACATTCTCCCAATGAGCTGTGCATGAACATTTTATTCCATTCTGGAAAAACGTCATATTTCAGACAGTCTATGGTCCAGCAGGGGGCAGTAAAGATGTATGAATGCTGTCTTTACAAATGGGCCTAGTCTGCGGATAAGATTTTGGTTGTGTCTCAGACAATTTGTATTTCTTCCCCCAATGCACACAGCACAGGAAATACACCCACACCAGCCCTGTTGTTTCTCAATCCCACTCTACCAGAACCACTCATGAACAGAGACACTAGTGTACAAAAGATAAGAGCTTTTATTCACAGTTAGTCCCTTTTATTCGTTACAGAGGAGTTTCTGGCAGACTAAAGCTAGTCCAGGTGCAGAAAACAAAGGAGCTTATAGAAAACAAAGAGGTAGAACTAAAGGAGGAAAGGGAGGAGGGAAAGGAGGTGAAGACAAGTGTTTTCTTTGGGTCCTTTCTCTTCTCTCGAGCAGCCTTTCACTTCTTGAGAAAAACGTAGCCGTCACTTTAAGGAGACTATGTTTTTCTCTAGCCTCATTCCTTCTTAGAATATCTCCTATTTTCCCACCTTATCTACAGGAGATAACATCTACAATATTTATAGAACGATATCCCTCTGTTTGGTTTATTTGCCCACCTGAGGGTTAAATTAAGGGGGAGTGAAAGGACTTCCAGGTCTAACCTCAGCTGTTGCAGCCGAGGCAAAGACTGGTGCTCCTTTTCACCTTGGGGTTTACACATCCATACCACAGCAGTGGAATACAACTTGCTGTGTGCATTTCTTCTAACAGAGAGACTGGGGAAACAACCAATGATAGGAGTAAGAGATGAAAAGGAGGAAGAGGGTTAAGGGAAGGGAAAGCGGATGAGAAAGAGATGGAGATGTTAAAAGATCATTTTTATTGAAAATAATCCCATATCCCCACGAACAAACATAGACAACCCATGAGCACCCGCTCTCACACAAATGTCTTGAGTGGAGACGAGTCTTTTAGAGAATTTGTGTGAGTGAGAGACAGAGCACATGAGTACACATAAAGAGAAGGAAGGTATGAGAGAATAGAAGGAAGAAGAGAGGAGCAGGAAGGTAGAATGGCAAGGGAGGCTGTTTTCTTTTCTTCTGTCTGTTTCATTACTCCTCCTTCTCCTCTCCGTGTGTGATGACGTAGCAGATTTGCTTGTAGTCTACGTTGCCGGCCACATCTGGGGGGAAGGCAGCCCACAGGTTCTTCATCTGAGGGGAGGAGAAGGAGGGTCAGCCACTCGCCAAGTCAAGGGACAACGAGAGATCATGATGATATTCAAACTGAATGATTAGAAATGTATTCACCTCCTCTGCAGAGAACCTGTCGCACTGAGTGGTCAGGAGCTCCTGAAGGCTAGAGAGAGAGGGAGACAAAGTCAGAAACATTCATGAAGCTGTGGATTCTGTTATGGAGTGCACTCATTACTACAACTGTAAAATAAGGAAGGAAATATTCTCACAAGTCCTTCTTGATGAAACCGGTAGCATCGGGGTCCAGGACCTTGAAAGCACTAACGATGACATCCTCGGGATCAGCCCCTGAGACACACAAAGCGCCAGTCAGGCATGTTACACTGGCAGCAAGACACATGCAATGTCCTCAGATATGGAAGTGTACTTAGAAAGCCACTAACACTTTGAAGCGATTATAACAAGTTAGACAGTGAGCCTAACAGAGTCAAATTAAGAAATTAGAAGATGTGCAACAGAAATAAAGCAAGCAAGTACAGTGAGTTATAGACCCACCCTTGAGCTTCTCTCCGAACATGGTGAGGAAGACGGTGAAGTTGATGGGGCCGCTGGCCTCCTTGACCATGGCTTCCAGCTCCTCATTCTTCACATTCAACTGGCCTACAGAGCAGGGAGGGAGTGGAGGTTAGCTAGAACCATTATCTATCTATCTATCTCTCTCTCTCTCTCTCTCTCACACACACACACACACACACACACACACACATATACAGTACATATAGGACATTGTGGACATACTAAGGCACACTTTTAATAGAGACAAGTCAGTCACATACGTCCTCAGAATCTTAAAATGTCTTAAATGTAACCCTTGCTCACCCATTGATGCCAGCACGTCCCTCAAGTCATCCTTGCTGATAATACCGTCTCTGTTCTGGTCAATGATTGTGAAAGCCTGAGAAGGAGGGAAGGAGGGAGGGAAGAAGTGAGGAAGACAGATAATGTCTGGCATGACATGAACACCAGTCACCAGAGTCTGCCAAGTTGTCATCCCAAGTGGGACATGGAGGAGGGTGGGTTCAGTCTTGTGCGTAGTAGGACGTGGGGGGGTTCAGTCCTGTGCGTAGTGGAACATGGAGGGGGGTTCAGTCCTGTGCGTAGTAGGACATGGAGAAGGAGGGGTTCAGTCCTGTGCGTAGTAGGACATGGAGAAGGAGGGGTTCAGTCCTGTGTTTTGTGGGACGTGGGTAGCATGTGCACTCCATACAACTTAGAGACACCTCTGTCAACTATGGTCATTTAAGTGTCAGGTGCTGCATATTTATGTCACAATGCTATGTAACCCTTGTTAGGCGAGACCTAAAAAGAACAGAAGAAATTTAAATTCTTACACGTTCATTTAGGGAGAGCTCATTAAGTTACACCTGTTAAATCCTTCTTCCACTGTCCCAGCCTGTCTCTGGACCTCATCTCTTACGTCTATGAAACCCAAGAGGACCCCCATGGTTGATCTTGAACTTAAAAAAGCCGCTGGTAATCCATCTTCCTGACTCACACACATGCACACACTCCCCCCATCCTTACAAAGTGTTAAGACGGTCCCAATGATGATATCAGACATTCCCCAAGTGATACTTAAGAAGTCTGTATCACTTACAGCAGCAAGAATTCCCTCCGTCAAGTCTGTGCCCATATCCCTTGACAACACTTTTGAAAACACATACTATCATATACAATCTTCCACCTACTGCCAGATCCCTATTTCCTGACCTTATCCATCCTTCCATACACACAGTATCCTTCCCTACACTCCTTCCACTTTCTACCCTCCGTCTTTCATCTACACACCGTTCACCTCTCCAACCTTCCTCTCCTCATAAACAGGTACACTAACCTGCCTTCCAAACTCTAGACCTTATCAGAAGCTCAAGAAGGTGCCCCCCCCACCTCTTCTGTTCCCCTCTGTCCCCACCTGTTCTCCCCCTGTCCACCCCCAGTCACCCCCATTCATCCCCGCCCCACTGCCCTTCCCCTCTCCTCTGTATGCAGAGTGCCAGCCAGGGCCCAGTTGTCCTGCCATACTTAAACATGCAGCCCTCAGCAGCAGAGGACTTAAGATGAGAGGTTGAGTGACAGCTGAAGGCTCAGACGAGAGGGAGGCCTGGAGAGCTTCAAAAGGTTACAGAAACTTCAGATCTTCTCCTCATGACATTCTTTGGGGGGGGCAGACAAAATAGCAACTGCACTGAGAATTTACCAATCAGAGGCCAGCCACCTAAATCTAATTTGGGGTTCGCTCCTTTAATGAAATAAGGAAAACAGTACGCCTTGATTGACTCATGATTATAACAGTATCAATTTAGCCGCTGTGCCTGTCTGTTTCAGTGTTAGCAACTATTTCAGCCACTCTACAGCAGAATTAGGTTACAATGAAACTGACCGGTGGCCAGACTAGAGTCACTCACTCTCAGCCCAGATAGGGAGTTGAAAGGAAATCTATCCCATTGACATTTGAAGGTGTAAGTAAAAGTGATGAGGTGTTGCATAGTGTGTTAAGAAATCCTCACCTCCTTGTACTCCTGGATCTGGCTCTGCTCAAACATGGAGAACACGTTGGAGGAACCGCCCTCTGCTGCTGCTCCCCTCCTCTTGGCCTTCTTGGGTGCCTGAAGGACAAACACATCAACTGCTTAACAATGGGACCTTCTAGGTCTGTTCATACTTCAGCTGTAGCCCTCAGGAGGCCAATTAGTGACCTTTGACTTCAGTGTCAAGCTGTTCCTGGTCAGCGACAGGTGAAAGGATGTCCTTGTGTGTAGGTCCAGTACACTGTTCCGTCCGCCATCTAGCATCTGCTATCTAGCTTTGACTATCAGTGTGATGTGGGGTGAATTAAATCCTGCCACTATGTCTTAAATGTAGTTTAACATCCCTTACTACCTAGCTCTTGAAATGTTCTCAGATCAGTTAAGGAACATTCTTTCTCTGGCTCAGGACAGAGGAGGATGTTTTTGAATGTGGATGTAATAAAACATACATTTTCCTCAGGTAGCTAACCTTTTACAGCATGTTTTATATAAATGTTGTTAATAAAGTGTTAACAAAATGTTTAGATCTTGTGAATGATATTGTATATCCAGGAACAGCTTTACACAAAATGTCTAAAAATGTCACCACCCAAAAAAGTATAGTTGAGTTTTAAAAAGTTGTTCCATAATTTATTTTTCAATCTAGCAAAAAAGCTTAAAATAGAAAAACAAGAAAATCTGGAAATGCTGTGTTATTCCTGGAGGTTCCCATCGACAGCACACAGAGTAGTGGACAGGTGAGCAGTCAGAAAGTGAGGACCGGTGTTACTCACCATCTCGAGACGGTATGTATGGAGGTTTGGATGGTCAACAAGAGAAGAGACTGATGTGAAGCCGCATTAAACCCCTATCCTCGGGGGCTTATATACCTCTGTAGACCGCGCTAACTTTAGCCACAGCCTCAAGTTTGGATTTGTAGAGGCAGAGAGAGGGAGAGAGGGAGAGAGAGGGATGAGTTTGAAGCAAAAGTTAAGCGACAAGCTATCACCTTACAGGAGATCAGAAATAGACCCAGGAGTCTTGGAATGAAGGGAACCCGATACAACAGGGACCAGGCCATACGTTTAGTGTCCCACGTGGACTAATATGGACATTCAGGACGTAAAAGGCTTGATGGACTGCTGGCTGGCTGGACACATCTTGGTACCGTCCCACCCCTCCATAGACTCCATCACCATCACCCTTCAGTGTGGCACATCAACCTATCATTGACTTTAGTTTTTCCATTACAATATTAAAGGCTTAAATAAACACATTTTGTGCTCTCAGCGACTTGAAATGTACATTTTTATGCATGTGCATGCATGGGTAGATATATTTCTCTGTCTACACTTTCTATGTTCATATGTCCAGCGATTTCCACAGGCAATTGAAACGGCCTTCTCATATTTTGCATGGCACTGCACTGTCCAGCATGCATGTGTAATGTCATTACATAAAATACTGTCAATGCATGAATATTTTGGGAACACTGGTACAGTGTTTGTGTATATTAGACTATGTTAATTGGTGTCGGTAGTGGGGTCTCCCATAATCCCTCTAGAGTCGAAGGGCCCGAGATTGGTTTCTATTAGGCTAACATATGGAGTTGTAAGATGGTTATACCAAGGACCATTCGGCTATTTAATTTTGAATTTAAGGACCTCTGTAGTGGTATATATCTGAGTTAATAGCAAAAGGCCAAATTCAATGTTTCATTAAATAACAATAATAAAACAAATAATATTTATATATATATATATATATATATATATATATATATATATATATATATATATATATATATATATATATATATATATATATATATATATATAATACAGTGCAATCGGAAAGTATTCAAACAGCTTTATTCTAAAATGGATTCCATTCATTTTCCCCCTTGTCAATCTACACACAATACCCCATAATGACAAAGAAAATAACAAAAATTATTGTTGAAAATTTAGCAAATGTATTAAACATATTTTTTTAAATACCTTATAAGTATTCAGACCCTTTGCTATGAGACTCAAAATTGAGCTCAGGTGCATCCTGTTTCCATTGATCATCCTTGAGATGTTTCTACAACTTGATTGGAGTCCACCTGTGGTAAATTCAATAGATTGGACAAGATTTGGAAAGCCACACATCTGTCTATATAAAGGTCCCACAGTTGACAGTGCATGTCAAAGCAAAAACCAAGCAATGAGGTTGAAGGAATTGTCCATAGAGACAGGACTGTGTCGAAGCACAGATCTGGGGAAGGGTACCAAAGAATTCTGCAGTATTGACGGTCCCCAAGAACACAGTGGCCTCCTTTATTCTTAAATGGAAGAAGTTTGGAACCACCAAGACTCTTCCTAGAGGAAGAGGGGGAGAAGGGCCTTGGTCAGGGAGATGACCAAGAACCCGATGTTCCCTCTGACAGAGCTCCAGAATTCCTCTGTGGAGATGGGAGAACCTTCCAGAAGGACAACCATCTCTGCAGCACTCCACCAATTAGGCCTTTATGGTAGAGTGGCCAGACAGAAGCCACTGCTCAGTAAAATACACATGACAGCCTGCTTGGAGTTTGCCAAGAGGCACCTAAAGGACTCTCAGACCATGAGAGTCCTAGCTGGAGGGGTGCTCTCATCTTATCTACCAACATAGACAGGGCTCTAAATCCTCTAGCTCCACAATGAAATAGGGTGCAGGCCAGGCAGCAGGCTGTTAGCCAGCCTGTCAGCTTAGTGGAGTCTGCCACTAGCACAGTCAGTGTAGTCAGCTCAGCTATCCCCATTGAGACTGTGTCTGTGTCTCGACCTGGGTTGGGTAAAACTAAACATGGCGGTGTTCGCCTTAGCAATCTCACTAGGATAAAGACCTCCTCCATTCCTGTCATTATTGAAAGAGATCGTGATACCTCACATCTCAAAATAGGGCTACTTAATGTTAGATCCCTTACTTCAAAGGCAATTATAGTCAATGAACTAATCACTGATCATAATCTTGATGTGATTGGCCTGACTGAAACATGGCTTAAGCCTGATGAATTTACTGTGTTAAATGAGGCCTCACCTCCTGGCTACACTAGTGATCATATCCCCGTGCATCCCGCAAAGGCGGAGGTGTTGCTAACATTTACGATAGCAAATTTCAATTTACAAAAAAAAAAAAGACGTTTTCGTCTTTTGAGCTTCTAGTCATGAAATCTATGCAGCCTACTCAATCACTTTTTATAGCTACTGTTTACAGGCCTCCTGGGCCATATACAGCGTTCCTCATTGAGTTCCCTGAATTCCTATCGGACCTTGTAGTCATAGCAGATAATAGTCTAATTTTTGGTGACTTTAACATTCACGTTGGAAAAGTCCACAGACCCACTCCAAAAGGCTTTCGGAGCCATCATCGACTCAGTGGGTTTTGTCCAACATGTCTCTGGACCTATTCACTGTCACAGTCATACTCTGGACCTAGTTTTGTCCCAGGGAATAAATGTTGTGGATCTTAATGTTTTTCCTCATAATCCTGGACTATCGGACCACCATTTTATTATGTTTGCAATTGCAACAAATAATCTGCTCAGACCCCAACCAAGGAGCATCAAAAGTCGTGCTATAAATTCACAGACAACACAAAGATTCCTTGATGCCCTTTCAGACTCCCTCTGCCTACCCAAGGATGTCAGAGGACAAAAATCAGTTAACCACCTAACTGAGGAACTCAATTTAACCTTGCGCAATACCCTAGATGCAGTTGCACCCCTAAAAACTAAAAACATTTCTCATAAGAAACTAGCTCCCTGGTATATAGAAAATACCCGAGCTCTGAAGCTTCCAGAAAATTGGAAATGGCGCCACACCAAACTGGAAATCTTCCAACTAGCTTGGAAAGACAGTACCGTGCAGTATCGACGAGCCCTTACTGCTGCTACACCAAACTGGAAGTCTTCCGACTAGCTTGGAAAGACAGTAACATGCAGTATCGAAGAGCCCTTACTGCTGCTCGATCATCCTATTTTTCCAACTTAATTGAGGAAAACAAGAACAATCCCAAATTTATTTTTGATTCTGTCGCAAAGCTAACTAAAAAGCAGCATTCCCCAAGTGAGGATGGCTTTCACTTCAGCAGTAATAAATTCCTGAACTTCTTTGAGGAAAAGATCATGAATATTAGAAAGCAAATTACGGACTCCTCTTTAAATCTGCGTATTCCTTCAAAGCTCAGTTGTCCTTAGTCTGCACAACTCTGCCAGGACCTAGGCAGAGTTAAAAATAAATCATGGCCTCTAAACCTTCCAGCTGCATACTGGACCCTATTGCAACTAAACTACTGAAAGAGCTGCTTCCTGTGCTTGGCCCTCCTATGTTGAACATAATAAACGTCTCTCTATCCACCGGATGTGTACCAAACTCACTAAAAGTGGCAGTAATAAAGCCTCTCTTGAAAAAGCCAAACCTTGACCCAGAAAATATAAAAAACTATCCACCTATATCGAATCTTCCATTCCTCTCAAAATTTTTAGAAAAGGCTGTTGCGCAGCAACTCACTGCCTTCCTGAAGACAAACAATGTATACGAAATGCTTCAGTCTGGTTTTAGACCCCATCATAGCACTGAGACTGCACTTGTGAAGGTGGTAAATGACCTTTTAATGGATTCAGACCGAGGCTCTGCATCTGTCCTTGTGCTTCTAGACCTTAGTGCTGCTTTTGATACCATCGATCACCACATTCTTTTGGAGAGATTGGAAACCCAAATTGGTCTACACGGACAAGTTCTGGCCTGGTTTAGATCTTATCTGTCAGAAGATATCAGTTTGTCTCTGTGAATGGCTTGTCCTCTGACAAATCAACTGTACATTTCGGTGTTCCTCAAGGTTCCGTTTTAGGACCACTATTGTTTTCACTATATATTTTACCTCTTGGGGATGTCATTCGAAAACATAATGTTAACTTTCACTGCTATGTGGATGACACACAGCTGTACATTTCAATGAAACATGGTGAAGCCCCTCGCTAGAAGCCTGTGTTTCAGACATAAGGAAGTGGATGGCAGCAAACTTTCTACTTTTAAACTCAGACAAAACAGAGCTGCTTGTTCTAGGTCCCAAGAAACAAAGAGGTCTTCTGTTGAATCTGACAATTAATCTTAATGGTTGTACAGTCGTCTCAAATAAAACTGTGAAGGACCTCGGCGTGGACACTGATCTCTCTTTTGAAGAACATATCAAGACTGTTTCAAGGACAGCTTTTTTCCATCTACGTAACATTGCAAAAATCAGAAACTTTCTGTCCAAAAATAATGCAGAAAAATTAATCCATGCTTTTGTTACTTCTAGGTTAGACTACTGCAATGCTCTACTTTCTGGCTACCCGGATAAAGCACTAAATAAACTTCAGTTAGTGCTAAATACGGCTGTTGGAATCCTAATCATAATACTCCAGTGCTAGCCTCCCTACACTGGCTTCCTGTCAAGGCAAGCGCTGATTTCATGGTTTTACTGCTAACCTACAAAGCATTACATGGGCTTGCTCCTACCTATCTCTCTGATTTGGTCCTGCCGTACATACCTACACGTACGCTACAGTCACAAGACGCAGGCCTCCTAATTGTCCCTAGAATTTCTAAGCAAACAGCTGGAGGCAGGGCTTTCTCCTATAGAGCTCAATTTTTATGGAATGGTCTGCCTACCCATGTGAGAGACGCAAACTCGATCTCAACCTTTAAGTCTTTACTGAAGACTCATCTCTTCAGTGGGTCATATGATTGAGTGTAGCCTGGCCCAGGAGTGTGAAGGTCAACGAAAAGGCTCTGGAGCAACGAACTGCCCTTGCTGTCTCAGCCTGTCCGGTTCCCCTCTTTCCACTGGGATTCTCTGCCTCTAACCCTATTACAGGGGCTAAGTCACTGGCTTACAGGTGCCCTTTCATGCCATCCCTAGGAGTGGTGCGTCACTTGGGTGGGTTGAGTCACTGATGTGATCTTCCTGTCTGGGTTGGCGCCCCCCCTTGGGTTGTGCCGTGGCGGAGATCTTTGTGGGCTATACTCAGCCTTGTCTCAGGATGGTAAGTCGGTGGTTGAAGATATCCCTCTAGTGGTGTGGGGGCTGTGCTTTGGCAAAGTGGGTGGGGTTATATCCTTCCTGTTTGGCCCTGTCCGGGGGTATCATCGGATGGGGCCACGGTGTCTGCTGACCCCTCCTGTCTCAGCCTCCAGTATTTATGCTGCAGTAGTTTATGTGTCGGGGGGCTAGGGTCAGTTTGTTATATCTGGAGTACATCTCCTGTCTTATCCGGTGTCCTGTGTGAATTTAAGTATGCTCTCTCTAATTCTCTCGTTCTCTCTTTCTTTCTCTCTCTCGGAGGACCTGAGCCCTAGGACCATGCCTCAGGACTACCTGGCATGATGATTCCTTGCTGTCCCCAGTCCACCTGGCCATGCTGCTGCTCCAGTTTCAACTGTTCTGCCTGTGGCTATGGAATCCTGACCTGTTCACCGGACATGCTACCTGTCCCAGACCTATTATTTGACCATGCTGGTCATTTATGAACATTTGAACATCTTGGCCATGCTCTGTTATAATCTCTACCTGGCGCAGCCAGAAGAGGACTGGCCACCCCTCATAGCCTGGGTCCTCTCTAGGTTTCTTCCTAGGTTTTGGCCTTGCTAGGGAGTTTTTCCTAGCCAACGTACTTCAACACCTGCATTGCTTGCTGTTTGGGATTTTAGGCTGGGTTTCTGTACAGCACTTTGAGATATCAGCTGATGTACGAAGGGCTATATAAATACATTTGATTTGATGAGAAACAAGATTCTCTGGTCTGATGAATCCAAGATTGAACTCTTCTGCCTGAATGCCAAGTGTCACGTCTGGACGAAAGACCAAGACTACGCAGGTGTGGCTTCGGGACAAGACTCTGAATTTCCTTGAGTGGCCCAGCCAGAGCCCGGACTTAAACCCAATCAAACATCTCTGGAGAGACCTGAAAATAGCTGTGCAGTGGCACTCCCCATCCAACCTGACAGAGCTTGAGAGGATCTGCAGAAAAGAATGGGAAACTCCAAATACAGGTGTGCCAAGCTTGTTGGGTTATACCCAAGAAGACTCAAAACTTTAATTGCTGCCAAAGGTGCTTCAACAAAGTACTGAGTAAAGGGTCAGAATACTTTTAAGTAAATGTTATATTTCAGTTTTTTATTTGGTATACATTTTCAAACATTTCCAAGAATCTGATTTTGCTTTTTCATTATGGGGTATTGTGTGTAGATTGATGAGGATATCATTTAAAAAATATAGATTTTAGAGTAAGGCTGTAATGTAACAGAATGTGAAAAAAGTCAAGGGGTCTGAAAACTTTCTGAATGCACTGTATATAGAGTACCAGTCAGGAGTTTGGACACACCTACTCATTCCAGTGTTATTCTTTATTTTTACTATTTTCTACATTGTAGAATAATAGTGAAGACATCAACGCTATGAAATAACACATTTGGAATCATGTAGTAACCAAAAAAGTGTTAAACAAATCAAAAAAAAAAAACCCTTGAATGAGTAGGTGTGTCCAAACCTTTGACTGGTTATTTATAACCATTTATATATATATATATACACACTGTATGACAGTTGGTTGGTGGCACCTTAATTGGGGAGGACAGGCTTGTAGTAATGGCTGGAGCTGATTTTATGGAATGGTATCTAATGTATGGTTTCCATGTGTTTGATGCCCTTCCATTTGTGCCGTTCCAGCCATTATTATGGGCCATCCAACCCTCAGCAGCCTCCTGTGTAATGTGTGTTTATATACAGTATTTTATTATTTGATGGAACATTGAATTTGACCTTTTGCTATTAGCCCATAGAAACGCATTGAATAACATATTCATACATGGCAAAAAAAGGAAGCATGTTTTAAAGTGTCTGTCCTATATCTGAGAGATACAAGAAAGCTCAGGAAATTACTTTCAAACTAGTAACATTAATTGGATGCTACAGACATTTTTGCAAGAAGACTGACAAACACCGCTGTAGCTCCGTCACTTTCCACTGCAGATGCAGAAGGCCGACATCGGCGAGTGCGATGGATTGGAGACGCAGCCCATCCCAAAACAATTCAGATATCTCAAGCTTAAACAGACGTATTTTTAAAGGGATTTTTTTTTATTTAGCTAATTTGATTAGTACAAGGATCCCGTTAAGAGGTTTTACCATCAGTGGCAGGAGTGCTAAAGAAACTATACTCCCTAAAACCAACCTCATGTTGTTAACATTTGGCAAAAACCCAAGAAACTTCAGGCACTGTCAACTTCTGACCAATGCCCTTTTTTTCTCCTAGGTTTTATTATTACTTTAGTGATGCACACACTTTCATTTGCTTTCATAGTGCCACACACACACAGAAAGTCAGACTGCCCCCCCACACACACACAGTTTTGTATTGCTATCCTTGTGGTGACCAAAGAATTGATTCCCATCCTAAATCCTATTTACCCTAACCTTGAACCTAACCATAGCCCTAACTTTATTCCTAAACCCCTAACCTTAAACCTATATCAAACCAAAACTCCTAGCCTTAATTGTAACCCTAACCCCAATTGTAACCCTAACCCAAAACCTAACCCGTAAGCCTAAAATAGCATGTTTCCTTGTGGACTCATAAACAAAAACACACACACCAGCTCTCTCTCCCTCCTCAAGTGCTCCACTCCTAATGCCATGTTGGAGGGGTTCACAGGGAGGGGGACTGAGGGTACAGGAGGAGCTCTTAGGAGAATATATATGAGGGACAGCTGAGAAAGACCAAAATAGCAAAGGAAACTTGTCCCCCCCCACTCATCATCAATTTTAAAACTGTCCATCCATAGTTCATCCACTATTCTAGTTGTTTTTATATATTCCAGTCTGGTGTCTTTGATTTTTTTAAATGTTAAACAACTTAAACCCAAAGTGCCGCCAGACAGGTGAGAAGCTTCCCCAGTGTCGGGAGACTAGGGTAGGGCCTGTAACCTGCCGTTGGTTGTCTGTGTTGTTCTATGACCTCTGATATGCCTTGTTATTGCCATGGTAAAGTGTAAAGTAAAGTCATTTTCAATGATGCTTTAGTTTATTTAACCAGGGAAGTTACATTCAAGGATGCATGGTCATATGGTGTACCATACATTATCTACCCACAGTTCTGTAACAGGACCCCATACGTCCTTATATAGAGTGCACATAGCCTACTTTATTATAAGACAGGTTACTAGGGGTGTTCAATGTCGGTCTTGGAGGGCCAAAATACTTCTGACTTACATCCTCTCCTTCTAATAAGGGACTAATTCAGACCTGGGACACCAGGTGAGTGCGATTAACAACCAGGTAGAAACAAAGTGTTTTGGCCCTCCAGGAAGGGAATTGAACAGCCCTGGGTTACACCTTATGGCTTGTTTATATCCTGTCACAGTGTGAGGAGGTGTTAATATACAGATGTATGTGCTTTGTGTAAGGTGACACACTTCCACGCTCCCCTGGACAAATCTATCACATTCTAGATGATTGATATGAATTTCTGCTATGTGGTGATTCCCCTGGACAAATCTATCACATTCTAGATGATTGATATGAATTTCTGCTATGTGGTGATTCCCCTGGACAAATCTATCACATTCTAGACGATTGGTATGAATTTCTGCTATGTGGTGATGCCAAAGTCTCATCTTTGAGACGCACATAGAAAACCACTTTCACACTTCAACTTAAAAGGTTAAAGTTTCAACTTTTAGCTGACCCAAAGCAAATATGGATGTGAGCCTTGCTCAAAGGCACATTCACAGATTTTTCACCTAGTCAGCTCAGGGATTAGACCCAGCAACCTTTGGGTTATTGGCCCAATGCTCTTTACCGCTAGGATACCTGCCCACCGTGTGAACTTCAGTTTGATCCGTTGATCTGATATTCTTAAATATGTAACTTGCTGATTTTACCACTGGTGTCTCACTAGTGTACATTATATTAATCCTCATATATCCTTATCTCAGAACGCAGATCCAAATCTCACATCTGTCATGAGAGACTACATTGGTCCTGTTAATATTAGCTCACTTTTCATCTCTTGGTTTTTCAACTGAATGTGTTACATGTTGGCTGGTGGATGGATGTCCCATCAGGGCAATACCAGAGAGGGCTCTTTGATACTTATGTCTCTCTCTATAACAATATTATGATTGAATTAAAATGAGTCTTGTCACACTTTTTAATCAGTGGACATTAATGGTTTAATTCACAGCTAGTGTTTGTAGCACCCTCTGGTGGTACAGCATGGCTGAGCTGCATCAACCTTTGGCGCATTAAAGTTGCTTAAAAATAATGGATACATTTAACATGAAGGATATACACCTAATTATATAGTGCTGCACTGTAACTTATTATTTTGTTAAACCGGGATGTGAGTCCTTTACTTGACAGTGTGTAACAACACATCAATATATATGAAGTTTAACACATCACAAGGATGTTTTTACATTTTAGTCATTCAGCAGATGCTCTTATCCAGACCTACATTCATCTTAAGATAGCATGGTGGGACAACCACATATCACAGGAATATAAAGTACATATTTCCTCAATAACATAGCTATCAGTAGAAGCAGAGCTGGAAGGGGGGGTCAAGCGCTGATGAAGTGTTGCTGTGTTGTTGTTGTTTTTTGGGGGGGGGGTGGTCGAGGTGAGGATACTGTTTATTTAAGTTACTGTTTAAGAGGTAGGGTTTCAGATTTTGTGGAAAATGGGCAGGGACTCTGCTGTCCTAGCTTCAGGGGGAAGCTGGTTCCACCACTGTGGTGCCAGGACAGAGAAGAGCTTGGACAGGGCTGATCGGGAGCTGCCCTCCTGTAGGGGTGGGAGGGCCATGAAACCTGAGGTGGCAGAGCGGAGTGCTAGGGTTGGGGTGTAGTTTTTGAGCATAGCCTGAAGGTAGAGAGGGGCAGTTTATCTTGCTATTCCGTAGGTTAGCACCATGGTCTTGTAGTGGATGCGAGCTTCGACTGGAAGCTCTTTGCTTCAATATTGCATAACTACCCTGATTGCTGACAGAAAGTTAAGCTTCACACTTACCATCAATATTACCTAGAAAATATACCAGTGATTTTAATGATAATTTACAAACAGTAACAGACAAACCAGTAGGCGTGCCAGTACTCTGAAATAAGTAAGTGACTATCATTTGAGGAACTAGAGAGTTTAAGAGGAACCAGTCACCTGTGTATACAGCATGAGCTGATTATAGTCCTATAACCTAACGTAGTAGGTGCAAAAGAAACACCCAAGCAGAGTTCCCACATCAGGGCTGTATCCGGTTGTTTGCAACACCACTAAGGGTGACAGTCCTATGAGTTTGATGATGAGTCTCTGCTTTGTGACAAGACATTCTGAGGGTCATCATCAACTTCATAGGACTATAATCCCATCATGATGAACTAGGTGACTAGTTCTTCTTTAATGCTCTAGTTCCTCAAATTATAAAGTCCCTTTCTTATTTCAGATTACTGGCATTCACACCAAAGTCCTCATCAAAATAACCAGAGTGGTGACTGTCTAATCTCTGTGGGTCAGTGTTCACTCAGGTCAATGAGATCCTCCTCAAGGTGCTCCTCTTCCTCCTGCCTCCTCCTCAGCCAATCAGCTCTCAGCTGCTTCACCTCCTCTCCATAGTAATCATGTAGCTTGGTGAAATCCACTAGAGGATCAAAGTCCACTTGTGGCCATTCCCCATATGGTGGTGCTGGTCCATTTATCGGTGTGACATGTGCGTTTCTCTTGGGCCAATGCTTAGGGGACCTCTTATTGATCACGTTGCTGGGGATTGGAGGGGCTTGTAATACATTACTGGCACTATGGCTTCCCCCTTCTCTCCTCGCTGGTCCTGGCATGAGGAAGGAGGAGGAGCATGAGTTCAGGTAAGTCATGGATTGGGTAAGGCACATTGAGCCTGGACCAGTCACAGTGGTTCGTGGATGGGATTCAGCAGGGCCAGCTTGGCGTTTAGCCTCTGCTTAGTGACAAAAGAATACAGGTTGAGAGGCAGGAAAGGAACACATATTTTTGAAGCATGAATACAACAATACACACACACACACCACACTTTCTCCACACACTCACCTTCATACTGCTTCCCCAGGTCTCTGACCAGCAGTGAAAGGTAACAGTGGCTGGCTGTGAGCAGGGCTTTGACCCAGCTCTCCCTCAGACTCACAGCGCTGGACAGCAGAGCCCTCTAGAACAATAACCCACAGCAGGTCTCGATCTGCCAGACGCTCCTGGTAGAACAGGAGATTGGCTTTCAGGACAAACCAGCGCCTCTGGTAGGAGGAGGTCCTCTCTTTCTGATGTGGTATGTGTAAGAGGAAGATGCCAGGGTGGTGGGGTGAAAGATGGAGAACGGGAGGAGTAAGTAACAATATTTTTGATGAAGGGAAGTTGTAAAGAGTCAGAATAGTTAGAGATAAATACAGGGATAATTTTACCCAAATGAGTGCCATTATACAAGCCCTCCACTTCAATGTTCTATTTATGTCAGTGATATATCAATAGGGGGGTTGACATTGATAATAATAAAGTAGCTTCAAATATCAAATATCAGTTGAGACATAATTATTATTAGACAGGGAAACGCAAAAGGCCAAGAGAAGACTGTGTTATAACAGAATCTCACAGCATATTGATAATGTAATTTGTCTCTTGCTTGTGTCTGTTAAGTTTTACAAAACCTTTTTGTAGAGGTATCCTTCTTTATCTATCGGTGAGGTGCAGGATAGGTAATGGGTTAAAATCTTCTCATGGATCTTCATTACAATGTTCTCCAACAAAGAGAGGATCCTGTAGAGGATGAAAGGCATCCTTGATAATATCAATCCAGCACCAGTAGTACAGACACATAACCTTTGAGCCTTGTTTGTCTGTCATAATACCTCCTTTCTTATTCACCAGTAAAGAAACATTGCCAGTAACCAGTTGCCATCATCCTGTATTCAACTAGTCCATTCTTTATGACAATGATCTTAAATCTACACACAATTTCCACCTCTATCTCTTGCCAGTCTAGCGGAGGAGTAATGTGTCATCCAAGCTTACCTCTCAGGGTCACTCTCTATCCATCCAATTGTATATGTTTTAGATTTTCTGCCATAAACCTTCACTTGTTCCTCTCAGTCTAATTCCCACAGTAGTTTGTGTTCACTGCAACACATCTAGAATAAGACAATGTTTAAATATAAAGTTTCAGGTTACGAACACAGGTCCTCCACTGGGTACTAGAGGACAAGTGTTGAAATATAAATAACTCAACCCACTTCCTTGAAACAAAACCCTGACTCACAATATTCTCTCTCCCCTCTACGCTTAAGTCCACACCTACTACCCAGATAGTATACATCGAGAGGGTGTTCTTCCTCACTTCCCTGTTCTGTGTAAAATGTTAAGTTAATATCCTCAATGATGCTTTAGAAAAAAAGTCTTACTATATCAAATTGTATTAAATGTGTTCTTGAAGTTGATTAAATGTTCCTTACTTCCTCTGGTGATCGATTCATAACCTAGAATGAATCCTCTCATTAAGGCCTAGTTGGACCCTATAGCACCACTACATTAACATGAGTGGTTATGAGGGCCAGAGCCACATAAACAGAGCTTTATCATTGCAGTTTTTACCTATTGAAATTAAGCATTTTTATGAACAATAAAAACAAAAAAGGACTAGAGAACAATGAGAGTTATTTGACCTCGACCAAGGGAAAACTTGTGCTGGCACTGAAATCATAGAAGCCCAAAGATGATAAAAATACTATGATGCTTACCTGAACATGGTAACAACACAAGGCTCATAAGAAAAGGAGGAGTGTCATTAGCCTTCCATAAATTGGTCTCTAGGGGCAAATACCCCCCAAACACCCATATGAAATGGCCTTGCATGGATACGTTACATAACATTTAAACACTTCGAAACGAACAGACTCTGAATACACCCCGTTGTGGTGCCGAACGTTTTGAATTGTTCAGAGAACTTTTTGTGACCGTGACACCTCTTGAACACGCCGCAGAACTGTACGCATCAGGTTCGACATCACTTCCTGTTTAGTTGATTGGCGCTTGCAGACTTTTCGTATCGATAGCCAGCGAGGTAGTTTTTGTTTTCCTTAGCTATCTGCATTTAAATACATGTTGTATTTTTGGTATTGTTAATTATCCTTATCCATTCTCAGATACATGCAAGGTGTTGTGAAGCTAGCTAACTTACGCCCCTTTAACGTTACTTACCAACTCTGCACGTGTCGTTGTTTTCTTGGTACCTGCTAGTACTGTAACGTTAGTCAGCTAGCAAAACAAAACAAATGTACCTACCTATAGCTGTAGTAGTCACACTATTGTGGAGATAATCGTATCACGTAAGTTAACGTCACGTGGAATAGTGTATTCGCTTAAATATTGATAACATACTTATTCAAAGGCTTCAGTAAATGGTTAGCTCGCTAACTAACCTTAGTTAGCTAGCGCAGTAGTTAGCTAAGACGATTGCTTCCATTTGATTCATTATAGTACAGTAATATATAGACATGTATACTACAAACATGTATATTTTGATTTGTTTTCTCTTCTGTCATCAACAGAATGTCAAAAAGAAAAGTCACGTTTGGGGACGGCGATGGTGGAGAGTTGTTGGATGAGGACGTTCCAAAGAAAAAGGTGCTGCCACAAACACTTGTTCTCAGATCTTAAGTACAGTGTTATATGAATTTTTAACAGCATAGAGTGGGACATACGAATTACATCTGACCAACACAAATATGCTTTTTGATGTAAGAATCTTTCAGTTACTTGTGTTAGCTAGAGGTATTTGTTTGTGGGTTTTCTATACTGACCAGTTTGCTTTGCTATCTCACCTGGGATCTCACCAGTTATGTGAGGATGTGGTTGGGCCGGGCTCCAGGTTCAAGGGGAAACATTCTCTGGACAGTGACGAGGAGGACGAGGAAGAAGATGGAGATAAGAGCAGCAAATACAACATATTGGCCAGTGACGATGTGGAAGGTTTGTCTTACCCATTTGATTGTCTTCATAACTGAGACCTGGCACTCCAGTCATTTAAAGGTAGACTCTGAGAAATGGCATTGCCACAAGCAGCACTGCAGATATTGGGATGAGTAAGACGCAAGACACACAGTATCTACACATTTTTATTTATTTTTTTAAACATTTTTTTAACCTTTATTTTACTAGGCAAGTCAGTTAAGAACAAATTCTTATTTTCAATGACGGCCTAGGAACAGTGGGTTAACTGCCTGTTCAGGGGCAGAACGACAGATTTGTACCTTGTCAGCTTGGGGATTCGAACTTGCAACCTTTCGGTTACTAGTCCAACGCTCTAACCACTAGGCTACCCTGCCGCCCCATGTGCACGGGTTCGCCTTACCCATTACAACGTGGTAGCCACAGGACCAAATCAGCGGAGAAGTTGAGCGTTGCACTTCAACACTCTCAGCTGTTAGGCAATTTGATCCACTATGCTGTTTAGTTTTTGCATCTGTCATATCGCTGAGTCTACCTGTTAATGTCTAAAAGTGCATGTTTTGTTTTAGGTCAGGAGGGGGCAACAATTAACTGTGACGAGGGAGTTCCCATCACACCCTTTAACCTGGATGAGGAGATGCAAGAAGGGCACTTTGACTCTGAAGGAAACTACTACGTCAAAAGGATGAGGAGATCAGGGACAACTGGCTTGACAACATTGACTGGGTAACTGTGTCTTTAGTTATTTGATTAGTTGTCACTGCAGAAATGTTACACACAGTGAAGTAATGTATTTGTCTCGCTCTTTAGGTGAAAATAAGAGAGCAACCTACTAAACGAAAGAAGAAAGGTCTGGCAGCCAAGAGGAGGAGGAGAGTGGGGGATGAAGATGAGGCAGAAGAAGAGAAACAGCGAGAGGAGAAGCAGGCAGACAGTGACGAAGAGGAAGACATGGAAGAAGAAAAGGAGCCAGTTGAGGACCCCCTGGCATCCTACAGCCAGCATCAGCTCACAGAGGCTGTGTTGGAGCTGCTATTACCTGGGGAGACTGTTGCCGCAGGGCTTCGCCGGCTTGGAGGCCTAGGTGGGCGTAAGAAGGGAAAGCAGAGGGGAGAGAACGGGAAAGCAGAAGAAACAAATAGGGATACAGAAAAACTGGACAGGCTCACGGCACTGGCAGACAGACTGGTTGGGAGTGGAGTGTTTGAAATATACCAGCAGACATATGAAAAACTGGCCTACACACTGAAAGGGAAGAGCCAGCAGCAATCAGTGGGGAGGAGTTTAAATGGAGAGGAGGAAGAAGATGAGCTTGACATGTTTGCAGACAAAATTGACGAGAAGCACAGTGTCAAAGCTCCGGACAAAGAGGATCAGGATGATGAGACGGGTTAGTGAGAGTAAATTGGTTTGCCGTCAGCTGGTTCCAAACCATTTACACTACTATTACAGGTGCTATTTTTGTTGACTTTTGAGATGTATGTGTAAACATATTTTGTTTGTCTTAAGTGAGTGATGAGGTGATGTGGGAGTATAAATGGGACACAGAGGAGAATTCTGAACTCTACGGCCCCTTCAGCAGTCAGCAGATGCAGGTTTGAATTGTCTCTCTATTTTCTATTACAGTATAATGGACAATAAATTAAGGGCAGTAGTATCTGTACTTCTGCTCTATTAACTGTCCTATGGGTAGGAACATCAACAGTACCTGCCATTCTGCTACTGATCTGTTTTCCTGGTGGTCACACAGTTTATTTTCCTTCTTCCCTTATGATCCTGTACCTGGTTATACTGGATTAGGCCAGGCCGGTTCTGCCCAGTAATCCCTATTTTCTGTCTCTTTCAGGGCTGGGTGGATGAGGGCTATTTCAAAGATGGTGTTTACTGCAGGAGGATTGAACAGGGAAGCGCTCAGTTCTACAATTCCAAGAGACTAGACTTTGATCTTTACACATGACCATGATCAGTTCTTGACTAATAATGTTATGTATTATGTTGTTTCATGTGGACCCCAGGAAGAGTAGCTGCTGCGTTTGCAGTGGCTAATGGGGATCCTAATAAATACCAATGATAGTCGCTCACACACACACACATCCAAATTCTCTGTTATCTGATCTCTTATTGTATGTAGCCTTACTGTTTTAAAATAAACAAATTGGTATTTTATATGGTCTATTTCTTGTCTGCCGCTAAGCCTACAAGCAAGGTCTTGAAACATTGCTAAATCATTTTACTAAATATTTTTGGGGTTTCTATATTGTGTTACATTGGTTTTAAGAGCAGTTAGAAAAATTTGCTAAAATAACATTTGGTATTAGACTGGCTTCTGAACCAGCTACTTTCCGTCTTTCTGATTGGTTCTAATATACATCAATCGAGGACAAAGACTGACTTCTGTTGGTCGTCCTTACCTAACAAGATCCTTTCACTAGAATGCAGTTGGTTGAGAGACGTTTATAGCTTTCCTTCATTGGTTAGATTTTCTGGAGGGATTTCTTTTATGTGAACGCTTCCCTCTGATTGGTTTCTTGGTCGGCGTGCCAGTGGAACTTTTGATGATGAACGGACATTTGTGAAATGGTTCAACTTGGGCGCCGTCCTGCGTCGTGTTTACGTTAAAGATGTCTGTACACAATTATATTATAACAAAACGTCATATTTTTCTTAGCAAATAATTGGGGCGGTGCGGTAAGTTTACTACTTCAAGTTGGCTTCATAAAATATGCATATTTTTAATGTTTATGACTATAACGTTATCACAGCAGTGCATTGGCTGGCTGCGAACGTTAGCATATATATATATGCTAACGTTAATATATGCTAACGTTAGCTAGCTACTAATACTCACCCTACCGTCATTTTACGTTATCCTCCTTGAAATGATTGAATTCTCCCGACTTAGCTAGCTGACGACCACATAGACCGTAGCTGGCTATTGCGTTGAAGTTCACGATATGCACAACACAGATCGACTGCTAGTTAACGAATAACGAGCTCTTGTAGAAGTGGCCTCCACCGGTATACCATCCCCATGACAACACCAATAATGTGCTTTGTTCAAAAGAGTGCACGAAAATGATATGTCAATAGGCAAAAATTATGCATTTGATCAAATACTTGTAGCTATTAGTGGCTTATTCGCGTATTTGTTAGCTGACAAGGTAAAACTAATCAAATCACGTTTTATTGTTCATTCTGGAAAGGTTAAACTAGAAGGTGATCTATATATGTGTTGTTAGCTGGATGAAAAAAAAAACACAAGCTAGCTAACATTTTCCATTTGTGTACATTTTACACAAATGTTTACTGTGCAATTGTTGAACATATACCATAAGCAAGCAAGTCAGTGCCTACTTAATTTGGAAATGAGATAAAAGCATGTTTATCAAATGTTTCACTTATGTTGATGTCCAGCATGTTTATTTCTGTTGTCTTTCCAGAGAAAGACAGATAGGGGGAGAGTGAGGATGTTGATCTAGTTCCCTGACTTGCTCCCCTAAATAGTCTGTCCAATGGAGGGAGCTGCCAAGGTTCCCCCAACCCCTTTCTGTAATCCCCCTCACAGTGAACCTCCACCCCACCTTCTCCCTCTTTCCTCCATCACCCCCAGGTATAGTACCCCTGCCACCTTTTGCTTTCCTCTTCCCCCTTATTTATATTCTTGCTTGTTTGAAACTCATGTTTTTAACTACCATCGCAATTACTGGGAGCTACTGGTGAAGAGTCCAAACCATAACTGTTCATCTCCCACAGCTGTGAAGATGGCAAAAAGCCTGGTGACAGGAGGAGGAGTGGGCGCATTCAGAAGACACCGAAGAAGCAGGAGCCCAAAGACACAGTGGCGGAGTCCAGACAAAATACATCCCCTGCCAAGAGGGAGAGCAGTGTGGTAGTTTCATGTTTAAGTCTTAATGGTTTCTTAGATATTATAGGCTACTTAAAAGGGTCTTGTTTGGTAATCAGTTCACTCCTCTCTGATCCTTAGATGCAAGTGTCTCAGTCCCTGTCAGTAAAGCTAATGAGAGTTGATCCCCTCCGCAAACAACCGCTAAAAAAGGTATGCAATAAATGTCTATTTGTGCATGGGCCGCTTTCTACTGTATCCACTCTAGATAATCTGTCTATACATCAGTGGTGGTCGGTGCTGGTTAAGATTAGGGTGGACAATTTATTACGTTTTTTGTGAGCATGGCCTTATTTCTATGACAGCATATTGGATCACTGTCATTCATATTCCATTTAGCCAGCTCAATGTAACATTGATAGCTTTAGGCTACTACATGATACTACCACATGATTTTCCCTATACCCATCATGAGGTTGCTACAACGTAGCCTACGAATTAAAGTTTATAATGTTGGTGCGTGCACAGGCTGCGCAACTAATTGGAGTTATCAAGGTGACAGAGAGTGACACATTAAATACCTCCTTGCACACTTGCCTGCATCTAGCTGATCTTGGTGTAATCATTAGTCCAAACAGTTGCAAACAAGAGTTTCAATTGGACAAATTCATGTAGGTTTATACCTGTTTCGCTCCATTTGCTTCCGTTTAATAAAAGTTTCTCAACAGAGTCGGCGGAATTAATACACCCAGTATCACCCGCACAAACGGTTCACTTTCATAGCAGCCACATACAAACAGCATCATCAATTTGCTCTATGTATAATTCCTTCTCCTTCCATCTACGCACTCTCCTCTCACCTTTTCCCTTCGCTTGTGGTCTACTTTTGGAATGTAGCCTAATGGAAGAATGTCGCAAATGCTCTTACCCAGGTGTTCAAGATGAAATAACAATAGCCTACGATTGGTACGGCTATAATATTTGTTTTTTAAAAGCTAGTGTGATCAGTCCAGAGGGTTCCGATCTATGCGGTGGCATAAACAGAGGAAGAGTCGGGTTTTTATGTTGCAAAAATAAGTGATGTATTTAATGTTCACAGAATGGCACTCGACCGGTTCAAGAAAGGAAACAAAATCCTAGCTCGGTTCAGAGCACTTTACTTGCACACCAATGAGCCTTTCGACAATCAACAAATTAAATAGTCTCTTTTGTGGCTTAGCTTGACATTGGCTCGCGATTATGGGAATCACTCACTCCCATTCTTTATCTTTTAATCTGTTCTTTGTCTTTCGATGTCCTCTTCTGTCCGTTTCTGGTTTCTTCGTTCTATATTTCTCCTTATTTCTTTGTCCGTTCCTTCCTCCCCTCCCGCGTTTCCCACTGTTCTCTTTTTTCCCCTGTGCGTAATTGCCCCCGTGCCTTCACCTGCGCCGGTAATAATCCTGTGACGTCGGCAGGGATTCCCTGAGATGCCCCCGCCCCTCTGACTCCCATTTACCCCCACACCTCCGGATGGTTCACAGCAGGCTAATATAACTGATATCTGTGTTGGTTTTTTTTATGTACATGAGAAATATAGCCCTACAAATTTCTAAATCATTTTGCAACCCCCCCTTCCTGAGAGAGAAAATAGACGATATGATCGTATATCAACAACGTTTGGACAGGACCATGTGTTATTCCAGACATGGCCCAACCCTAGTGCACTGTGTTTTGGTAGTACAGTGCCCTACACAATGCCGTGGTGTAAATGGTAGAAAGATGTAAATTAATCCTCTTACACGGTCTGCTGCATCTTAGAGATGCACAGCAAGGAGCAATAATTAGTGTCTGCAAACATGACTGACCTAACTAGCCAGACATCCTCAGTGATGTTTGCATTAACAATCTGTTTTATTGCAGATTGACGCTGTCTCTATAAAAGCCATTTTGCAACCAAACAACAACAAACTTTTTTTTTTGTTGCATAAAATCTTTAATAACCTATTTATTTTTCATGGTCACTATGCGTGATTAAAGCAGAGGCAATTATTGGCAAAGTGATTACACTATATGGATATGTTTATGATGTAAATATTTACTTACTTTGCAGAGCGGTTTGGATCTCAATGTTGCATCAGAATGTCAAATGTCTAAGTGAGTATGATGACTTACATAGAAGTTCAATGTTTTTTTGTGTGCATATGACTTTATTTGTTCAAATGTCTAGAAACCAAGTGTTTTACCCATGGGTGGAGAAATTGATTCAGTCAGTGGCTGTTTCCATTAACCTATCAAGTGATTTTTGTCAACATTTAGCAAGTTTGCATAGAAAATAGATGCAACATTTGCCTGCTACGGTGCGTTTCCAATTAACTATCTTGTGTCGATTTAAAAACAGCTGTACGTAATTCCGTCACACCTATAAAAGAAGTGGTTGAAGTCTTTCCATTAACCATTTAGGCAAATTGCACATTATTAAATTGGTTATTGCCTGTATGCCTTCCAACCCATCTGTTTCATGTTTTGTGTGGCCTTCAAAAGCATAGAATTCAATAATTGCCACATTCTTATACAGCGTTTCCCAAACTAGGGGTTGCGACCCCATGTGGGGTCACCTGATTTGAAAATGGGGTCGTGAGAAACTCTGAGATAAAAATAAATAAAATTGCTCTTGGTTCATAGAACCGGGGTTACATCAATAACCTCCGATAGCTGCTAGATGCAGTTGTAATAAACAGTGGTTTCTGTATTATTATTATTATTTTCTACAAATATGGTGAAGTCTTTTGAACTGTTTAAGCAACAAAATAGTAAGACCCCATCACTGAAAGATGCAACTTTGTTGCCCTCTACAATGCCCACAAGCCGCGCAGGACTCATTAGAACAGAGTGGACAAGACCAGGCACTAAATAAGACTGGGAGGAAAAGAACATCACCAATGATAGTATTTTCTACAGAAAAGATCATACAAAATGATTGCCGATCTTTTGAACTTCCCAATACCTTTCTGGTGCATTTCAGTCACTTCAAACCATACTTCCGTCAGATTTAAATATTATCAAAAGCACTGTCGGACAGATTTGTAATAGACTGTCATAGTCCCAATGAAAAAAAGTGAACTTTGGCCGTTGATTCTATCACTTTATTTACATGGTGGGGTCCCTCCCCCCAAAAGTTAGGGAACCTCTCATATAATTCTCATGTGCCACTGTGAAACCTGCACTCCTGTAGATCTGAAATAATTGAATGGTGAAACTTGCACCCAGCCAACCAGAAAAGCAAGGCGAAGCAATTCAGGCTTTCTTGAAAGTCAAGACCAATCTTATCCTGCAAAGAAACATTATTTTCATAGTTGAATAATACATTTAGAAAACAGTTGGCATTTAGAATTAAATGTTGAGAAGAGCTTTATAGTTTGGTGATGACATCACGTGTCCCCGCGTACCTTAAGTTATTCAGCAATAATTTATTCAGAAAATTATTTCCATGATTTGTTGCAATAAAGATTAATAAAAATAATAATCCGCCCCCTGTCGAACG
This sequence comes from Oncorhynchus tshawytscha, assembly GCF_018296145.1. Classification (NCBI taxonomy): domain Eukaryota; kingdom Metazoa; phylum Chordata; class Actinopteri; order Salmoniformes; family Salmonidae; genus Oncorhynchus; species Oncorhynchus tshawytscha. The sequence continues at coordinate 18,768,094 of NC_056455.1, read as the reverse complement.
GATACAAATGTTGTCGATCTTTAGAAACGTTCTCCTATAGCTACTGTTTTTAATTACATGTTAATGTTTTTTTTTGCGGCATTGTTTTTGTCAAATTAACCTGGGTCAATGGAAACCTGCCTAGTGAGATCAGTGATCATGGATGGTGTTGACCAGGTTGATCTCTTTTGGGATGAAAAAGGATGGAGGAAAAATAGATGAAGTGAAATGGATGGAGTTAACATTTCAGATTAGGGGAAGGCTTGTCTGATTACGTTCAACCTCTTCATATCCCCAACTGTAGTTTAAGGTAGGGGTACTAGTCAGGGAATTCTTTGGTTAAGATTCATTCATAAGTATTCATAAAAAACAAGCTGGTAGTGCCTTAGTTTGTATGAATAATACCATTCCACCAATTGTAGTTTGTTAAGCATACCTGTATTTTGTACAATAGTGTTGTTTTTTTCTGTTCATGTGTTCTTTTTGTTTCTTTCCATTGTAGGAACAAAGACACAAAAGGCTCAAATAACAAAGCGATTCCATCCTCTTCCACATTAACTTTAGATGTAAACACTACTGGCAAGACTGAATATGATTTCAACCAATCAGGCATGGAGGCGGATGAAGAGGTTGGCTGTGGAAAGTCCCCTGGAAGCCCGACCTCTGTCAAGCGATGGGTGATTGGCCCATTGTTTCAGTCATTTAAATCCAAGATGGCCAGTTTCACACAGATTGTCATGAGTCCCGTCCGACTTTTCAAACCCAATAGCTCCCCACCTGAACCAGATGTAGACGTCTCCTCTGCCTCTCATAGTTCTCACCAACAAGGACCTGGGTATGAGCTAACCTCTGGCACAGTGCAACACTTGGAAGCTGGAAGCGGAGGAAATGACCCAGCCTCTCGTAAACACTTAAAGTTCAGCATGGATCTAAAAACCCACGGCACTCCAGAAGAGGATGAGTTTTCTCTTGAGGGGAAACAAAATATGATGCCACCTGGAGATGCGCAGAGGGACACCTGTATGTCAAACAGCTCAGAAAAGGAGACCAATAATAATGATTCATTACCTTGTATGCAGCGTAGTCCTCTACTCAGAAGCAGTATCAAGTGTGGTTCTGAATCAACGGAGTCCCATTTCAACTCATGCTCTTCCACGTCCTTTCAACCCCTTGACCCCTCAAGTTCCTCATGTGGGTCCAAACTGTCTCTCATTGTTCAAATGAAGGAGCAGGTGGATTTGACAGGGGCTCACCGGAGACCATTGCGCCGAAAATGTGTTTTTCTAAATGAAGCTGCATCACAGAGCAGTCCCTCTGCTGCAATTAACGCATCTGAAGCCGACCGCATCTCTAGTTTGCCAGCTGAAGTAGGAATCTGTGAGCCCAAGGCTAAACGGTTTGCCACAAAATCGTATGTAGAGTACAAAATCTGGGACTGTATTGACAGTGAAACATCTAGTCCATTTTCCAGTATCTACAATACCACTTCTGAGAGTCTATGCCAGGCAGATGATTACAGCATAAAAACTGTTGGTCTGCCTCAAGACCAAAACATTTTGGTGTGTGGTTCCCAGTCACATATGTCTATCCGGAAAAGCCCCAGAAAACCTGTAAACACAACACTGAACAACTGTTCCTCAGTCAGTCAGTGTCTTCAAAAGCAGATAGATGAGTGTGAAGGAAAGCAAGGCTATATGGCAGGCTCAGCAAAGGAAGTTAAGAGGAGATGCAGAGCAACTCCTTTTACAGCGATCAAGAGAGATGCAGAGAAAAAGAAAAGAGTGAAACTGATGAAAAGAGAGCGATGTGAAGAGGTCACAGAAGAAGACACGGTAGATGTTGCGTTAGAAAGTTACACATTAACATCGGTAGAGCACGCAAGTGATGAAGAACTTGTCCAGCCGGGGGCTGGATCAAAACCGTGTGCAACTTCTAAATCTCAGTCTCTTAAAAGTAGGGTGCTGCTTCGGGTTAGCCAGAGTTCTACCGTATACATTGAAACCACTCAAAAACCCTCTGAAACACATGTACCTCTGATGGAGGTGATGAAGGACAAAGGTAGAAGTGGGCGTATTAAGAAAAATACGTCTTTCACAGTAATGGCCACTTCAAGTATTGGGAGTGTACTAGAACACAGTAATGACAGTTTATGTGACAACAGCATAGCAGCCAGCAATAGTAGGGGTATGACCAGTGCCTTGACTTATGGTGACACTGACTCTAGTTCAGCATGTAATATGGAAATGGTAACTACCATGACAACCGCTTTGATGAAAGAAAATCATGAACTGCCCGTCTCTGATCAGCACTTGGATATCAAGGGGAAGTGGCCTCAAACGGCATCCAAAAATCAGCAGAAATACATCTGTAAGAAGAGGAAGATTTCCCCAGTGGTTGAAGTGGCGTCATGTCAAAATCAACAAAAGTGTCTGAAGTTGAATGAGATCACTTCAGAAGAGAGTCGTCCACTAAAACCACAGAAACAAAATAAATCCAGGAGGTCTCATAACTCACGCTCAACCCAACAGCTTGGCACATCTTCAGGGCTGACTGGTGTTGGGGCCGATCACTTGCACTCTTTGAAGCCCAGCAAAGACGACAATGTCCATGTAGCTTCTAGATCTTCAGATGTTACACAACAGACATTACAGACGACCGCAGTGGTGGCTGTCCACAAAGACACAGGTTGGGGAGCAGAAATGAGTGGGTCTGACTCTAGCAAGAGCCCAAAGAAGAGTCGGAATGGATGTAATAAAATGTCTGTCAGTGATGCGTTACTGGTGGATAAGAGGTTTGTGGAACCCCTTGGTGGACGTAAGAGAGTCAACCGAGGTCCGTCCACAGAGGACAATGACGAGACAACTCAGTCCCTGCAACTTAATCAAATAACAGTTGAAGAAAAAAAGAGAACTGTGCCTTGGCCTGTGCGAACTTATCCCAAATGTTCAATCAAGCTGAACAAAAATATAGTGAAACATTCTATGGCTTTGCAAGGAAATGATGTGGCAATGGACTCTGATGTAGAAGTGTTTTCCACTGCCTGTGAACCAACTAACCTTGGCCAGAACAAGACTATTGACCAGCTGATGGAGGAGGAGCAGGGGAAGGAGGATGAGTGTTCTGAACTGCCTGTACCCTCTGAGACGAGGCTCAGGGGGAGGGGGCAAAAAAAGAAGCCAAAGAAAGCAGCGACTCAATGTAGGAAGCACAGGCCTGTGACCTGGAAGAGGGGGCAGGAAGAAGAGGAGGAGAGAAATACCGCGATTGGTGAGCAGATGGACTTTTCATCAGATAACAACACCACCCTTAAGAAGCGTCTGTTGCGCAGCTACTCCTGCCCAGAGATCCCTGCTTTCCTCCACCATGACAGCCACTGGACCACCTCTCTGCATGGCAGGATCCTCTCCGTACCCCGGCTCCACCCCGCCCTCTTTCCTCCTGTCCCCACTCCTCCCGCACCGTCCAGGCGTCCACGACGTCATACTGTCTCTAGTGTGGAAATTGAGCGGGAGATAGCTCCGTTATGCCTGCGTAAGGAGGTGTTTCCCTCAAGAAGGACCTATTCATTGGGAAACCCGTCCTACCACCTGTTACCCGGTGTGCCACCCTCCACTTCCATCTCTGTCTGGGCCTCCTGCTTCCTGTCAAGCCCCCTGGCCTTCCTCTCCAGGAAATTGCGAAAAGGAAGTCTAGCTGCCACTAGTAGTGCTTGCAGTCATGATACCTCCCCTTCCCCCTCCAGTGTTTCCTCTTCCATTTCACCATCCTGCTCTTCTGTATGTCACCTGTTCTCCAGTTCCGACCCCTGTGACCTGACATCAGACATATCCTCTGCTTCAATCTCCTCCTTTTGCAGGTAAAACACCACTTTGTCCTTTGTTCAAAAATACATATTTTCCTTTTTGATTACAGTAGTTAAAAATGATTTAATTCCACCATGTTTCCAGTGCATTGTCAAAGATTCCCTTGGAGAATGAGACAAGCCAGCAGCATGAGGAGGATGGGGAGAATTTGGAGGACAAAAACCGTTTCAGGAATGAGTTCGAAGCCATAGGGATGAGAGAGGAAAAAGCATTGTCAGATTCTGAAATTAAGGTACACTGACCACGTAATATTTAATGTGAACAATGTCATTTACATATGACATACATTATGTGATTAGTTACAAAGATGAGTAGATAAGTGAGTCTGGCTTTAACCCACCTTCACCACGGTAACACTGTGGTGGTGTTTGCACAGTTGGAAACCGGCAAACATGAGGAACGAAGGAAAGTGTCATCCATTCGAATTCGCAAAGCCTTACCCAAACCTCTCCACAACCTCACACCCATGGGCCTGCCCAAGCCTATCAGGTATGTGTATTTGAAGTGTGTGATGGTGTGCCTGTGTGTATATGGTAAACTTGCTACCTGTATTCGTAAAATGTTATGACATGGATTACTAAAACCCCAACTAATCTGTTTTGTTCCAACAGGGTGAAGAAGAAGGAGTTCAGTTTGGAGGAAATCTACACTAATAAAAACTTCACCAAGCCCCCTGAAAGGTTACTGTTCACTCATGCATCTTATTGTTCATCCTACAGTACAGGAAATCATCATTGTAATGACTGACTGTAACTTTCCTTTCATTAACAACTTCCTTGCTCTGTGTTTGTTTTTATTCGTCCCAGACGGCTGGAGACCATATTTGAGGTGCCACTCAGTCGACGCGATGGGTCTCATTCCCTCCTTGGTCAGAAGCGCATGAAGCGTTTTGTGGAGTTCCCAGAGGTTGGTGTGGCCAGAAAGCCAAGGAAGCCACTTGTTGGTGCTGGGGCAGGGGGTGGTTTACCCAGGAAAGCTGGGGTTGGCTCTCCTTTTGGAAGGCCCAAGCGCGGGGGTTGCCTCTCTTCTAAAGATCACCCCACCCTCAATCTGCAGGAGCTTGATTCACTTCTTTGCTCCAAGCTTGACCAGCTGGATTCCTGGTTAGCTTTTGACCAGAATATCTGTTGACAAATGCCAATCAAAGGGGTAGACAATAGCACATTTACATTATTGAAAATATTGTTATTACAAATTGCCCAGCCCCTTTGCCTCCCATCCAACATCAAGCTTGTCCTCATCTTCTGTAATTGTTTACAATGTTTTTATTTTGTGGGGGTGTATTATTTACCTTCCATTGACTCGTTTAAAATGATAATTGAAGTATTTTTGTATTTTCATTGTGTACTATTTGTAGATAACGATATGGAATATACTGTTATTGTAATATTTGATTATCTATGGATGTAATGCATTTTATATCATTGGTTTAGGTCAGTGAGTGCATAAGTGTTTGTATTTAAAACTGCTACTATTTCTGCACTCAGTTTTGTTGATAATCTGTATTCTTAATATGCCAATGCCTCAGCCTTTTAATCATTATTAAACACTTTCTGCTTTATTTGCTACTGAATCCTACATTTGGAAGCTCACATGCAACTCAAATCTTTGTGGATATTATCCATTGACATCAATGTGTATTTACACAGCAGTTATTGAATGCACATACTTCTCAAGTAAGGATTCTTACTAGCCAAACAATTTCCAGATGATAATTCCCAATTGAGCTGTAGGTGCAAACCTGTTATTGGCAACTAGCATCAAATGGCAGCTACTTTCAAGATATATTGAATGTTGAGAATTCTGTTTTTGGCCAAATTACAGCTGTAAGAAAATGTTTCTGGTTCTGACAATCACAGACTTCATATTTTCTTTTAGAACCGTCCTTTAATTGTTGCCTGACTATTCCTGCCAATTCTTGCCTTGTATACACACATTACATTGTATTGTTTTCTTCACCTCCGGATTATAACTATAGCAAATAAAATGTATATTGTCCATTTTATACATTTTTGTAAAAATAATCTGTTGAATTGTTACTTGTGTAAAATTGAACGTAAACGTCATGACACTCCAATGAGTATTTCTATGGAAACATTAACATGAATATTTTCATCAATGCAGTTTAATGTTTTGTATCATTGTGGATTGTAATATTTGTTTTGATAGCAATATTTAATTGAAAATTGCTAGTCTATACAAATTACTTTTCTATTACATCACATTTTTTGTAATTATATTTCTGAAAATATTTGTCTTTACTGTGTGGTTTGTATTGAATAAATGTATTTGTATGCATTTTTTTGTTACAGCTAGAGAGTGACTTTATATTAAGTAAAAGGTATTTGTAGCTATATTAACTTAATGTAAATGAGGCAAATAGCCTGAAAAGGAACTTAATTCAGATCAAATTGATGTAAATGTATTTTCATTTAATTACAAAATCCTTTAAAACATGCTATGTATAAATATAAAATACAAAGTAAGGCAATGACATGAATACAGTAAATGTAGAAATGATAATGTAAACAAAATGAAGTATTGTACAGTTTTGGTATTTAAAACCAAAGGCAGTTTTCACTATTACTGTAAATCAGAAACACTGCCCTGATTTAATTATACCTAGTTCACAATCTGTCCTTTATAATTAGACATTTATATTTAGTTCCTCACATATACAAATTATTTATTTCACTGATAAAAATATAACATTGTTAAAAAATTAAGTTTGTGTTGCATATCATAAATGGTAAAAGTGAAACGTCGAGACCGATAGTGGACATGGGAGTGTTTTGGAGTCAGGCCCCTGTATAGTGCCTCACAGTTTGTTTTGAATTTATACAGGATTTTTTAAAATCTGCTGTTTTATACTCATACAGTCTTGGACTCATGTATGTCAGCAAATAAACCGTGTCCATTAAATGCTATCTCAAAAACAATTGGTTATTTTGTGTCCCCTTGCTCATCTCTGAACCAACCTCTTATTCAGGAAGAAGGTAGTTTGACTACAGTCCTTACTCTAAGTGCTAAAAGTCTGGTTGGGCTACTGATAAATGTCAAAATATCTTAATATTTATAATGTATTTATAGCTGTGGCATCACTTGAATGTTAACTATAAACCAGTCTTCCAGTGATAAATTCCAGAATGACACAAAAGAAAGTTAAAGGTGCCTTTGTAACTCCTTATCAGCAAGACAGCCTTATCAGAATGATACTCAGGGAGGCTGTATACAGTGGAGTCTCCCTGAGTCACCGGAGGTGCTTTTCCCTCTGTTCCCACCTCACAGTGTCATGGCAGTCCAAGATCAATACTAAAGAAGTTGGACCGCTGTCCTGTAGCCATCCTTATGGTACAGTACATCCACCTTGGTGGTTCCTGGGAATTGGTCAGTCTATCAGAGTGAGTATGTATGACACCAGTACCAATAGTCCTGGGCTGAGTACCAGAATCGCCACCCACACCACAATAGAAATGATCCCAAACGTTTTTGCCCGTTGGGAGTATTGTTTAGCCTTCTCTGGCATCGTCTTCCTTGCCTCTCGAGCCTGTCATAGGGGTAGAAGAGTACATTATATTTTGATATGACTCATATCTAAGATATAGACTCTTAGTGTAGATGTGCACATTTTGAGAACCAAGATGGTCCCTAAAGGGGCAACACCTTTGATTACATTACAGAATGTTTACAAAAACAGGTTTAAAAAAAATAAGCTTGAAATTACTTTGACTGAGTTGACCAAAGCTAAAATTCCAATGCAGGAGAGTCCACAGATGATGCTGCTAATGGCCAGTCTCCTATAGTCCCTGTCCTTGGCACAGGAGGGAACAGTATGGTCACGACCACAGCAGATGATCACTTGAAGGCAGGTGGTGTTATTTTGGGCATCTGTCGTTTCACCTGTACCTGGGACAGCAGTCAGTGGAATGTCCTCCATTTTTGCTGATTGGGAAGACATTTCTGAGGAGAAAATAGATGCAGCAGAGTTCAGAGGATAGATCAAATGCAGAACAAGGGAATACAATTATTCAAGTCTGATAGTACTGTATTATTTGCAGTTGTGACATTGTCATCAAGGATGTAGGATATTAGTTTACTGAAACTAAATTAGTTTGTTTGTAATTGTCTTTCACTGACATGCCAACAAAAATGGTTTGAGAGGCTCATTCTCTGCCAGGGTACTTTCTACAGACAAAACACTGTTATGCCCCATGGGATGAGGTATGCATTGCTATCAATCAAACAGGAGCCTGAAGAACTGGAATGATTACACTGTGCAGTGTGCAATTGAATATATACCAGAGTTAAATCATTAGCCATGGAGAAAGAAAACAGCAAGAGGGAAATGTTATGATTGTATGTCCACTGAGTATACCAAACATTACAAACACCTTCCTTATATTGAGTTGCACCCCAACAAGTTGGCTGGATGTCCTTTGGATGGTGAACCATTCTTGATACACACGGGAAACTGTTGAGCGTGAAAAACCCAGTAGCATAGCAGTTCTTGACACAAACCTACTACCATACCCCGTTCAAAGGCACTTCAATATTTTGTCTTGCCTATTCACCCTCTAAATAGCACATACCCAATCCATGTCTCAATTGTCTCAAGGCTTCTTTTTTTACCATGTCCTCCCCTTCATTCATCTACACTGATTGAAGTGACATCAATAAGGGATCACCTGGATTCACTTGTTCAGACTATGTCATGGAAAGAGCAGCTGTTCTTAATGTTTATGTATATCACATTTAAGTGTGTTAGATGTCATTAGATACCATCAACATTATCTTACTGCTGTAATGTTAACATGAGAAACCTTTTCCTGTCCCAGTTTCAGTCTTGACCTGGTGAATTCCAGTAACTTGATATGTATTATTCTTACGGCAAAGATCATATCAATGAATGAAGAATAGTTACATTGTAATCGTCTCCCTTCAGCCTTTGACAACAGAACATTATTGGGGGCTTTTCTTGAGCCCTCCTCATCAACTGATCATAAAGGAGAAGTATTTTAGGGAAATAACTTGGAGTGTCTGTAAAGTCCTGATTACTCAAAGCAATGAATGAGCGATGCTAAGCTCTTTTCCCATATGGTCTCATACACTCATTCTCAAAGGGAATCACATACGGAACAACATAACAGCATTTTTGTGGATTAACAAAGCACACATTATCTGAAATTAAACAATAGTATATGACACACCATAAAAATAGCACAGATAATAATTGGCTTACTAGTCCAGGCTTGATCTTGATTGAGAAAGTACAGCTCTGTATGCCTCTGTCTATTCTCCAGTCAAACTGAAATCTTCACTTATGACGGCTGACAGAGCTGTGAAGAAGAAAGCCGATCTTTTCTTTGATTTATTTTCCTTCCTGGATTTAGTTAATGATCACAGCTGCTAGTTGGTTGTGGCTTCAGGTTCGTGAAGACTTGATTTAACATATCCAAATGTTATCCAGATATTTCTTGTTTATAATATTTTCTTGAGCAATCTTTCTTTCGTTTGCAGTCTCAGTTTTGGTTGTGGTCACCATGAAAGTTAGTGGTGTCTGAAAAAGGAGAAGGCTGGGAGTGGATTATAACTCTTTCTTGTGTGAAACCTCCACGCCCCTTTACTGTTCACACTTTAACCTCCTCTGACGTCCCACTCCCTCCCACACTCTCAGGCCCTACCTTTATCTATATCTAACTACACTCTACCTCCACTTCAACCATACTTGTTGGTTCTCCACATTCTATTGTTCTATCAATCATGATGTTATGGAATACAGTGCCTCTTAGCTCATCTTCTCTCTCTCTCTCTCTCTTGCTCGCTCTGTGCAACATTCCTGAAAACCTGCATGGGTGAGTCAAAACATGCCTTGCCTTGAGAGAAAACAAACAGCTTGGTTTCATATGTACTCTGTTCTTCTTTATCCTCTTCTGTACATGTTAATAGTATCTTTATGACACTGTATTCATGTCTGTCTCCCCCTGTATCCCTCTTTTAAACTCACACCTTTCATTCACGCTTTGTTTCATACACACACATACAATTCCCAATATTTTTGGTCCATCGTAAGTGAGAATGATTTAGGTAATTGGATCACTATGTGTTGAGACATGCCCACTCTCTCAAGGTCTCTGTTATACGTCAACTGTTTTGCTACTCTAGTCTAAGTTAACGTGCACACCCTGTTTCAAGTCTTCCGCCAAACTACTCTGTTCTCTGACCCAGAGGTAAGGAATATTTATTTCACTACTTGGGGACTACCAGACTGCATTCCTCAACAGTGATGTCACTCAAGCACACACACACTCGTCCACAGACACACATAACACTTGCACACATGCATTCTGACGCCACACACTCCCACACACACTTTCACTCACACACACACACACACACACACACACACACACTGCTGCTACTGTCTATTATCTATCATGTTGCCTGGTCACTTTACACCTACACCTATATGTACATACCGTAGCTACCTCAATTACCTTGTGCCACTGCACATTGACTCAGTACTGGTACTTCTTGTATTTAGTTAAGTTATTGTTATTCATTATTGTTATTCTTTTTTAAATGTTACTTTTCCATTTTTGTATCTTTAACTCTGCATTGTTGGGAAATTACCCGTAAGTAAGCATTTCACTGTCAGTCTACACCTGTTTTTTACGAAACATGTGACAAATACAATTTTATTGATTTTGTTTGACACACACAGAAACACACACACAAAAATACTCCAAACAAGCTAAATTCGAAGCTTGTGGAAAATTATCTGTGACTTCTGGATCAAGCTGTCCCAAAGCAATCGCGGGATTGGTCTAAACTGCAGGGACAGTTTCAGTCCTTAGCCAATAGAAAATACAGAATTTGTACAGCTGACGTGGCTTCTGAAAACACGGAAGTAAAGCTTTGGTAAGTGAGAACATGCAGCAGAAAGTACTATTGCATAAAATGCATAACTAAATATATTATTTACAAACATCTGTCTAACCGTGCAGGTGGTGTTTCATTGAATTGAGAAAGAGAAAATGCCAGAGGTGGCAACGGAGAGATATGGCTCCCTCGAGTCATGGAAATATCAGTTGAAGGATGGAGTAATGGAGAGAGAAAGAGAAGGTGGCAACGGTGGGACGACTGGAAAAACCATCATTGGCGTGTTCAAAGTGAGACATTTTTTTTACATTATAATGCATTTTGATAAAGGCTCACTGAATATAGTCTCACAACTGCTAAGGGAGTGAACGTTATTTATAATAAAAGTTACATGGAGAAAATCGGACATCTCTGAAGTGAAAATGGTTGGCCCTCTTCAGCAAAATATATTTGACCTAAACCCTCACTGAACGCTTGATAAAAAACAAGTGACCCTCATCTATACCCCAAATAATTAAACATAAATTGGATAACAGGGAAAATGCCTACCGTTTACCCTCACTTCTTGGGACAGACCAGGGGCCTAATTTATAAACCTTTCATAAGTACAAAATAATACCCCAAAATGTGCTTGTGCCACTTTTCACACAAAAGTTGGCATCTACATTTTTTTTTAGCTTGATTGTGAGAATGTGCTCACCTCTCCGCAAACTTTAGACCATGTGTACACACATATATTGCATTCCAAGTAAGCAGTGGCGATTTTAGCATGTAAATCTATTGGTGGGGCAAAAACAAAAATTTGGGATGCATGCCAGCAAAGCCACTACACAACACAACACTAAACAATACATGAATTGCACTATAACAGTAACAAACGGTGTCCACAAACTGTTAGGGCCTACATAAAGCTGTCCCAACAGCAGAGTCCCAACACCTTACCACTGCTACACCTGGCTATCAGCGGAGCCTTGTCTGGCAGCGAAACAGTTAATTCAGCCTAATTTACTGCCTTTAAAAAAACATAGCTGATATGGCTGACTTGCTTAAACAAATGTGGTTTCTACTGACAATTTAGATGTACAAACTATGGTATTTAGATGTACAAACTATGGCATTTAGATGTACAAACTATGGCATTTAGATGTACAAACTATGGCATTTAGATGTACAAACTATGGCATTTAGATGTACAAACTATGGCATTTAGATGTACAAACTATGGCATTTAGATGTACAAACTATGGCATTTAGATGTACAAACTATGGCATAAGTGGATGACGACTGGATAAGAGGCAATCTGTAATTTTGATTAAGACATTAATGAGCAACGACGGACGTAGCTAATATAACTATTTGTTCAGCACTTTTGACATGTACAGCGGCAGAATTCAGAACATGGGCCGTTCTTACAGTGTTCTCCCTGTACAAAAAGTCAGAACTGTAGGGTAAATAAAGGGGACATATAAACCAGACAATGAAAGCTCTTGCAATATTCAATGATTACATCTCTCCAAAACAGGTTATAGGCTACATGTGCACCACCAAGTTAGAACAGTAGGCAAAATAAAGAGGTGAAAAAAGACCAAATTATTAGGGTGAGGCACATTGAACGCCGTTTGGGTCTTTGCGTGTCAAAAAAGATACACGTCATAACACTTTTCGACGCATTAAATAAACTTTTAATTTGACATGTCAAATAACAGCATTCTATTGTAGAATGTTGTGTGTGCTGAAGTTGCACGTGCAACCCAGGCGCCACAACTACTATCAGTAGCACTGTCAAAGCTGTACAAACAAGCACACACCGGCCACGAATGACATGGGCTACTAACAGCTTACTACACAACATACACTTAGTATTACTTTCTTAGCTACAGTGTACATATCTCCCTTGCATATTACATCATTTATGCAGCAGCATAAAATACATTTTTGGAATCACCTTGTGAAGGTGGTGCGGCGGTCCTTTGTGGGCACATTTTGTCAACAAACTTTGTCATCAAAGTCTGCCATTCTCTGGATTTATGGTGGGAACTCTGAAAAAAACACACAGCCACTCCATTGAATAGCAGACTAATGTTAGTGGTTGCTTTGCAGTGTTTGCAGTTAGCCACTGATTCCTTCCAAACAACTCATTGGTGAATTTGCGATTTCCAACTTGTTGTGTAATCTTTATGGCCGATGAGCACCTATACATTTATCTATAATTTATCTTCATATGACAAGGGTTAAAAAGGATTTGCCAGTAGATTGTCGACTTGTTTTTTTGTTGTTGCGCTAAACCGGTGGGGCTCTGCCCTGAACGATGGGTCGCCACTGCGAGGAAGTATTTTGTGCAAATGGAGGATATGATGAAAAGCTTCATAAAAAACGAAAAACAGGAAAACATATGAACAAGAATGCAACCATTTACCATTAGTTAGAAGAATGAAAATAGATGTGTTTATATTTTTAAAAATTAGACATAGAGATCTTATAATTAGATATAGGAATCTTTTTCCCTTTTTTAGGGAATATATTTGGAGAATATATTCCTCACTTTTTCTGGACGTGCTGGGTTCATATTCTCAAAGGAGCCATACAACAAATTATCATCCACATCTCTCATTTAATTGGACCTTGTGGCCTTGTATATAGATAGGCTATATGTATTTCAAGTTTTGCAAAATCATAGGCAGCGCGTTTTATAATACCGGTATGCAGTTGAATTGAATAGCTGATCTTTTACATTGAAGTAGGCCTATGTATGGCGTTTCAATTTGTATTCTCATGTGCATAAGTAGCCTACTGTGAAATGCTTTTTTAGCAGTAATAAATATCAGTAGTACAATAAAACATACATTAAAAAGTGAAGTAAAACAAAAACACAGAAGAAATAGAACTGTACCTACTGTAAGTACTGTAATTGCATTTTTTTGTAGACTGCCCTACTATGTTTCAGAATTCACGGTTTCTCTATCATATTTAGGTTGGGGGAAAAGTTCATGTAAAACATTGTTGAATTAAAATGTTCTGCTGACAGGTCCACGAAAATGTGCCATTGTTTTCTCGTTCAGAAACTGACAGTTATTTTCCAGATACAGCATAAATGACTGCTAACACATTAAATAGGGCAGTAGTTTAGGTCAAATATTTCACAGTATGTGTAGGCTATGGTATTGCGATAGGAACACGACATCATTGCCTATTTAATCCCAGAGCCTATACCAAGGCAGGGCATATAAACCTAATAATCTATTGATAAACTAAATATTTGCATGCCGTGGCCTAATGCCAATAGTTCCAAATTATACAGCAAATAAAGGGTGTTATTGTCACCATAAAAGGTGAATGGAGGGTGTTATTGTCACCATAAAAGGTGAATGGAGGGTGTTATTGTCACCATAAAAGGTGAATGGAGGGTGTTATTGTCACCATAAAAGGTGAATGGAGGGTGTTATTGTCACCATAAAAGGTGAATGGAGGGTGTTATTGTCACCATAACAGGTGAATGGAGGGTGTTATTGTCACCATAACAGGTGAATGGAGGGTGTTATTGTCACCATAACAGGTGAATGGAGGGTGTTATTGTCACCATAACAGGTGAATGGAGGGTGTTTCAGGCTGAGTTGTGAAGCTTGTTCACACCAGTGGAGGCTGGTGGGAGGAGCTATAGTAGGACGAGCTCATTGTAATAGCTGGAATGGAATTAATAGAATGGAGTTGAACGTGGTTTCCATGTGTTTTATACGTTCCTTTTATTCCATTCCAGCCACTACCATGAGTCTGTCCTCCTATACCTCCTTCTCATATTCACCCTCTCCTTCTTAACCTAAACAGAACATAGGCTAGTCGGTGCGCAATCCCCCAAAAATTCAGAAGAAGCCTTTGACTCTCCTGAACTGCCACCGTAGGCCTACACAGCACAGCCATTGGTTAGGCATTAGTCAGCAAGAACAGAGCAGGCTGGGGCTCAGGGTTGGAATATCCATTGCAGTGTGTAATGCTTCCTAGTTTTATTTACCCCATCCCAACAGCTATCTTAGAAATATAACTTTGCTCTGTGCTTCTCCTAGCATGCACATATAGGCTATGGATCATTTGATTGAGACCACACTAAATAGCCTTTAAGCACACTTGATATTGCGTGCCCAGTGGAGAATCAGAAATGAGGGGAGGCATCGGGCACACATCGATATATAGCCTAGTAAGCAACTCATTCTAAAACACTGAGAAATATAGAAATGTCAACAATTACAAATTGCATGACCCACCCCTGGAGTAGATTTAAAAAAATACTAAACCCTCCCCTTGACTGAAATTGAAAAGGCATGACCCTCCCTCATTTTCCTCCAGGTACCCATACTGTAAATTTCAATCCGTCCCTAAACCCCCCCTCATATCTCTCTCTCTCTCTTATTGTCCTCTCTCTCTCTCTCTCTCATATCTCATCTACTCTTGTTAGAGTGTCTTCTTGCCTCAAGGGTATCCAGAGAGTGTCAGTGGCGATTACCTGCAGTATCAATTTTGGGATACTCTTCAGGTAGGTCTGTGTGAGAAAGACAGAGGATGTTGTTTTGTGGATATGTGTGCCATTATTTTTAAATGTCAAATTTATTATGTACATTTTAACACTCTGTTGCACTCTCTCCCCCTCTCCCTCTCTCTGACACACACACAGGCCTTCGCCAGTTCTCTTTCAGGTACTCTTGCCACCCAGGCCTCTTTAAGAGGTGTTGGTGTTGGAAACCAAGAGGCAACAGTTGCTGCTGCAACAATTACCTGGTTATTACGAGGTTAGTGTTAATGACTGTGATAAGACTATTGTCTTCTTTCCTGTTAAGGGGTTTTTAAAAACAAAATCTACATTTTAGATGGCACAGGCATGCTGGGAAGAATCCTATTTGCCTGGCTTAAAGGGTGAGTTTTGATTTGTTTTGTAATCTACTATTAGTAATTTTCAATATTGTTTTTCAAATGTTGTCTTTCTCTGTGTTTTAGGAATAAACTGGACTCTGAGGCCAAAAAATGGAGGTAGGGATGTCAAGCATCACCAAAGTGAGTGTTCATTGTGTGTTATGGAATTATTGGGTATGTCAATACTTGTGCTGTTTTCCTTAGGCTTGTTGCTGATGTTCTCAATGATATCGCCATGTTCATGGAAATACTGGCTCCTAACTTCCCAACATGCTTCACTCTAATTGTGTGCTCTGCTGGAATATTCAAGGTAAATCTGAATACCATATTCTCACTAGCATTGATTTTGAAGATAGCAACTAGCTATTTTGAAGGTTTTACTTGCAATGTTCCTAATATGTGGTTGTTTTACCTACTTTGGTTGAATGCACTGATTGTAATTCACTCTGAATAAGAGCGTCTGTTAAATGTAAATGTACACTGTTCGATCTCTCTCTGTGTTTGTCAGTCCATTGTCGGGGTTGCAGGTGGGGCCACCAGAGCTGCTTTGACTCTTCACCAAGCTCGCAGAGACAACATGGCAGACATCTCTGCCAAAGATGGCAGCCAGGTGCTCCATACATATTTCTCTACTTGATGATACTATAAGATACTGTAACTAACCCATGGCTTTTACTATCCTGTCTTGTACTGCTGCTTTAAGATGAGGATCTTATTGTAATTCATGTGTTCTTTACAGGAGACTTTAGTGAATCTGGCTGGACTGCTGGTCAGTCTGATCCTTATTCCTCTTGTCACTGACAATCCACTGTGAGTCCTCTATTGCACTGCTTACACGGCCACTGTATGAGATAGGACATGACAGCTCTATATAGCTAACCTATTGGTTATTCGATGGAGATTGATCTGTTTTCCATCCCTTCTCATCTCCTCAGGCTGACGTTCGTCCTCTTCTTCCTTTTCACCATCCTCCACCTTTGTGCAAATTACAAAGCAGTGCGTTCAGTTGTCATGGAGACACTCAACGAAGCTCGGCTTGCTATTGTGCTCCACCAATACCTGAGAGATGGACGGGTCCTCGGTCCACTAGAGGCCAATCTTAAAGAGCCTGTATTCTTGGGTATGGCTGACATTCAGTGAATAATAAACAATGAAATGGCTTGTTGGTCATTATGGCTTTCAACTATCAATGGCTTTAACATACTTTTTTGCTGTTTATTTTTTTAGAGTTCAGGAGGACAGTTCCAATCAAACTGGGAGTAAGGCTAGGGGAACTTATTTATACGTAAGTTGGTGTCTGCCTGTTTGGTGTGAAAGTGGAGTGTGCTCAGATTTGGATGTTCATGTTCAATGATATAATTTCTTTCATTTTGTAGGTCAGAGGACCTTAATTTGGCCATGAAAAACAACCACAAGCCCTTCCTTATCGGAGTCAAACGTGGTGTGTATAACATCTTTCAGTAATCCCCCACCAACTGCTGTACTCAGTTGTGACGTGGGTTGTTTCTAGATGGGTGTACATTACATCATGTCATTTTAATAGATGGTGTATGTCATCTGAATGTTATTGAATGTGCTATTTCTATCCCTTAGGCTCTGTGTGTGTTTGTTTGGGACCAGATGCATCTGTATGTGATGAGATTAGGGCTGTGTGCCAAGCAGTGTGCCTCTGCACTGTGTTACACCCTGTCTCGCCACTAGAGGGGGCTCTCAAACAACTCTCAATGTCACACAGCAACAGTGAGCCTTTAATGATCATCTTTACATGACAGTTTAAACCAATGTATTTGTCAATGCTGTGTTATAACTCTGTTATCCCTTATTCCTCTATGTTATCCTTTCCCCTTTCCCTCAAGATCATTGGGAGCTGGTGCATGAGAGTCATAAACTTATGGACCAAATTTTTCAGCCATTCCTCAAAGGTAAGCTCAGTGTAACAAGGTGTGCTCAGTCAGTAGCTGTTTACTCCCACCGTGGATGTTGTCAGTGGCGTCCGTTCAGCTAAACCTAGGGTATGCCCCTCTCCCAAGGAATTGTTTGGAAGTTGAAGCTCATTTACTGCATTTCTACACAGTTTAAAATGCTATTTAGAGAACAGCAAAAACCAATAAAAATGATCCCAGCCATTAATTATCACCTCAATATTGTGTTTAAAGGTCTGTGGAATGGTGTGTAAAATGTCAACCACTACTCAACTTCATAAATTGACTCATTTACTTGTGGAACAGCACATACAGTGAACATGAAATAGATGCTTAATACAGGCTAACAAGTCACAACAAGGACGATTTTCAAATGCCGATATCAATGTTCTTTTATTTTATTATTATTATAATTTTTCATCCCAGGCCCCGTCCCCACAGGAAGGCTTTTGACTTTTGGTAGGCCGTCATTGTAAATAAGAATTTGTTCTTAAGACTTGCCTAGTTAAATAAAGGTTAGTATCTGGTGAATAAAACAACTGGCCGTGAATGTAAACTCGGCCAGATAAATCATAAACATGCATTGAAATAAAAAGCATAGGCCTACACAAAATGACTTACTTAGGCCTACAACTGACAAGGACGCATGACTCGACCAAAGAATGTCCAAAATCACGAAATACAAATGGAAAATCTACACATGCCTTTTTAAAAAGGGAGTTAAGGCCCCTTTACATGTCACCTTATCATACCATAGAGATACAGTGGGGCAAAAAAGTATTTAGTCAGCCACCAATTGTGCAAGTTCTCCCACTTAAAATGATGAGAGAGGCCTGTAATGTTTATCATAGGTACACTTCAACTATGACAGACAAAATGAGGGAAAAAAATCCAGAAAATCACATTGTAGGATTTTTAATGAATTTATTTGCAAATTATGGTGGAAAATAAGTATTTGGTCAATAACAAAAGTTTATCTCAATACTTCGTTATATACCCTTTGTTGGCAATGACAGACGGCAAACGTTTTCTGTAAGTCTTCACAAGGTTTTCACACACTGTTGCTGGCTGGTATTTTGGCCCATTCCTCCATGCAGATCTCCTCTAGAGCAGTGATGTTTTGGGGCTGTTGCTGGGCAACACAGACTTTCAACTCCCTCCAAAGATTTTCTATGGGGTTGAGATCTGGAGACTGGCTAGGCCACTCCAGGACCTTGAAATGCTTCTTACGAAGCCACTCCTTCGTTGCCCGGGTGGTGTGTTTGGGATCATTGTCATGCTGAAAGACCCAGCCACGTTTCATCTGCAATGCCCTTGCTGATGGAAGGAGGTTTTCACTCAAAATCTCACGATACATGGCCCCATTCATTCTTTCCTTTACACGGATCAGTCGTCCTGGTCCCTTTGCAGAAAAACAGCCCCAAAGCATGATGTTTCCACCCCCATGCTTCACAGTAGGTATGGTGTTCTTTGGATGCAACTCAGCATTCGTTGTCCTCCAAACACGACGAGTTGAGTTTTTACCAAAAAGTTATATTTTGGTTTCATCTGATCATATGACATTCTCCCAATCTTCTTCTGGGTCATCCAAATGCTCTCTAGCAAACTTCAGACGGGCCTGGACATGTACTGGCTTAAGCAGGGGGACACGTCTGGCACTGCAGGATTTGAGTCCCTGGCGGCGTAGTGTGTTACTGATGGTAGGCTTTGTTACTTTGGTCGCAGCTCTCTGCAGGTCATTCACTAGGTCCCCACTCGTGGTTCTGGGATTTTGGCTCACCGTTCTTGTGATCATTTTGACCCCACGGGTTGAAATTTTGCGTGGAGCCCCAGATCGAGGGAGATTATCAGTGGTCTTGTATGTCTTCCATTTCCTAATAATTGCTCCTACAGTTGATTTCTTCAAACCAAGCTGCTTACCTATTGCAGATTCAGTCTTCCCAGCCTGGTGCAGGTCTACAATTTTGTTTCTGGTGTCCTTTGACAGCTCTTTGGTCTTGGCCATAGTGGAGTTTGGAGTGTGACTGTTTGAGGTTGTGGACAGGTGTCTTTTATACTGATAACAAGTTCAATCAGGTGCCATTAATACAGGTAACGAGTGGAGGACAGAGGAGCCTCTTAGAGAAGAAGTTACAGGTCTGTGAGAGCCAGGAATCTTGCTTGTTTGTAGGTGACCAAATACTTATTTTCCACCATAATTTGCTAATAAATTCATTAAAAATCCTTCAATGTGATTTTCTGGATTTCTTTTCTCATTTTGTCTGTCATAGTTGAAGTGTACCTATGATGAAAATGACAGGCCTCTCTCATCTTTTTAAGTGGGAGAACTTGCACAATTGGTGGCTGACTAAATACTTTTTTGCCCCACTGTAGATAGAAGTTTCATCTTTTATATGTGCCATCATAGCGTATATGAGCAGCGTCATTGAGGCAATCTCCATTTTGATGTAGTCAATTTTCTTCTTCACTATTGGCTGATCCCTCCTGATGACCCGGAAGGACATGACTCGAACACGGTAACCAGGAGGGCTCAGCCAATGAAGTTGGAAGTCCCATCCAGTTGACAACATTAAAATGGTGGAAGCCCTCATGGCGCTGCCCATGCTAAAATGGCCTTTTGGCCACTAGAGGAAACCTATATATTTCCAGTCGCTACAATTTTTCTTATTGCGCTGCATAATGTGTGCACCAAGCTCATTTTATAATTTCTGTAATATTCACCAGGGAAGGAAAACATTCAACGAATATTGAGGCATTTTATCAACAAGGTGCCTCAGAGTATTTAAACATTCTATTAACCAACGATGTGGCACTGAAAATATTGATGTAAACTTCCCTTTTTCAGGACCCTGTCTTTTAAAGATAATTAGTAAAAATCCAAATAACTTCACAGATCTTCATTGTAAAGGGTTTAAACACCGTTTCCCATGCTTGTTCAATGAGCCATAAACAATTAATGAACATGCTCCTGCGGAACGGTCGTTAAGACAATAACAGCTTACAGGCAATTAAGGTCACAGTTATGAAAACTTAGGACACTAAAAGAGGGCTTTCTACTGACTCTGAAAAACACCAAAAGAAAGATGCCCAGGGTCCCTGCTCATCTGCGTGAACGTGCCTTAGGCATGCCGCAAGGAGGCATGAGGACTGTAAATGTGGCCAGGGCAATAAATTGCAATGTCCGTACTGTGAGACACCTAAGACAGCGCTACAGGGAGATCGTCCTCGCAGTGGCAGACCACGTGTAACAACACCTGCACAGGACTGGTACATCCGAACATCACACCTGCGGGACAGGTACAGGATGGCAACAACAACTGCCCGAGTTACACCAGGAACACACAATCCCTCCATCAGTGCTCAGACTGTCCGCAATAGGCTGAGAGAGGCTGGACTGAGGGCTTGTAGGCCTGTTGTAAGGCGGGTCCTCACCAGACATCACCGGCAACAACGTCGTCTATGGGCACAAACCCACCGTCGCTGGACCAGACAGGACTGGCTAAAAGTGCTCTTCACTGACGAGTCACGGTTTTGTCTCACCAGGGGTGATGGTCGGATTTGCGTTTATCATCGAAGGAATGAGCGTTACACCAATGCCTGTACTCTGGAGTGGGATCGATTTTGAGGTGGAGGGTCCGTCATGGTCTGGGGCGGTGTTTCACAGCATCATCGGACTGAGCTTGTTGTCATTGCAGGCAATCTCAACGCTGTGCGTTACAGAGAAGACATCCTCCTCCCTCATGTGGTAACCTTCCTGCAGGCTCATCCTGACAAGACCCTCCAGCATGACAATGCCACCATGCACAGAACGAGCAGTATGGCTGATTTCCGGCAAGACAGGAATGTCAGTGTTCTGCCATGGCCAGCGAAGAGCCTGGATCTCAATCCCATTTAGCACTTCTTGAACCTGTTGGATCGGAGGCTGAGGGCTAGGGCCATTCCCCCCAGAAATGTCCAGGAACTTGATGGACCTTGATGGAAGAGAGGGGTAACATCTCACAGCAAGAACTGGCAAATCTGGTGCAGTCCATGAGGAGATGCACTGCAGTACTTAATGCAGCTGGTGGCCACACCAGATACCGACTGTTACTTTTGATTTTGCCCCCCCCCCTTGTTCAGGGACACATTATTCAATGAAGTTTGCTGAAAATAAACCCCACTGAAATACCACTGAAAGTGAGATGTTTCTTTTTTTGCTGAGTTCACGTAACCAGCGAAGGGGCGGCTCGCTCCATTTGTTCCCCAGGCCAGCTTGTCTCCATCTGATAGTGCATCCTCTGTGTATGCAACACATCACTATCAGGGTTCTCATATTTAAAAAGTGCTACATCCACACTATAGCTAAATAACTTTTGCAAGCAAGATTGTTAGAATATATCATTTTAATTCAGGAAGATGGACAAGCAAGACTGATAGTGAGTGGTGGAAATGCATTATACCAGAGGCAGGTAGGCTACAGGTAGGGATTAAGGATGCAGGCAGAGGATCATGATGATGAAGTTGACCTACAGCAAGAAGTTGAAAAAAGTTAGCCCAACTAAGTAATCATGAATGATTTACATTATCTCAATAATCATTCTGTCACTGCATGACAATGCACATTTGTTATAGCCTACAATTGTTTGTTTTTAAGGCCAAAACCAGGAAACCAAACTTGCTCTAGCCTACTGGGTGAATGAATGAAAATATAAATTAGCTCTACAGCTTTCATGACCCATATTTTAATGGCAATAAATGCTTTTGTTTTTGAACGGCCACCAAAAAGGAGGGCTCCCCCACCTCCCCCAATGATCTCCTGGCTATCAAATAAGACCGTTCAAATGCCAACATCAAATTCAAAGCATTCAGCGCACTGCCTAAATTGCTGTCCGGCAAAGCAAACTGGCACTGTCCCTGCTTTCTAAAAGTGATAATTATGAGTTTACTCAGGCCGTTAACCATTGAAGAAAAAATGGTCACTGTTCCTGTCTGTATAAGTGGGCGTTTCCTCTCTCACATGAGCAGGCTTTACCCATGTGAGCTCGCGGTTCCTCCATAATATCTGGCATGCTCACGCAAGAGAAGGAACAGCTGTCTCTGGTCTACTTATTGTCCGCTCCCGCCCCGTCAGGGGCAATAAGTAGACGAGTGGCCCTGCCCCAATCAGAAAACAATTGGGAGTGGGGTGTCTCGATTTCTCTCCTCTCTCCGAGCGATGCTCCACATGGTCCTAAAGCCAGCTCTCAATATGCTAAACAGCTGTTGCATTTTAAATCGGGATTGGAATGATTTGAGTCTAATTTACATTTTTGGTCTTGAGCTCCATACTCAACTGTTCCGGCGCCGACAGAGATGGCCGCCTCGCTTCGCGTTCCTAGGAAACTATGCAGTTTTTTGTTTTTTTACGTGTTATTTCTTACACTAGTACCCCAGGTCATCTTAGGTTTCATTACATACAGCCGAGAAGAACTACTGAATATAAGATCAGCGTCAACTCACCATCAGTACGACCAAGAATATGTTTTTCGCGATGCGGATCCTGTGTTCTGCCTTACAACCAGTGTAACGGAGTGGATTATATGCAGCGACCCAAAAAACGACTCAGAAAAAGAGGGAAACGAAGCGGTCTTCTGGTCAGACTCCGGAGACGGGCACATCGTGCACCACTCCCTAGCATTCTTCTCGCCAATGTCCAGTCTCTTGACAACAAGGTTGATGAAATCCGAGCAAGGGTAGCATTCCAGAGGGACATCAGAGACTGCAACGTTCTCTGCTTCACGGAAACATGGCTAACCGGAGAGACGCTATCCGAAGCGGTGCAGCCAGCGGGTTTCTCCACGCATCGCGCCGACAGAAACGAACATCTTTCTGGTAAGAAGAGGGGCGGGGGCGTATGCCTTATGACTAAAGTGACATGGTGTGATGACAGAAACATACAGGAACTCAAATCCTTCTGTTCACCTGATTTAGAATTCCTCACAATCAAATGTAGACCGCATTATCTACCAAGAGAATTCTCTTCGAATATAATCACAGCCGTATATATCCCCCCCCAAGCAGACACATCGATGGCTCTGAACGAACTTTATTTAACTCTCTGCAAACTGGAAACGATTTATCCGGAGGCTGCATTCATTGTAGCTGGGGATTTTAACAAGGCTAATCTGAAAACAAGACTCCCTAAATTTTATCAGCATATCGATTGCGCAACCAGGGGTGGAAAGACCCTGGATCATTGTTACTCTAACTTCCGCGACGCATATAAGGCCCTGCCCCGCCCCCTTTCGGAAAAGCTGACCACGACTCCATTTTGTTGATCCCTGCCTACAGACAGAAACTAAAACAAGAAGCTCCCACGCTGAGGTCTGTCCAACGCTGGTCCGACCAAGCTGACTCCACACTCCAAGACTGCTTCCATCACGTGGACTGGGAGATGTTTCGTATTGCGTCAGACAACAACATTGACGAATACGCTGATTCGGTGTGCGAGTTCATTAGAACGTGCGTTGAAGATGTCGTTCCCATAGCAACGATTAAAACATTCCCTAACCAGAAACCTTGGATTGATGGCAGCATTCGTGTGAAACTGAAGGCACGAACCACTGCTTTTAATCAGGGCAAGGTGTCTGGTAACATGACTGAATACAAACAGTGCAGCTATTCCGTCCGCAAGGCTATCAAACAAGCTAAGCGCCAGTACAGAGACAAAGTAGAATCTCAATTCAACGGCTCAGACACAAGAGGCATGTGGCAGGGTCTACAGTCAATCACGGACTACAGGAAGAAACCCAGCCCAGTCACGGACCAGGATGTCTTGCTCCCAGGCAGACTAAATAACTTTTTGCCCGCTTTGAGGACAATACAGTGCCACTGACACGGCCTGCAACGAAAACATGCGGTCTCTCCTTCACTGCAGCCGAAGTGAGTAAGACATTTAAACGTGTTAACCCTCGCAAGGCTGCAGGCCCAGACGGCATCCCCAGCCGCGCCCTCAGAGCATGCGCAGACCAGCTGGCCGGTGTGTTTACGGACATATTCAATCAATCCCTATACCAGTCTGCTGTTCCCACATGCTTCAAGAGGGCCACCATTGTTCCTGTTCCCAAGAAAGCTAAGGTAACTGAGCTAAACGACTACCGCCCCGTAGCACTCACATCCGTCATCATGAAGTGCTTTGAGAGACTAGTCAAGGACCATATCACCTCCACCCTACCTGACACCCTTGACCCACTCCAATTTGCTTACCGCCCAAATAGGTCCACAGACGATGCAATCTCAACCACACTGCACACTGCCCTAACCCATCTGGACAAGAGGAATACCTATGTGAGAATGCTGTTCATCGACTACAGCTCGGCATTCAACACCATAGTACCCTCCAAGCTCGTCATCAAGCTCGAGACCCTGGGTCTCGACCCCGCCCTGTGCAACTGGGTTCTGGACTTCCTGACGGGCCGCCCCCAGGTGGTGAGGGTAGGCAACAACATCTCCTCCCCGCTGATCCTCAACACTGGGGCCCCACAAGGGTGCGTTCTGAGCCCTCTCCTGTACTCCCTGTTCACCCACGACTGCGTGGCCACGCACGCCTCCAACTCAATCATCAAGTTTGCGGACGACACAACAGTGGTAGGCTTGATTACCAACAACGACGAGACGGCCTACAGGGAGGAGGTGAGGGCCCTCGGAGTGTGGTGTCAGGAAAATAACCTCACACTCAACGTCAACAAAACTAAGGAGATGATTGTGGACTTCAGGAAACAGCAGAGGGAACACCCCCATCCACATCGATGGAACAGTAGTGGAGAGGGTAGCAAGTTTTAAGTTCCTCGGCATACACATCACAGACAAACTGAATTGGTCCACTCACACAGACAGCATCGTGAGGAAGGCGCAGCAGCGCCTCTTCAACCTCAGGAGGCTGAAGAAATTCGGCTTGTCACCAAAAGCACTCACAAACTTCTACAGATGCACAATCGAGAGCATCCTGGCGGGCTGTATCACCGCCTGGTATGGCAACTGCACCGCCCTCAACCGTAAGGCTCTCCAGAGGGTAGTGAGGTCTGCACAACGCATCACCGGGGGCAAACTACCTGCCCTCCAGGACACCTACACCACCCGATGCTAGAGGAAGGCCATAAAGATAATCAAGGACATCAACCACCCGAGCCACTGCCTGTTCACCCCGCTGTCATCCAGAAGGTGAGGTCAGTACAGGTGCATCAAAGCTGGGACCGAGAGACTGAAAAACAGCTTCTATCTCAAGGCCATCAGACTGTTAAACAGCCACCACTAACATTGAGTGGCTACTGCCAACACACTGTCAATGACACTGACTCTACTCCAGCCACTTTAATAATGGGAATTGATGGGAAATGATGTAAATATATCACTAGCCACTTTAAACAATGCTACCTTATATAATGTTACTTACCCTACATTATTCATCTCATATGCATACGTAGATACTGTACTCTATATCATCGACTGCATCCTTATGCAATACATGTATCACTAGCCACTTTAACTATGCCACTTGGTTTACATACTCATATCATATGTATATACTGTACTCGATATCATCTACTGTATCTTGCCTATGCTGCTCTGTACCATCACTCATTCATATATCCTTATGTACATATTCCTTATCCCCTTACACTGTGTATAAGACAGTAGTTTTTTTGGAATTGTTAGTTAGATTACTTGTTCGTTATTACTGCATTGTCGGAACTAGAAGCACAAGCATTTCGCTACACTCGCATTAACATCTGCTAACCATGTGTATGTGACAAATAAAATTTGATTTGATTTGACACCCCTGGATGTTGTAACACTGGTCAGTCACCATTGTTTGTGCTTTATCTCTTCTAGCTCTGGAGGTAGCTGGATGGCAGACCAGTCGAACCCTACTGGACTGGAATGAATGGAGGGTGGAGTGGAAGAAGAAGAGCAGTTAAAGGAGTGGCAGGGTCTCTGGAGAGCAACAACTGCAAGGCTATAGGCTGAGCTCTCTGTCAAACATTCATTGTGACATGCTCAGAGATGAATATGCTCAGATTCATTTAAAGGTTTTTGTCCTTTTATGGTACATTTTATACAAACAACTTCAGAATAAACTTGACCATACGTTTAACCATCTTATGTCCAGTGTGATATTACCAGCCCCTGAAAGTAAGCCTCTGACTAGCCTGATACATCATCCAGTGATAGCCAGCAAGCTAGTCACCGTCTGACATAATGCAATACAAAAAATCTTTGGAAACGGTTCTCTCATGACCTTTGGAAACCAGAATATTGAATGAAATGACATTTGAACTTTGTCTGCCCATTTGTCTGGGGGATTGGTCCTTTTGAGACAAAATATTAAAACTATTGTACTGTATCTACTGGCTCCCGAGTGGCTCAGCGGTATAAGGCACTGCATCTCAGTGGAAGAAGTGTCACTACAGTCCCTGGTTTGAATCCGGCCATGATTGAGAGTCCCATAGGGTGGCGCACAATTTTCCGGGTTTGGCTGGGGTAGGCCATCATTGTAAATAATAATTTGTTCTTAACTGACTTGCCTAGTCAAATAAAGGTTCAAAATAAATTATATTAAATCAGACTTTCCAAATGTGGGTCCCACTTCTCTGCTTGCCTCATGTCAAAATAAGTCAGTGACAAGTGATCCCTTCCCACTGGGCACACCATGTAATTTCCACGTGGATAATTGGGTAATAGTTGGTTGATATGTTGATCAATGAGATTCCAACCTATATTCACCAACTCAAAAAGACAGCCAAAAGATATGCTGTGATTTTAAAATGGTTCTTTTTTAGAAATATCTGATATCGATAAATTGTTCATACTCAAGAGTCACGGCCCCAGCAGAAGCACCTTTTACAATTTTGAGTCGTCTTGGGTGTATCTGTATCAGCATTGCACATACGGTATGGATGTGGATTTTTCTCCCATTCTTCCCTGCAAATTTTCTCAAGCTCTGTTAAGTTAGATGGGGAGCGGCGGTGAACCGCAATCCTCAAGAATTTCCACAAATTTAAATGGGATTCAAGGCTGGATTTCAGCTGGGCCACTCAAGGACTTTCACATTCTTGTTCTGAAGCCATTCCAGCATTGCTTTGGCTGTATGCTTGGGGTCACTGTCCTGTTAGACTGGGGCCGTGACCAAGTTAAGGTCATTTACATTCTGAAGTATGTTCTCATCAAGGATTTGCCTGTGTCCTTGCCGCTGAAAAGCATCCCCATAGCATGATGCTGCCACCACCATGCTTCACAGTAGGGATGGTGTTCAACAGGTGATGGGCTGTGTGTGCCTGGTTTTCTCCAGTCATAGCCTTATGCTCTGAGTCTTTCACATGCATTTTTGCTTACTCCAGGTGTGCTGCCATGTGCCTTTTTCTCAGGTGTGACTTCCATCTGGTTATTCTCCTATAAAACCCAGATTGGTGAAGTGCTGTAAAGACTGTCGTCCTTCTGACAGGTTCTTCCATCTCAGCCAAGGAACTCTGTAGTTCTATCAGAGTGGGCATTTGGTTCTTGGTCACCTCGCTCAGTTTGGTCGGACAGCCAGCTCTATGCAGAGTCTGGGTAGTTCCATATTTTTTTAATTTCCCAATGATGGAGACCACTGTGCTCATGGAAACTTTCAACACTATAGAAATAGTTTTATAGCCATTCCCAGATATATTCCTCCTCACAATTGTATCTAGTCGATCACAGGACAGTTCCCTGGACTTCATGGTATAGTTTCTGCTCTGACATGCGCTATCAACAGTGGGAACTTATATAGACAGGTGCGTTTCTTTCTAAATCATGTCAAAACAATTGAATTGGCCACAGGTGGACTCCAATCAAGTTCTAGTGACATCTCAAAGATGATCAGAGTATATTGGATGCACCTGAGCTCAATTTGGAGTGTCATAGAAAAGTGGTGTGAATACTTAAGTAAATAAGATATTTCTGTAAAAAAAATATAGCAATTTAAATTCAGGCTTTAAGTAAACAAAATGTGGTCAATTTTAGGGGTATGAATAATATAATAAGGGGTATGAATTCTTTCTGAAAGCGCAATAGAGAGAATACAGTAGACGGCATGTGTGAAAAAGTGATTGATGATCTATTTTTAGTGTCACGGGTTTATGCCCTTTTATGGACATCCTGTCCGGATGTTCTCAGCTATCGAGTGAGTGCTTATGTAATATGATAGTGCAGCTGTTACTTTGAAGTAAAGTACACTGCTCAAAAAAATAAAGGGAACACTAAAATAACACATCCTAGATCTGAATGAATGAAATATTATTATTAAATACTTTTTTTTTCAAAATCACACAACAATTATCAATGGAAATCAAATTTATCAACCCATGGAGGTCTGGATTTGGAGTCACACTCAAAATTAAAGTGGAAAACCACACTACAGGCTGATCCAACTTTGATGTATTGTCCTTAAAACAAGTCAAAATGAGGCTCAGTAGTGTGTGTGGCCTCCACGTGCCTGTATGACCTCCCTACAATGCCTGGGCATGCTCCTGATGAGGTGGCGGATGGTCTCCTGAGGGATCTCCTCCCAGACCTGGACGAAAGCATCTGCCAACTCCTGGACAGTCTGTGGTGCAACGTGGCATTGGTGGATGGAGTGAGACATGTGCTCAATTGGATTCAGGTCTGGGGAACGGGCAGGCCAGTCAATAGCATCAATGCCTTCCTCTTGAAGGAACTGCTGACACACTCCAGCCACATGAGGTCTAGCATTGTCTTGCATTCGGAGGAACCCAGGGCCAACCGCACCAGCATATGGTCTCACAAGGGGTCTGAGGATCTCATCTCGGTACCCAATGGCAGTCAGGCTACCTCTGGCGAGCACATGGAGGGCTGTGCGGCCCCCCAAAGAAATGCCAACCCACACCATGACTGACCCACCGCCAAACCGGTCATGCTGGAGGATGTTGCAGGCAGCAGAACGTTCTCCACGGCGTCTCCAGACTGTCACGTCTGTCACATGTGCTCAGTGTGAACCTGCTTTCATCTGTGAAGAGCACAGGGCGCCAGTGGCGAATTTGCCAATCTGGGTGTTCTCTGGCAAATGCCAAACGTCCTGCACGGTGTTGGGCTGTAAGCACAACCCCCACCTG
Source organism: Oncorhynchus tshawytscha (assembly GCF_018296145.1). Taxonomy (NCBI): domain Eukaryota; kingdom Metazoa; phylum Chordata; class Actinopteri; order Salmoniformes; family Salmonidae; genus Oncorhynchus; species Oncorhynchus tshawytscha. The sequence goes on along the minus strand of NC_056455.1, from coordinate 18,738,441 downwards.
TGGACGTCGGGCCCTCATACCACCCCCATGGAGTCTGTTACTGACCGTTTGAGCAGACACATGCACATTTGTGGCCTGCTGGAGGTCATTTTGCAGGGCTCTGGCAGTGCTCCTCCTGCTCCTCCTTGCACAAAGGCGGAGGTAGCGGTCCTGCTGCTGGGTTGTTGCCCTCCTACGGCCTCCTCCACGTCTCCTGATGTACTGGCCTGTCTTCTGGTAGCGCCTCCATGCTCTGGACACTACGCTGACAGACACAGCAAACCTTCTTGCCACAGCTCACATTGATGTGCCATCCTGGATGAGCTGCACTACCTGAGCCACTTGTGTGGGTTGTAGACTCAGTCTCATGCTACCACTAGAGTGAAAGCACCGCCAGCATTCAAAAGTGACCAAAACATCAGCCAGGAAGCATAGGAACTGAGAAGTGGTCTGTGGTCACCACCTGCAGAACCACTCCTTTATTGGGGGTGTCTTGCTAATTTCCTATAATTTCCACCTGTTGTCTATTCCATTTGCACAACAGCATGTGAAATGTATTGTCAATCAGTGTTGCTTCCTAAGTGGACAGTGTGATTTCACAGAAGTGTGATTGATTTGGAGTTACATTGTGTTGTTTAAGTGTTCCCTTTATTTTTTTGAGCGGTGTATATGTTTGCAATACAAATGTAATGTTGATTGATGTGTTGATTGATTGACCTTATTGAACTGTTGAATGTGTTTGAACATTTGAAACAGTTGGGAAATTATGTAGTGATTTTATGGAGTCAGCTTGTGAACACCAGTAGAATGAAAAAAGTCATTTCCAGGGTAGGTTTGCCCAAGTATAAGTAAGACCTGTGAACACCACAAGCGACAAGAAACCTTGAGAGATAAACTACATAAAACATAGCTCCTAGACCAATTATCTGTATTGTGTCCTTGTCAGGAACACAATGACAAAAACATTGATGCCATTCTTTGTGATGCACCTGATTGTTTTATTGGTGTGATTGATACGAGTGAAGGACAAATGGGTTACATTTTCCAACCAGACGATTCAACAGTGAAGATTTTCACAGCTGCCTCAGCACACTTTTTCAGCCAAAAACTGGGAGTTTTTCGCCTGCGTTGCACATGAGAGAATGGCTTAAGATAAGACTTGCTCTATGTCAGATCGAACAGGCCCTGAATGGAACATCCCTGCCTGGGTAAGCATTGGAAGAGGAAGTCTGCGGTCGAGATGATTTGAAAGCCATAAGAATCTCTTCAGTGACCAATAGTCCAGACTCCAAAGTGACAATTTTAGGTTGTGCCGAATTCAATAGCTCAAATACCACCAAATCTGTTAGCACATACAATTGAAGTCATAAGTTTACATACACCTTAGCCAAATACATTTAAACTAAGTTTTTCACAATTCCTGACATTTAATCCAAGTAAAAATTCCCTGTCTTAGGTCAGTTAGGATCACCACTTTATTTTAAGAATGTGAAATGTCAGAATAATAGTAGAGAGAATGATTTCTTTCAGCTTTTATTTATTTAATCACATCCCAGTAGGTCAGAAGTTTACATACTGTACACTCAATTAGTATTTGATAGCATTGCCTTTAAATTGTTGGGTCAAATGTGTCAGGTAGCCTTCTACAAGCTTCCCACAATAAGTTGAGTGAATTTTGGCCCATTCCTCCTGACAGAGCTGGTGTAACAGTCAGGCTTGGAGGCCTCTTTGCTCGCACATGCTTTTTCAGATCTGCCCACAAATTGTCTATGGGATTGAGGTCAGGGCTTTGTGATGGCCACTCCAATACCTTGACTTCGTTGTCCTTAAGCCATTTTGCCACAACTTTGGAAGTATGCTTGGGGTCATTGTCCATTTAGAAGACCCATTTGCGACCAAGCTTTAACTTCCTGACTGATGTCTTGAGATGCTGCTTCAATATATCCACATAATTTTCCTTTCTCATGGTGCCATCTATTTTGTGAAGTGCACCAGTCCCTCCTGCAGCAAAGCACCCCCACAACATGATGCTGCCACCCTGGTGCTTCACAGTTGGGATGGTGTTCTTCGGCTTGCAAGCATTTGTCCTCCAAACATAACGATGGTCATTATGGCCAAACAGTTCTTTGCACTTTTTGCACCCAAGTACGTTCATCTCTAGGAGACAGAACGCGTCTCCTTCCTGAGCGGCATGATGGATGCGTGGTCCCATGGTGTTTATACTTGCGTACTACTGTTTGTAAAGATGAACGTGGTACCTTCAGGCGTTTGGAAATTGCTCCCAAGGATGTGGAGGTCTACAATTTTTTTTCTGAGGTCTTGGCTGATGTCTTTTGATTTTCCAATGATGTCAAGCAAAGAGGCACTGAAGGTAGGCCTTGAAATACATCCACAGATACACCTCCAATTGACTCAAATGATGTCAATTAGCCTATTAGAAGCTTCTAAAGCCATGACATAATTTTCTGGAATTTTCCAAGCTGTTTAAAGGCACAGTCAACTTAGTGTATGTAAACTTCTGACTCACTGGAATTGTGATACAGTGAATTATAAGTGAAATAATATGTCTGTAAACAATTGTTGGAAAAATTACTTGTGTCATGCACAAAGTAGATGTCCCAACCGACTTGCCAAAACTATAGTTTGTTAACAAGAAATTTGTGGAGTGGTTGAAAAACAAGTTTTAATGACTCCAACCTAAGTGTATGTAAACTTCCGACAACTGTAGATAGATAAATAAAAAATATTTTACCTTTATTTAACTAGGCGAGTCAGTTAAGAACAAATTCTTATTTTGAATGATGGCCTAGGAACAGTGGGTTAACTGCCTGTTCAGAGGCAGAACGACAGATTTGTACCTTGTCAGCTCGGGGGTTTGAGACTTGCAACCTTCCGGTTGCTAGTCCACCACTCTAACCACCCTGCCACCCCATCTGCACATGAATAAACGAGCAAGGACATACAAATATACTGACCAAAATGCATCCACATATCTGTATGTATTTAATTATTTATTAACACATTCATTCATATATATTTACCCATTTTTTTATTTCTTCCTCCATATGATAATGAGGAGGTGTCAATCAACATCTGTGGGTGGTATCTAACACATCATTGGATGATCAATGTCACAGCACGGTGCTTGATTGCTTTTGCCTGACTCTAATGGTCCGAAAAGTAAACAATTAAACTACACACACTTGAGAGATTTACAACCGGTAAATGCTGTAGCTACAGTAGACCAGTTCTTCTGGCAGTTTGTTAGTATGGCTGCAATCAGGCGAGCAACAGCCAGAGACTTGGAAGTGCTGGCTAACGCCTCTGAAAACAACGCCTCTCCAGATTACCTGCTTTTCCATGTGGAGGTGTAACAGAGTTTATTTATTTTCTTTTTTATTTAACCTTAACTGACTTGCCTAGTGTTAAGGTTTGCGTCAATTCGAATCTGGTATCAGAACAAGTATGACACTGAGTCACCGATTGTATACTATGTACTTTTTATTAGTTAAGCAATAAGTGGTAAATGCAATTTTCGTATATAGGGGTCTGCTGTAACACCACGCAGGGTAGAACAGAGAACTGACTTGTTCCTGACAAAGTTATTATAATATACTCTGACAGAAGTAGGTCCCGCTTCTGAGCTGGCCTGTCACAGAATAGAGACTGGGCGTGGTTTAAACTCACCCAGCCTATCGTTGATTGTTGGCGCACGAACTGGACCCAGCCCCCAGGCGTTTCAGCGGTCAGGCGTTGTTGTGTAGAATATCTGTGCGCTCATACTCTCGATACAGTTATCACATACCTGGCTCCTGTTATCTAACAAAAGACTGTTTGTTCTCTACACTACGTTCTATATGTGTCCCCCGCAACCCATTGCACAGTTCCTGTTTTTATGTTATTCTGTATTTTTCCATCATGAGAAAGGCCCATGGCCCTGAAGCTGTTAACAATGTCTCAAGTCAGCTATGTTGCATAACACATACACCCACACAAGCCAACAGCAGATAATATTCAAACACATATGATATGGTAACGGCTATAGTGCATAACACAGAACCTCACACTAGTTAAATAAAGAACAAATTCCTGTTTACAATGACGGCCATACCCAGACGACGCTGGGCCAATTGTGCTCCGCCCTATTGGACCCCCATTCACGGCCGGATGTGACACAGCCTGGATAAGAACCTCTTGCACTGATATGCAGTGCCTTAAACTGCTGCCCCACTTGGGAGCCTCGAGTTAAGAACATATCGTAACCTCACTCCACAGCTAGCTTGAAATGTCGCCGATGGAGCTATCCAATTGGTATCTTTTGTATAGCTCAATCTGTTTGCATGTTGTCAAGCGGGCGGTCACCTCTGTTGGCAAGGTAGAGGAACATGGTTCAAGCCCAGTCAGAGGGGCTTGAAGGGCAAGTTCAGGGAGGCTGCGCTATATGCTAAGCTAGCACACTTGACCCTGGTTATACTTGTGCTGTGACCCAAATCCACAGTTTGGCTCAGCTCGAAGGCTGGGGTTTCTGTGGAGTGAGTTTAAAGAGGGTGAGTCTAACGGAGTTAAGAACGTATTGTAACCTCACTCCGCTGCTAGCTTAAAATATTGCCGATGGTGCTACCCAATTGGTTAATTTTGTATAGCATAAATTGGTTTGCACGTTGTCAAGCCGTTGGTCACTTTTGTTGGAGAGGTAGAAGAACCTGGTTCAAGCCCAGTTAGAGGCAAGTTCAGGGAGGCAGTGCTATGTGCTAAGCTAGCACACAAACCCCGGTTATCGAGGCATGCATCGAAAATTCGAGTCAGCTAGCTGCTACAATTTGGAGGAAGTTGCCCGATGACTTAGAGTTCAGGTGCAACACACCATAGACAATCGCCCCGTGGGACACCATAATCACACCATTTTTCAACTGGTCGTTCATCACAGGACCGTTTGTGTATTTATTATTACTTATTATTACGTGTTTTACTTTTCTATTATTTCCCTTTTCTGTGCATTGTTAGGAAGGACTAGACTAAGCATTTTCCTGTCAGTCTACACCTGTTGCTTACAAAGCATGTGACGAACAAAATTTTATTTTATTTGATTAATTAAACGTTGAACACCGTTCTGAAATACTGAATCAAGCAACGCGCTGTGACATTGATTAACCAATGATGTGTTAGATACCACCCACAAATGTTTAATGACACCTCATTATCATATTGGAGGAAAAATACATAAATATATAATAACAATTCATAAAAGTGAGAATAATAATTATATATCTATTTGTGTGTGCTTCATTCATCCATTTATCTATGTGTGCATTTATTTATGTATTGATTTGTGGCAGGTTTGGTCCTCTATAGGTTGGAAGCCCATAAGGGCTTATGTGAAAACCACACCACAAAAACAATACATAAATATAAGTAAAATAACGAAGAAAAAGTTAAATCTGCCTGAAATCTGTCCACGTTAAGCAGATCCTTAATTATTAAGCAGGCAAGGAGTTTTTGTATGGGGGACAATGAGAGAGTGTCAAATTTAGTCAAGATGAACATGAATTGCTATTTTGATAAGTGAGACTTATTTGGTCTAATAGAAGTTTCTTAATGATTAGGTTGTTACGAGTGTAGTGATATAAGTGTGATGCAAGTAAAATCCTGGCAACTTTGATTAAAAAAACATTTTATATCGGAGTCCCTGTTGAACTTCAAGATGGTCTAAGCATCTCACTCTCCATTGAATACACATGGTTGACATCAACACTCATAAAATATTCAAAATTATTATTCAAATAACAAGATGTTTCCACAAATCCAAAGAGGAATAAGCAGGAGCAACGAATCCTATTGTCATTATATCATATCTCTGGATTGATTATATGTCTTGAGTGTGATACTTCCATCTGGTGGCATCCAGTCTTGCAAATTTAGGGACTTTGTCATTTTATTTTTGCGAATTTTCAGACCCCTTCAATTACTTTATTGGTAAAAGGGTCTATCGACAAATTCAGTTACTTTTCAGTCTGCATTTGGGGAGTTTTCACACCGAAGGTTTCTATGTTTTATCTAGTGATCCATCAATGATTTGGTTATTTATTACCTATAATAACACCAACCGTTTCTAAATGCAAAGTGGTAATCGGATGTCTTATACAAACTCAGCTTGAAAGCTTAACATGATGTTTGCCCTTACTCATACTTTTCTTGACCCAAAATAGGTTTACTACAAGCGTTGTTTTTAAAATGGCATGTTGTCATGCATAGGTGTAATAGGTGGCAGGGAAGTCAGGCGCAGGAGAGTCAAATGGAGTGAAAAATGGAGTCTTTTAATAAAGTCCACGGAGTATGCTCCATAACACTAAATGTACATAAACAAACAAACATGGGTACGAGGACCCGACGCGCACCTATACAACAATCACACTACACTGACAATAAAACAATCTCTGACAAAGACATGAGGGGAAACAGAGGGTTAAATACACAACAGGTAATGAATGGGATTGAAAACAGGTGTGTGGGAAGACAAGACAAAACCAATGGAAAATGAAAAAAGGATCAATGATGGCTAGAAGACCGGTGACGTCGAACGCCGAGCACCGCCCGAACAAGGAGAGGCAATGACTTTGGCAGAAGTCGTGACACATGTAGACAAACAAATTGACACATCTTGATTTTAGAGTTTTATTTTCAAAATCCACAACTAATCCATCCATTTCACAGAAATGTCCATTTTTGAAATTGTCTGATTTTTTTCTGATTTAAGATAAACCCTGCTACTTTATTTGGCACTTAGGTACTTACTATAGTAATTTATTTAACATCTTGAAATGAGAACATGTTTTTATTATGTTGAACTCTTCATGACCGAATGTTAAAATTAGGTGAAATAAGAGTTACACTACACAAAAGGTACTCAATTGGTGGAACAATCCGCACACTTTCCTCCTCCCAGGTATTTTGTACCAGTTTCCGTCTCTGTACAAAGGCATGGTCTTAAAGCTATGGAAGATGGCAAAACATTTGATAATAATAATAATTGATTGGACTTACAGGGCACTTTTCTAGACACCCAAAGCACTTTACAGTGTAAGGGAAAACTCACCACCATAACCCCACTAACATACTTTTGCGATAAGTGCCATGGGAATGACCACAAAGTTGGGACACCCGTTTAAGTCCCATCTTCTTCAATTTGATTGAGGAACATTACATTGTTCTTTAGCACTTCAACATTATTAAAAGGAAATTGATGTTGTAAATTGGTACAGTATACTGTATGGTATAAATTACAGTGATCTGTCTTTGAACCTCCTGCCTTTCTGTTCATTTCAGAAGCATTTTTGTATTTTGTTAGTCTGTCTTTCCCCCTGGTGGCATTCATACATCTTCGTGCCCACAATTTGAAAGGGAACACCATTGAATGTGAGACTTTTACTCAACCAACTCAGTTTTTTTCATGCCAAAGGCTGAGCATCTGTTGAAGATCAAGAATATGATATATTACTATTAGAAAGATAGGCTTGTAGGGAAACTAACAACGTTGCTCTATCAAATAGAATAACTCCTCCATGCTTGGAATGGAATCCCTTATACTAGGTAGCAAATTTAGGTGAATAGCAGAAGGTTAGCCTCATACGAACCATCCTGATCTCGCAAGCTTACATTCTGTGTCGCGAAACATCATGGAAGCGCACGCGATCAGGATGTTCGTACGAGGCTAGCAAAAGGGGAAAGTGCCAAGATGGCGGCTTGAACTGACGCTTTTTTACCGAGCTCCGTACCTAACTTCAGAAAGATTGTGAAAAAAAACTAAACAAGTTTACAGTCATTACTATTTTTATTTGTTCAAGATATAATACCTTTCCTGTGACTGGAATAATAATTGAATAATTTATTTCGTCATGTCCAGGCAAAGTCGTGGCAAAAAAAGAAAGGAAGAAGTTAGCCGTTCTATTGCTAATCAGCAAGAGAGAGACGTGCTTATAGACAACTGCCATAACTACGCTTGGCCTTTGGATAATATCATGCTTTCGAATGCTGTTGAAGATGACGAATTCCCCTCTTTACCGGTTACTCCGTGCAAATGCTAGGGGGTTACGAAACAATGTGAAGCGCAAGGCCTTATTTTTATTTGTTAAACGATTTCGAACAGATTGTTTCTTTTTTCAAGAGTCTCACTCAATTTCGGTGATGCCAACTTCTGGAGGTCACAGTGGGGCAACGATATTTGGCTTTCCCATGGATCTGAACACTCTGCTGGTGTCACTACAATGAAAAATACCTTTGGCGGTAATATTCTACACTCGGAATGTGACCCCTTTAGTCACTTAATTTGTCTTGTGATCAGTTACAATGACATTACGCTCATTACTGTAAACCTCTACGGGTACAACAGCAAACATGAGAATGATGAGTTGCTTGAATCTATAGACAAACATATACTTCATTGGTTATCTAAATTTCACAATTCGTTATTATTGATAGGAGAGGACTTTAACATTACTATAGATAATTCAACTGATAGATGGCCCCTAGGTAGGCCAACCAATCAGAATTTGGGTTTAATACTTTTTATGGAAAAGTTTGAGAGAGAGGTTTCCGGCTGACAGATCATTCACTTGGAGTAACAAAACAGGTTCCAGACAATCCAGAATATATTTTTGGCTTATATCCAAATGTATTGATAGTGAGTGTGTTACTACAAGTATTTGTACTACTCCCCTCACAGATCATAGGGCCATTTACATTGATATAAAATATTTACCCCTGATACTAACCTGGGTAGAGCATCCTGCTGGAAGCTAAATAGCTCATTATTAAATAATGATATAGTTCAATTTGAGGTTAAAGATCTGCTCTCACACTTTTGGGAAAGGGCTTGTGAAGAAAAATCGTATTGCAAGAACTGGGAGCTCTTTAAATTTGAGGGTAGTAATCTTGGTAGTAATCTTGCTTAGACCAGAAGAGCTGAGGAGGAAAAGGTGATCATTAAGATAACTTCCCTTTCTCAGAGGTCCCCAGCCGGCCTCTTGGGAGAGGAGAAGATGGAACTAATTGAGTTACAAAATAAACTGGATAATATATATAGATTAAAAGCAGAAGGAGCCTTTATTAGATCTAGAAAAAAATGGATAGAGGGAGAACAGAATTCATCCTATTTCTTTAGACTTGAGAAATTTCACTCTAAAAATAACACTATCCATAAGTTAAACATCGATGGTGTTATTACAGATGACCAAAAATTAATCGCTAAATAGTGTAGCAATTTTTACTGAAAATTGTATAGCTGTTCGTACTGTCAGGAATCCACAGATATGTTTTTTAACTCACTGAATAATGTTCACTCTATCAGTGATATAGAATCTAAACAGTGTGATGAACCCATCAAAGTTGAAGAGATTATAGAGTCAATCAAACATCTAAAGAACAATAAATCACCAGGTGTTGATGGAATTACATCAAACTTTAACAAATTATTTTCTGAACAAGTAGCTCCCTTCCTATTTGAAGTCTTTTTTTTAGAGAGTATTAAAAACAATGTTCTCCCTCCTACAATGAGTCAGGGGTTAATAACACTGATACCTACAGTGGGGCAAAAAAGTATTTAGTCAGCCACCAATTGTGCAAGTTATCCCACTTAAAAAGATGAGAGAGGCCTGTAATTTTCTCCTCTAGAGCAGTGATGTTTTGGGGCTGTTGCTGGGCAACACGGACTTTCAACTCCCTTCAAAGATTTTTTATGGGGTTGAGATCTGGAGACTGGCTAGGCCACTCCAGGACCTTGAAATGCTTCTTACGAAGCCACTCCTTTGTTGCCCGGGCGGTGTGTTAGGGATCATTGTCATGCTGAAAGACCCAGCCACGTTTCATCTTCAATGCCCTTGCTGATGGAAGGAGATTTTCACTCAAAATCTCACAATACATGGCCCCATTCATTCTTTCCTTTACACGGATCAGTCGTCCTGGTCCCTTTGCAGAAAAACAGCCCCAAAGCATGATGCTTCCACCCCCATGCTTCACAGTAGGTATGGTGTTCTTTGGATGCAACTCAGCATTCTTTGTCCTCCAAACACGACGAGTTGAGTTTTTACCAAAAAGTTCTATTTTGGTTTCATCTGACCATATGACATTCTCCCAATCTTCTTCTGGGTCATCCAAATGCTCTCTAGCAAACTTCCGACGGGCCTGGACTTGTACTGGCTTAAGCAGGGGGACACGTCTGGCACTGCAGGATTTGAGTCCCTGGTGGCGTAGTGTGTTACTGATGGTAGGCTTTGTTACTTTGGTCCCCGCTCTCTGCAGGTCATTCACTAGGTCCCTCTGTGTGGTTCTGGGATTTTTGCTCACCATTCTTGTGATCATTTTGACCCCACGGGGTGAGATCTTGCGTGGAGCCCCAGATCGAGGGAGATTATCAGTGGTCTTGTATGTCTTCCATTTCCTAATAATTGCTCCCACAGTTGATTTCTTCAAACCAAGCTGCTTACCTATTGCAGATTCAGTCTTCCCAGCCTGGTGCAGGTCTACAATTTTGTTTCTGGTGTCCTTTGACAGCTCGTTGGTCTTGGCCATAGTGGAGTTTGGAGTGTGACTGTTTGAGGTTGTGGACAGGTGTCTTTTATACTGATAACAAGTTCAATCAGGTGCCATTAATACACGTAACGAGTGGAGGACAGATGAGCCTCTTAAAGAAGAAGTTACAGGTCTGTGCGAGCCAGACATCTTTCTTGGTTGTAGGTGACCAAATACTTATTTTCCACTATAATTTGCAAATAAATTCATAAAAAAATCCTACATTGTGATTTTCTGGATAGTTGAAGTGTACCTATGATGAAAATTACAGGCCTCTCTCATCTTTTTAAGTGGGAGAACTTGCACAATTGGTGGCTGACTAAATACTTTTTTGCCCCACTGTCTGTATGTGTATATGTGTGTGTGTGTGTGTGTGTGTGTGTGTGTGTGTGTGTGTGTGTGTGTGTGTGTGTGTGTGTGTGTCTCCCAATTGCTTGCCACTGGGCTTTATTTGTCACGTACATGTTAGGCAGATGTTATTGTGGGTGTAACGAAATGCTTGGGTTTCTAGCTTCAACAGTGCAGTAATATCTAACATCACCATATTTGCTAGCGAGTGGAAATGCCAACCGGATGCTTCACATTTATACATTCTGTGAAATATCTGTCTCGTTGTTCTGTGGTAGAACTCTACTCTTAACAGAGCCGAAAATGAGTTTTCTGTTTTCTGGTGCTCAGCTGGTCTAGGACTGTTGTAAAAGTGCAATGCCGGTGATTGCACGTAAGCAAAACCATGTTTGCAGTCCCGTCCAGGAGGGTTAGCCCTATATGAAGATTACACACACTGCATAAGGACTCCAGTTGCCGAATGGCCCAACATTTCTATTTGTTACCTCTAACTACTATGCTATATTTGACCAATTTACAAGGGTACTTTTCAAAAGCTTCACATCCAGGTGAAGTGGAGATGTAAAACCACAATGTGAAGATTTTATTGGCATATTTCAATACCTTCCTATCCATATGATCTACAGACAAGGGTGGTGGTTTCCTTCAATTCTCTTATCAAAGTTACACTTTTTTGTTCCTCCCCTTTGATAGCCCTATTTGGTAAAATAAAAGTCCATATTATGGCAAGAACTGCTCAAATAAGCAAAGAGAAACAACAGTCCATCATTACTTTTAAGAGATGAAGGTCAGTCAATCTGGAAAACTTCAAGAACTTTGATAGTTTCTTATAGTGCAGTCGCAAAAACCATCAAGCTCCATGATGAAACTGGCTCTCATGAGGATTGCCACAGGAAAGGAAGACCCAGAGTTACCTCTGCTGCAGAGGATATGTTTATTAGAGTTCCCAGCCTCAGATTGCAGCCCAAATAAATACTTCACAGAGTTCAAGTAACAGACACATCTCAACATCAACTGTTCAGAGGAGACTGCGAGAATCAGGCCTTCATGGTTGAATTGCTGCAAAGAACCCATTACTAAGGACACCGATAATAATAATAAGAGGCTTGCTTGGGCCAAGAAACACAAGCAATGGACATTAGACAGGTGGAAATACAAATTTGAGATTTTTGGTTCCAACCAGCATGTCGTTGTGAGACGCAGAGTAGGTGAAAGAGGATCTCCGTATGTGTGGTTCCCATCGTGAAGCGTGTGTGGGGATGCTTTGCTGGTGACACTGTCAGGGATTTATTTAGAATTCAAGGCACACTTAACCAGCATGGCTACCACAGCATTCAGGTTTGCACTTAGTGGGACTATCATTTGCTTTTCAACAGGACAATGACCCAACACACCTCCAGGGTGTGTAGGGGCTATTTGAACAAGAAGGAGAGTGATGGAGTGCTGCATCAGATGACCTGGCATCCACAATCACCTGAACCCAATTGAGGTGGTTTGGGATAAGTTGGACAGCGGAGTGAAGGAAAAGCAGCCAACAAGTGCTCAGCATATGTTGGAACTCCTTCAAGACTGTTGGAAGCGCATTCCAGGTGGTTGAGAGAATTCCAAGAGTGTGCAAAGCTAACATCAAGGCAATTATTATTATTATTTTTAAATGTAACTAGATAAGTCAGTTAAGAACAAATTCTTATTTACAATGAGGGCCTACCGGAGAACAGTGTGTTAACTGACTTGTTCAGGGGCAGAACGACACATTTTTACCTTGTCAGCTCAGGGATTCGATCCAGCAACCTTTCTTTCGGTTACTGACCCAAAGCTACCTGCTGCCCCAAAGGGTGGCTACTTTGAATATTTTTTTATTTGTTTAACACTTTAATTTAAAAAAAAATGTTTTTGGTTACTACATGATTCCATATGTGTTATTTCATCGTTTTGATGTCTTCACTATTACTCTAGAAAGTAGTAAAAATAAAGAAACCCTTGAATGAGTAGGTGTCCAAACTTTTTGACTGGTACTGTAGGTCTCTGACCTCCCTCGTTGTCCATAGTAGGCTACACCACTTAGAATCGCTTCTTTTATTTTTTTATTTCACAGATTTTACATGAATAGTTCCAATGATGGGTCTAATTTTCAATAACTCACTTTCCATATGCACTACAGATCTACAGACCATTGCAGTGGCTTCGTTGCCTCTTATCAAAGGTACACCACCTTTTTTATTTTTTCAAAATTCCTCTCCTTTGATTTTCTACAGACACACTGTACTCTACACTAAGCCTTTTTATAAGATGATTTATGAGATTGGAGAACACGTTGGGAGGAATCTTAGACCTTGCCTCCATACAGAATCTTTCTAGATCCCTTTTTCTTAATTCTGTGCATATGGAGTAGAGGTCGACCAATTATGATTTTTCAACGCCAATACCGATTATTGGAGGACCAAAAAAAGCCGATACCGATTAATTGGCCAATTTTTATTTATTTATTTGTAATAATGACAATTACAACAACACTGAATGAACACTTTTATTTTAACTTAATATAATACATCAATAAAATCCATTTAGCCTCAAATAAATAATGAAACATGTTCAATTTGGTTTAAATAATGCAAAAACAAATTGTTGGAGAAGAAAGTAAAAGTGCAATATGTGCCATGTAAAAAAGCTAACATTTAAGTTCCTTGCTAAGAACATGAGAACATATGAAAGCTGGTGATTCCTTTTAACATGAGTCTTCAATATTCCCAGGTAAGAAGTTTTAGGTTGTAGTTATTATAGGAATTATAGGACTATTTCTCTATACCATTTGTATTTCATATACCTTTGACTATTGGATGTTCTTATGGGCACTTTAGTATTGCCAGTGTAACAGTATAGCTTCCTCACCCCTACCTGGGCTCGAACCAGGAACACATTGATAACATCCACCCTCGAAGCATCGTTACCCATCGCTCCACAAAAGCCGCGGCCCTTGCAGAGCAAGGGGAACAACTACTCCAAGTCTCGGAGCGAGTGACGTTTGAAACGCTATTAGCGCACACCCCGCGAACTAGCTAGCCATTTCACATCGGTTACACCAGCCTAATCTCGGGAGTTGATCGGCTTGAAGTCATAAACAGCACAATACTTGAAGCATTGCGAAGAGCTGCTGGCAAACGCACGAAAGTGCTGTTTGAATGAATGCTTACGAGCCTGCTACTGCCTACCATTGCTCAATCAAACTGCTCTATCAAATCATAGACTTAATTATAACATAATAACACACAGAAATACGAGTCTTAGGTCATTAATATGGGAAAATCTATCATTTTGAAAATAAAACGTTTAATCTTTCAGTGAAATATAGAACCATACCGTATTTATCTAACGGGTGGCATCCATAACTCTCTAAATATTTCTGTTACATTGCACAACCTTCAATGTTATGTCATAATTACGTAAAATTGTGGCAAATAATTTCGCAATGAGCCAGGCGGCCAAAACGGCTGCATATACCCTGACTCTGCGTGCAATGAACGTAAGAGAAGTGACAATTTCCCTAGTTTAATATTGCCTGCTAACACTAATTTCTATTAACTAAATATGCAGGTTTAAAAAATATATACTTCTGTGTATTGATTTTAAGGCATTGATGTTTATGGTTAGGTACATTTGTGCAACGATTGTGCTTTTTTCGCAAATGCGCTTTTGTTAATTCATCCCCCGTTTGGCGACGTTGGCTGTCTTTGTTAGGAAAAAATAGTCTTCACAGTTCGCAACGAGCCAGGTAGCCCAAACTGCTGCATATACCCTGACTCTGTTGCACAGAACGCAAGAGAAGTGACACAATTTCCCTAGTTAAAAGAAATTCATGTTAGCAGGCAATATGAACTAAATATGCAGGTTTAAAAATATATACTTGTGTATTGATTTTAAGAAAGGCGTTGATGTTTATGGTTAGGTACACATTGGTGCAACGACTGCGCTTTTTTCGCGAATGCGCTTGTTAAATCACCCGTTTGGCGAAGTAGGCTGTGATTCAATGATTAACAGGCACCGCATCGATTATATGCAACGCAGGACAAGCTCGATAACTACACGTGGTTGATGATATTACTAGTTTAACTAGTGATTATGTTAAGATTGATTGTTTTTTAAATAAGATACATTTAATGCTAGCTAGCACCTTACCTCTGCTCCTTGCTGCACTCACATAACAGGTAGTCAGCCTGTCATGCAGTCTCCTCGTGGAGTGCAATGTAATCGCCATGATCGGTGTCCAAAAATGCAGATTACCGACTGTTATGAAAACTTGAAATCGGCCCTAATTAATCGGCCATTCTGATTAATCGGTCGACTTCTAATATGGAGTGCCCTCTTCAATTCAAACCACAGAGTTTTAACAAGGTTCAAGTCTGGACACATAGATGGCCATTACAAAATGTTGATTTTTGTGGTCAAATGACAATTTATTTGTGGATTTTGATCTGTGCTTGGGGTTCCGGATTAAGCTAGTAGTGTGTCAAGAAGCAGTGCGTAGGGGAGTTGCAGCAATGAGACAAGACTAACTACCAATTTGGATACCACAAAATTGGGGAGAAAAAAAAGAGTAGATCTGTATGTGAATTAATAACCACAGTTGTAATAGGATAAATATTTGTAGTAAAACAAAGGGGAGGAATAATAATTTTTTAAAATTTTAAGACAGGTCAAAGAACACACCACACTTGTCTTTAGAGATCTATAGCTCATATGGGCAGTCAGATATTGAAAATTAGATCTACCAGAGGAAATATTCATGTGAAATCAGTGAAATGGAAAATAGAATTTCCCTCCTATGGAGGAGAGATCAGTGACCTATTATTGAGTGGTTTTAGATGTGTATGTCATGTGGACTGGAAGCTATTGAACATGTTTTCTTTATGTGGATAAATAGAGGTCAGGGAACACACCACACTTGACTATAGATCTCTAGCATGTGGATTGGAAGCCATTAAAAATGAATTATTTATAGTCAGAACTTTTTAAAATTGGTATTCTAATCGGAGTGTTGTGTAATAGGGACGTCAGTGACTTTGCTACAAGTGATTTTAAGCCTATTTATGTTTGAGCTCATATTTTTACATAAAATCCGTTAAAATAAACAATCAAAAAATTGTATGTATTTGTTGTGAGAAAAAACAGTTTGTTTAAGATCTCTAGATCATGTAATTTAGAATTTTTTTCTGTTAACACCAGGTTCCGCTGATTGCACTTTCAAGACAGACCTTTAGCCGAGAGTGCATAATATTCTCCCATTGAAACCAAATTTTAAGTCACTTTGAAAACGGAATGGAGGGGGAAAAAAAGGCTGTACCTTGGCCTCGATCGTCATCTGATTCTAAATATGTCATTCTAGGACCTTCCTTCGAATAGGTATTGACGAGAGAACTCTGAATATATTAACCTATATCCAAAGGGAAAACAAATTGAGTTGTTGTAGACTTTCAACCTGTGTGTGCCAGTAAGGAGTGGTTTACATTGGAGGTGCTTTTTTGGTTGCTTGTACATTTTTATTTAGAACCTTTTTGCTAGTACACACCGGCCGTAACGGGATTAAATGAAGAAAGTTGCTCAGCAAAACTCTTTGATGATAAACTAATGTATATTGACATAACACTTGTAGAGTTTAAATCAGCTTTCTGAGTGTTAGAGGTCTGGTTCAGCTAGCTAGTACAAATGGTTTGCAGGAGAATTTAGCTAGCTGACGTCAGCTAGTTTGATAGTTGTACGAAAACTCTGCAGCGTGGCAATGCTGTTCTCTTAGAAGTCTGCATCAACCATTCATGGATTTACTCTTCATTTGATAGCTGTAATTGTGATGCCAATTAGACGTATGAATGTTTTGGTAACAGATTCCCCAAAAATGATCCTGAAAGACGCAAACAATGGATTATTAATATGAAGTGTAAAGGGTGGAATCCGTAACAAAACCACTGTGTGTGCTCTGTTCACTTTGAAGACAAGTATATTTGCGGGAGGGACATACATCAACGCCTCACGCCACAGACGCAGTCCCGACTATAGTCGACTATCCAAAAAACGTTCAAAATAAGGTAGTTTTCATACAACCTCTGACTGTTTCCTAATTTGTTGCTCAACTCGGCCTTGATGTACTACGCAAACTGAGGTTCAATTGGCACATGCTCATTGGTGCTGAGTTGAGCAACGCTATTGCTTTGCCAGATGTACAGGGATTATTTACTGGCGTTTTGCTCGAAGAAGACTTTTTCATATTTTCACAATATTAATCTTTGCAGAGTATTACCTGGGCAGTCAAAGATGTTTCCCCGAAGGTAAGTTGTTTACTCACAAGAACATCCAATAGCTTATGCTATATGCCAGTAACTTATGCAAAAAAAAAAGATAAACGATGCACTTTATTTTCAGGTGGCATGTGAGAACATGGAGTTCCAACTTCCACCTCTCAAGCACATAATATTGGTAATGAAGGATGTGTAAACATTCAGTCTCTAATACAGAGTTGATCATTGATTCATTGGCCTGTCTTTTTCTAATGCGATTGTGACAGTCAACCTCTGGATCTAAAACCAAGACAGGTCTGAGGAACATGTTTATAAGAACCTTTTACGACTAGGGGGCAGTATTTACATTTTTGGATAAAAAATGTTCCCGTTTTAAACACAATATTTTATCACGAAAAGATGCTCGACTATGCATATAATTGACAGCTTTGGATAGAAAACACTCTGACGTTTCCAAAACTGCAAAGATATTGTCTGTGAGTGCAACAGAACTGATGTTACAGGCGAAACCCAGATAAAAATCCAATCAGGAAGTGCCGCATTTTTTGAAACTGCCTCATGCCAATGACTCCTTATATGGCTGTGAATGAGCTACGAATGAGCTTACGTTTTCTACGTATTCCCCAAGGTGTCTACAGCATTGTGACGTCTTTTTACGCATTTATGTTGAAGAATAGCCGTAAGGGACCACATTTAGCAAGTGGTCACATGATGTCTCCCGCAGAAAATCTTGTGTAAAGTACTGAGGTAGCCATTTTTCCAATCGCTTCTTATGAGAAACCAATTGTCTCGACGGATATATTATCGAATAGATATGTTAAAAACACCTTGAGGATTGATTCTAAACAACGTTTGCCATGTTTCTGTCGATATTATGGAGCTAATTTGGAAAAAAGTTTGGTGTTGTAGTGACTGCATTTTCCGGTCGATTTCTCAGCCAAATGTGACGCACAAACGGGAGCTATTTCGCCTACAAAAAGAATCTTTTGGGAAAAAAGGAACATTTGTTATCTAACTGGGAGTCTCCTGAGTGAAAACATCCGAAGTTCATCAAAGGTAAATTATTTAATTTGATTGCTTTTCTTATTTTCGTGAAAATGTTTCCTGCTGCCAGCAGAGCCTAGCATAGCATTATGCCATGATAAACTTACTCAAATGCTTGTCTAGTGTTGGCTGTAAAGCATCTTTTGAAAATCTGAGATGACAGTGTGATTAATAAAAGGCTAAGCTGTGTCTCAATATATTTCATTTGTGATTTTCATGAATAGGAAGATTTTGTAGGAAGATTTATGTCCGCTGCGTTATGCTAATTAGTTTGAGGCTATGATTACGCTCCCGGATCCGGGATTGATAGTCGCTATACATTGTCTCCCATTCTTACCCAGATCAAAGACGCATGGGAGTGGTCGGTTATAGACATCAGATGGCCGCTACCCTTGACATTGAACAGACACCAGCACGTTCTGACCTTGACAGACTTTTACTCCAAATGGGTGGAGGCCTTCCCCCTGAGAGGTTGTAGCTCTACTGAGGTAGCGCAGCATGTAGCTGAAGTCATCTCTCACTTTGGCTTCCCTTTTGGAATTCACTAATGTTCTTGTGGCTGAATGGAAGCAAGTCCCTGCAGAAATGTTCCAACATTAGTCCGAAGCCTTCCCAGGAGAGTGGAGGCTGTTATAGCAGCAAAGAGGGACCAACTCCATATTAATGCCCATGATTTTGGAAGGAAATGTTTGATGAGCCGGTGTCCACATACTGTTGGTCATGTACTTCTGCAAGGTACACTACAACTTCGATGTTGGTTCCTATATGCAGTAGAGGTCAATAGGTCAGAAGTGGTTCATTAGACAACCATGAGCTGTTTCCATTTATTCATGTTTCAGATCAACGTTGCTTTGAAGAGTCATCTAAAGCTGAGTGGGTTCTCTCTCTGATACCGTCATCGGCAAGTTGGATCACTGGATCTGACCACACAGACCCTGATCAGCAGGTTTGTGTTTTAGACATATTCCTTTCTATGACTTGGCTAGTTAAAAAAGGTAAAATTATATATATTTTTTAAATACGGTGTTTAATTTCATATTTGACCATGGTGACCTTCACCACAACAGGATGGTGTCTGATCGTGTGAAGGACCATCCATACAACTGGGATGTCTGCCTCCCTGCAAAGGTGTTCGGCCTGTGTTTCAAGGAGCACCCCAAGACCAAGCAGAGACCTTTCTCTCTGCTGTGCTGCAAAGGACCTCAGCCGGTCACCACCCCTAGGGATCTGTCTGTAAGTTTACTCTGTAGTTATAGCTTAACTTTTATCATAATGGATTGCAATTTCAATTGAATGGGTGTGTTTCTGCCTGTCCTTTTTATATTTCCTACAGTTCAGTCCTGCAGAGCTCAGAGAGAGTTCCTTTGCAATCCAGTCAAATCAAGAGGGTGGTCATGACACTGATCCGCAAGGTGAGTGCAATTCCTGTACCATAGCAGGGAATTTTCTGCCATTGTAATCCTTTATCGGGTCACTTAAGTCCAAACAGTAAGAAATGTATTTATACAGTACCAGTCAAAAGTTTGGACACCTACTGTCACGTTCTGACCATAGTTCTGTTATTTTATTCTTTGTTTTAGTATGGTCAGGGCGTGAGTTGGGGTGGGCAGTCTATGTTTGTTTTTCTATGTTGGTTTTTGTGTTCGGCCTAGTATGGTTCTCAATCAGAGGCAGGTGTCATTAGTTGTCTCTGATTGAGAATCATCCTTAGGTAGCCTGGGTTTCACTTTTGGTTGGTGGGTGCTTGTTTCCGTGTGAGTGTTTGGGTCACATGGTACTGTTTCGGTTTTGTAAATTCACATCATTGTTTTGATTCAGTGTTCACTGCTTTCTTTAATTAAAATTATCATGAACACTTACGATCCTTACTCCTCCTCAGATGAAGAGGAGGAAATCCGTTACACCTCATTCAAGGGTTTTTAATTATTTTTATTTCCTACATTGTAGAATAATAGAGAAGACATTAAAATGATGAAATAACCATATGGAATCATGTAGCTACACGTTGCCTTTGACAGCTTTGCAGACTTCTGGCATTTTCTCAACCAGCTTTACGAGGAATGCCTTTCCAACTGTCTTGAAGGAGTTCCCACATGCTGAGCACTTGTTGGCTGTTTTCTGTCACTCTGCGGAACAACTCATCCCAAACCATCTCAATTGGATTGAGGTTGGGTGATTGCCTGGAGGTGTGTTTTGGGTCATTGTCCTGTTGAAAAACAAATGAGAGTTCCACCAAGTTAAAACCAGATGGGATGGCATATCACTGCAGAGTCCTGTGGTAGCCATGAATTCTAAATAAATCACTGACAGTGTTACCAACAAAGCACCCCACACCATCACACCTCCTCCATGCTTCCCTAAGGGAACCACACATGCAGATATCATCCATTCACCTACTCTGCGTCTCACAAAGACATGGTGGTTGGAAAATAAAATCTCAAATTTGGACACATCAGACCAAAGGACAGATTTCCACCGGTCTAATGTCCATTGCTCGTGTTTCTTGGCCCAAGCAAGTCTCTTCTTATTGGTGTCCTTTTAGTAGTGGTTTCTTCACAGCAATTCGACCTTGAAGGCCTACTTCACGCAGTCTCCTCTGAACAGTTGATGTGTCTGTTACTTGTTCTCTGAAGCATTTATTTGGGCTGCAATTTCTGAGGCTGGTAACTCTTAATGAACTTATCCTCTGCAGCAGAGGTAACTCTGGGTAGTCCTTTCCTGTGGCTGTCCTCATGAGAGCCAGTTTCATCACAGAGCTTGATGGTTTTTGCGACTGCACTTGAATAAACTTTCAAAGTTCTTGATGTTTTCCAGATTGACTGACCTTCATGTCTTAAAGTTCTGTTCTTGCCATAATATGGACTTGGTATTTTACAGAATCTTCTGTTTACCACCCCTACAACTGATTGGCTCAAATGCAATAAGAAGGAAATTACACAAATTACATTTTAACAAGGCACACCTGTTAATTGAAATGCATTCCAGGTGACTACCTCATGAAGCTGGTTGAGAAAATGCCAAGTGTACGCAAAGCTGTCATCAAGGCAAAGGGTGACTACTTTGAAGAATCTCAAATATAAAATATATTTTGATTTGTTTAACACTTTTTTGTTGTTGGTTACTACATGATTCCATATGTTATTTCATAGTTTTGATGTCTTCACTATTACTCTAGAAAGTTGTAAAAATAAAGAAAAACCCTTGAATGAGTAGGTGTCCAAACTTTTGACTGCTACAATGTGGGTATATATGCCAAGATGGGGCCTTTAAATGTATTTATTTTTTAACACAGATTTTTTTGGTGATTGAGAAACGCTTTCTGTGTTAACTTAAACAACTCTAAAACCAGATTCAAAGAATGTAGAAAATATAATCAATCTATAGAAACTCAGCAAAAAAAAGAAACGTCCCTTTTTCAGGACCATGTCTTTCAAAGAATTTGTAAAAATCCCAAACTTCACAGATCTTAATTGTGAATGGTTTAAACACTGTTTCCCATGCTTGTTCAGTGAAACATAAACAATTAACAACCGTTCCACAGGTGCATGTTCATTAAGACACTAACAGCTTACAGATGGTAGGCAATTAAGGTTGCAGTTATGAAATCTTAGGACACTAAAGAGGCCTTTCTACTAACTCTGAAAGACACCAAAATAAATATGCCCAGGGTCCCTGCTCATCTGCGTGAACATGCCTTAGGCATGCTGCGAGGAGGCATGACGACTGTAGATGTGGCCAGGGCAATAAATTGCAATATCCGTACTGTGAGACGCCTAAGACAGCGTTACAGGGAGACAGGACGGACAGCTGATGGTCCTCGCAGTGGCAGACCACGTGTAACAACACCTGCACAGGACCGGTACATCCGAACATCACACCTGCAGGACAGGTACAGGATGGCAACAACTGCCCGAGTTACACCAGGAACGCACAATCCCTCCATCAGTGCTCAGATTGTCCGCAATAGGCTGAGAGAGGCTGGATTGAGGGCTTGTTGGCAGGGGGCTGTTGTAAGGCGGGTCCTCACCAGACATCACCGGCAACAACGTCGCCTTATGGGCACAAACCCACCGTCGCTGGACCAGACAGGACTGGCAAAAAGTGCTCTTCACTGACGAGTCATTGTTTTGTCTCATCAGGGGCGATGGTCGGATTCGCGTTTGTTGTCGAAGAAATTAGCGTTACACCGAGGCCTGTACTCTGGAGAGGGATCGATTTGGAGGTGGAGGGTCCGTCATGGTCTGGGGTCGGTGTGTCACAGCATCATCGGACTGAGCTTGTTGTCATTGCAGGCAATCTCAGCACTGTGCGTTACAGGGAAGACATCCTCCTCCCTCATGTGGTACCCTTCCTACAGGCTCATCCTGACATGACCCTCCAGCATGACAATGCCACCAGCCATACTGCTCGTTCTGTGTGATTTCCTGCAAGACAGAAATGTCAGTGTTCTGCCATGGCCAGCAAAGAGCCCAGATCTCAATCCCATTGAGCAATCCTGGGACCTGTTGGATCGGAGGGTGAGGGCTAGGGTCACTCCCCACAATAATGTCTGGGAACTTGCAGGGTCCTTGGTGGAAGAGTGGGGTAACATTTCACAGCAACAAGTGGCAAATCTGGTGCAGTCCATGAGAAGGAGATGCACTGCAGTACTTAATGCAGCTGGTGGCCACACCAGATGCTGAATGTTACTTTAGATTTTTGACCCCCTCCCCCCCTTCATTCAGGGACAAATTCAATTTCTGTTAATCACATGTCTGTGGAACTTGTTCAGTTTCTCAGTTGTTGAATCTTATGTTTATACAAATATTTACATATGTTAAGTTTGCTGAAAATAAACTCAGTTGATAGTGAGGACTTTTCTTTATTTTTTAATTTTATATATATTTTTTAACTACTGGGAGAATTGAAAATGCCCAAAACAATTAATTTAGCACTGCATTAGCCATGGCTAAATTCTTAGGATTGTAGGAAAATGATTTATATGCAAAGATGTATCTACACTGCCAAGATGTGGCCTTTAAAAATACCACTAAGCACCCTTTGATCCAGAAAAAACCCTGCTTTAGTATATCTCACACACTGAGTTGATGATTGAGGGACAAAATTCTTGCTTTGACAGAATAGGTAGAATGGAATGGTTCCCAGCCAAGGTTGAGTTTGTGCCGTTCCCAGCTATCCCTTCAGTTCGCTAGCTTCAGACTTTTCGATAGATGTTTGAGAATAACATATTGTTTAAATTAAGTGAATACTTAGTGTATTACATAGCGTGTTAACTATTCTACATTTTATTGCAATTATGTTATGTTGCAATTTGTTGGTCATATTGTGTTTATGTGCATTTGTTATTACAGGCATGGTTGGCACTGAATCTGGGAAGGAAACGGCTGGAAAGAGCACAGTTACAAGGGTCTCCTTTTTTAGGAGCAAAACAGAGTAACACGGACGGTAACACCATCAGTGACACAGACGGTAACCCCAACAGTGAACCATCCTCTGAAGATCATCATGGATCATGGAAACCTGAATCATTTATTGGATCAGTGCTCTATCAGTCATGCTGCCATGTTTTTGGGGAGTAGGTTATTTTGGTTTTCTAAGGTGTGATCATTTTGTTGAAAAACACTTTGGTTCAATGTTTGGCTGGTGTACTGTTTCAAGATTATTAGCAGAGACATCAGTGGGTCAGGAATTGATGTACCACCTGCATCAATTCAATCAGCCAAAACATCATACATAGATTGATTAATGATAAGGTTATCCCTAAAAGCAATTGCTTTATTTTGAAATCAAGTTGTATTTGTCAAGTGCTGAATTCAACAGGTGTAGGGTGTACTGTTAAATGCTTACTTAAGAAAGGAAACGATAACAATAAAATAACAACAACCAGGCTCTATACAAGGAGTAACAGTACTGAGTTCAATGTGTAGGGTACGTGGTAGTTGAGGTAATATTTAGGGGTAAAAATGACTAGGCAATAAGGATAGATCATTAACAGAGTGGCAGCTGTGTGTGTGTGTGTGTGTGTGTGTGTGTGTGTGTGTGTGTGTGTGTGTGTGTGTGTGTGTGTGTGTGTGTGTGTGTGTGTGTGTGTGTGTGTGTGTGTGTGTGTGTGTGTTGGTGTGTGTGTTGGAGTGTCAGTGTAGCCAGTGCAAAAAAGGGGGTCAATGTAAATAGCCGGGGTAGCAATTTGATTAGCTGTTCAGCAGTCTTATGGTTTGAGGGTAGAAGCTGTTAAGGAGCTTTTTGGTCCCAGGCTTGCTGCGCGGTAGCAGAGCATTTTTAAGGCCTTCCTCTTACATCATCTGGTGTAGAGGTTCTGTATAGCAGGGAGCTTGGCCCCAGTGATGTACTGGGCTGTACACACTACCCTCTGTAGTGCCTTGTTCTCGGATGCCAAGCAGTTGCCATACCAAGAGCTGATGCAGCCAGTCAAGATGCTCTCAATGGTGCAGCTGTAGAACTTTTTAAAGATCTGAGCGCCCATGTCAAGCTTCCATAGGGGGGAGAGGCGTTATCATGCCCTCTTCACAACTGTGATGTGTTTGGACCGTGATCGGTCCCTAGTGATGTGTACAATGAAGAACTTGAAGCTCTCGACCTGTTCCACTAGATGTGAATGGGGGTGTGCTCAGCCCACTGTTTCCTGTAGTCCACTATCATCTAATTTTGTCTTGCTGACGTTGAGGGAGAGGTTGTCCTGGCACCACACTGCCAGGTCTCTGACCTTCCTGTAGGATGTCTCATCATCGGTGATCAGACCTTGCTTGATCTTGATTTCAAAGGACACGAAGACAAATGCATTTCTAGCTATTTTAATCATATGTACCATATTAAAGGCTGTTGAGGCCATACTATAATTCCAGTTGGGAGCATGGGTGCTGCCATGCTGGTGGGAGCACAGTCACTGATGTCTGACATGGGTAAATCCATTTGAATTTAATTACTTATTAACCTCAACCCTTTTGATTTGAACAAAACCTTACATACACATACTGAACCAAAATATAAACGCAACATACAACAATTTCAAAGATTTTACTGAGTTACAGTTAATATAAGGACATCAATCCATTTTTAAATAAATTATTTAGGCCTAATCTATGGATTTCACTTGACTGGGCAGGGGTGCAGCCATTGGTCAGAATGAGTTTTTACCCACAAAAGGCCTTTATTACAGACATACTGTTTACACGTGGTCTACAGTTGTAAGGCCGGTTGGACGTAGTGCCAAAATATCTAAAACAACGTTGGAAGCAGCTTATGGTAGAATAATGTACTTTCAATTATCTGGAAACCGCTCTGGTGGACATTCCTGCTGTCAAGCATGCCAATTGCACGCTCCCTCAACTTGAGACATCTGTGGCATTGTGTTGTATGACAAAATTGCATACAATTCTAGGATCTTTTATTTCAGCTCATGAAAAATGGGACCAACACTTTACATGTTGTGTTTTCATATTTTTGTTCAGTATATTTTATAATTTTGTGAAAGAAAAAAATGAAATTGGGTATCTATGCAAGCAACTCGTGCTTGTCTTTTACTTTCAGTTTATCCACCAGCTGAAAATACTTTATTTTTCGTTTATTGAAAAGCAATGATTCTGAGCACTATGGCTTGTCACAAATGAAAACAATTAAACTTAGTGTTTCACAATCATTCAACTACTACTGCAGCTATATAAAGGACATTTTCTGAATTACAATGCAAAAATATTACGTATGGCTTCTTTAACCTTTTAATGTAAATTATTTGACGTGTACAATTTGGGTCAACTTTGATCTCCTTGGCATTCAGGTCCAAAAAGTAACTTTCTTACTACTTATTCCATGATCAAACATGTAGGAAAGTTTTTGTTTAAATCAAAAGGGATGCTTTAAAAAAGTGATCGAATTCAAATATTTTTATCCACTTGCAAATACTTCTCTCATGGCTCTCATCAAAGGCTGGAATATGAACCACATGGAATTGAGTTATTTGTTAAATGTAAAGATACTTGTATGCTTTATAATGTATTTATTATGGTTGTCTCTTGTTATTGTGGAGCATGCAGGTGATGGAGTTTTAACCAAATGTACAATTTAAGAAATATTCTCAAAACAAAGTTGTTACTACAATTTGTGTACCTAAGAAGGCAAGTGCTGTGTGCCCCATTCTGGCATATTGCACACACTGCTTTTGGACAGCTGTTGAGTGAGGGGTTTTACTAGGATGTATACAGCTACTACCAGAAGTGACTTTTTCGTAGCAGGTTAGGAGAATTGGGTTAAGGTTAGGGTTAGCTAAAATGCTGTCCTAAACTGCTACGAAAAGTCACTACCGGTTCTAGCTGTACTCCATAAAGTCCCAACCGGATGAGTGTTTTGTGATTCTCGCAGTGCAGCATGGGATAACGGTGGCGCTAGTTCAAACCACTGAGTTAGCATAAGAAGCGACCGAGAGAGATAGTGAGTGAAGAAGAGAAAAATATATTTATTTAAAACTAGCTTTAGCTTGACGTCCGTTATGCCATTTTGCAACTTTGGAAGCTGGGGAACAATAGTCTGTCAAGGGAGAGGGGGTGAGAGAAAGGGGAGATGGAAAAGAGAAGACAAAAGGTAGAAAAGAGGAAGAAAATGGTATTTGAAGGAGAAAAATAGTGAAATTCCACTTAAGAAATCAAATGTTTTTGATAGACAAAATACATCTGAGGCTGAAATTTACTGGGATTGATTCCCCATCTGTATTATGCTTTTACATTTTTTTAAACACTTAAGAGCATGATGTGAACAAAATATAGACCAACAATTTTAGCAACATTGCAGTTTATTACCAAAACAAATATATAACAGAAGGGCAAAGTAAACAATATGCAATGCACAAAATAACAGTGTATAAATAATGTAAGTGTTTGAGGGGGAACGGATGGTGATGCAGCTAGAGTGTAGGTGGAAAGAGGGTTTAGTTTGTGGATAGGTGGGAAGAGAACATTATGCAATTATTAACGATTTGAAATACATATATTTAATCGTTCTTTGTCCGAGGGAAGTTTAAAAACCCAGCAAAAAGCTACAATAAACAAACCCATGCCATGGCCAACACAATAGTTAAAACATGCATGGAATTGTTGAGAGTACTATATTGTTGAGAGTACTTTATAAAGGCAGTGCCTGTCTGCTTGTTATTGAACTGCCCAATTTTTATATTTATATATATATTGCCTCTAAGTCCTTTTGTAAGCTTGTTTTGTGTGGGGAGTAGGGTTACGGATGAAGCTGCTGTGGGTGCCGGTGTTGTCTGGAACGTCACATGGGAAACAAATGGCACAAAGCACTGTCCAGGAAAGTTCAGGACTGGACCAGTCCACCACTACTGGTGCCACAGACATTCGGGGCTACAGACAGCTGGTGCTTCGGTGAATAGCTGCATCTGTGCATGATTGAAAGTGGTCCAACCGGGGCTGTGCGTTTTTAGTTTTGGCCTGCCCTGCTGTTCTTTGGAGGTAAATGTTATACATGCTCTTCTTGGTTGTACTGAGGGGCAGCAGGGCAGGTTTTTGCAGGCTGCAGAGGCTCTGTGGCTTGTGGGCATGGGTGAGGGAGCTGAATGCCCTGGAGGAGCACTGACACGTCCTGAGTTTTCTGCCTGCTGTTGTGCCACTGCACTCAGGTGTTCTGGTTCACTTCATGTAGCTGCAGTGTGCTATTAGTCACCACCCGCTGCCTGATCTTCTTGTAGTCCCACGGAATGAGGGTCCACCTTGTCCGAGCTGCCTTACCCTTCTTCTGAGGACTAGGGTAGAAGCCACACAGTCAGGTGAACCCAGTCTCTACCTGATAAGGGAATTTATATGTTTAAGTAATGACTAAAGGATTCCACCCTGAAATCATATAATTGTATGAAATGTTAGTAGTCAGTGCGGCTTGGTTGGGTTGTGTTTCGGAGGACGCATGGCTTTCGACCTTCGTCTCTCCCGAGCCCGTATGGGAGTTGTAGCGATGAGACAAGATAGTAACTACTAACAATTGGTTAATAACTACTAACAATTGGTTACCACGAAAAGGGGGTAAAAATTTTAATAAAAAAAAAAATGTTAGTAGTCATAATTCCATAATATGTGTGACTAGATTATTGTGTTGCTGTGTGGTGTTGTGAGAGTTGAGAGAACAAAGGACAACAGGAAAGAGGCTCCTTCCAAGGTCCCTATTATCTGGGGAGGAAAGGAATGGCGAAAAACTGCCAAGGCGGGTAGAAAAGTGATAAACTATGTGTGTGTAAGTAGGTGGGGGTGAGAGTTATAAAATGACATGTCTTTGCATTTTGGACTTTAGAATGTTCTCTGAAAAAACCTTACGGACATTTTGCAGAAGCTGAGTCTTTGCCAAATGATTATTAAACCCAGGTTCTTACAAACATCGGGGATTGGTCAAGCTTAAATAATTGTTTAGTTATCATCATTGGGATTGAACATTTTGGTGACACTACCACATGGCAGCGGTCAGGCCACTGGCAGAATTACCCCCACTTCCCCGAGTGCATCTCCTTGTGATCTCCAATCCAGGGATACAGGTATTGTTTTTTTGTGACCGGATGCAATCAATCACCAGCCTGTCTTGGTGAGGGACAGCATAAACAATCTGGTCCTTGTCACGCTGGCTCAGCTTCTTCCACAAGGATATTATAGTGACAGCTGGCTGGTTTGACCGAATGGGGCCAGAGGAACTATGTGGCTCTACCAGGTACTCTGCCAGCTTGTCATTGTTGGCCATGTCAGTGAAGCCATCCTGATCCACAGCCTGTAATTACATAAGTTTTGAGTGCTGTGATAAAATGTAAATCATGTCTTCAACCCGATCAACAACACAACCCCTGAAATGGTGAACTAGCATTTCCAGCATTTCTGTAGTGTCACCAGGGATGGACTCAAGCATCTCTGCTGTGATGTCATCAAATACTATCTCCGGGATGTCAGAGAGCCGCAGAGCATCAACAGTTCATCCTCTGTTCCATCCCTGAAGTCCTCATCTTCTTCGAGTGATGTGCTCCAGCATCTCATTGGCTGCCTCTGCATGCATATTCTGGAAGGGCTGGTCGGTCTGGTTTTACAGGTACTGAATACCTATGAGCTCTCCTGGAAGGAAATGTATATTTAGAACATTCAAAACTTTACAGAAGGCAGAAATAATTTGTTCCACTGGCTGTCCTTCAAGGAGGTAGAGCTGGAAATTGAGTTTATTGGGCACTGGTTCCTATAGATAAACTCTTTAATATAAGTATCCACAAAAAAACTCCTCAATCTGAATGTGGTTATAATAATAAGGTCAATGTAATTAACATTTTATTAGACAAAACTGGTATAAATCTGTTCAGATGAAGATGGAAGGACTCCAGAGATGTGGCGCTTCTGGCACACACATTTTGACATGAGGTGAAGTTGAGAAGAAGTGGGTCTACAGTAGACTGCTGTGAGTCTTTCTGGGTAGGTCTCTAAAAGCTTTCCACACCTGGATTGTGCAACATTTGCCTATTTATTATTATCAAAATTCTTCAAGCTTTCAAATTGGTTTTTGAACATTGCTGGACAACCATTTTCAGGTCTTGCCCTAGAATTTCAAGCAGATTTTTAAGTCAACTAACTTGGCCACTCACCGTCTTCTTGGTAAGCAACTCTAGTGTAGATTTGGCCTTGTATTTTAGGTTATTGTCCTGCTGAAAGGTGAATTAATCTCCCAGTGTCTGGCGGAAAGTGGGCTGAACCAGGTCCTCTAGGATTTTGCCTGTGCTTAGCTCCATTCACTTTCTTTTTTTACCCTGACCCCCCAAGTTCTTAACGATTACAAGCATACCCATAACATGATGCAGCCACCACTATGCTTGAAAATATAGCCATCACTATGCTTGCATTATTACTTGAGTGCCTTGTTGGAAGCGGGATGCATGTTTTGGAATTTGTATTCTGTACAGGCTTCCTTTTTACTGTCTTCTAGGATAGTATTGTGGAGTAACTATGTTGTTGAGCCATCCTCAGTTTTCTCCTTTTACAGCCATTAAACTCTATAACTGTTTTTTAAAATCGCCTTTGATCTCATAGTGAAATTCCTGAGCGGTTCCCTTCCTCTCCGGCAACTGAGTTCGGAAGGACATCTGTAGCTTGTTGAGGGGAGAATGGCTCATAACAATGGCCAGAACAGAGCAAATGGAAGGGTATCAAACACTTGGAACATTTGTATGATGTATTTGATAACATTCTGCACCAGTCATTACCACGAGCCCCTTCTCCCCCAATTAAGGTGCCACCAACCTCCTATGCTTTATATTGACTGGGTGTATTTATAAACTATCAAAAGTGTTATTAATAATTTCACTATGCTCAAAGGGATATTCAGTGTCTGCTTTTAGTATTTTTACCCATCTACCAATTTTTAGTTTTCACTTTTTTTAACCAGGTAGGCCAGTTGAGAACAAGTTCTCATTTTCTACTGCGACCTGGCCAAGATTAAGCAAAGCAGTGCGACACAAACAACAACACAGAGTTACACATGGAATAAACAAACATACAGTCAATAACACAATAGAAAAGTCTATATAGTGTGTGCAAATGAGGTAAGATTAGGGAGGTAAGGCAATAAATAGGCCGTAGTGGCAACGTAATTACAATTTAGCAACTAAACACTGGAGTGACAGATTTTCAGAATGTGCAAGTAGAGATACTGGGGTGCAAAGGAGCAAAAAAATAAAAATAAAAATAATGAATAACAATATGGGGATGAGGTAGTTGGATGGGCTATTTACAGATGTGCTATGTACAGGTGCAATGATCTGTAAGCTGCTCTGATATCTGATGCTTAAAGTTAGTGAGGGAGATATGAGTCTCCAGCTTCAGTGATTTTTGCAATTCGTTCCAATCATTGGCAGCAGAGAACATAAGGAAAGGCGTCCAAAGGAGGAATTGGCTTTGGGGGAGACCAGTGAAATATACCTGCTGGAGCGTGTGTTATGGGTGGGTGCTGCTATGGTGACCAGTGAGCTGAGATAAGGCAGGCTTTACCTCGCAAAGACTTATAGATGACCTGGAGCCAGTGGGTTTGGCGACAAATATGAAGTGAAGGCCAGCCAACGAGAGCATACAGGTCGCAGTGGTGGGTAGTATATGGGGCTTTTGTGACAAAACGGATGGCACTGTGATAGACTACATCCAATTTGCCAAGTAAAGTGTTGGAGGCTATTTTGTAAATGACATCGCCGAAGTCAAGGATCGGTAGGATAGTCAATTTTAATAGGGTATGTTTGGCAGCATGAGTGAAGGATGCTTTGTTTGCGAAATAGGAAAATGATTCCAGATTTAATTTTGGATTGGAAATGCTTAAAAAAGTCTGGAAGGAGAGTCTGGAAGGAGAGTTTACAGTCTAACCAGACACCTAGAATATGTGGACAACTACAAACACCTAAGTCCGAACCGTCCAGAGCTGTGATGCTGGATGGGTGGGCAGGTGCGGGCAGCGATCGGTTGAAGAGCATGCATTTAGTTTTACTTGCATTTAAGAGCAGTTTAAGGCCACGGAAGGAGAGTTGTATGGCATTGAAACTCGTCTGGAGGTTAGTTAACACAGTGTCCAAAGAAGGACCAGAAGTATACAGAATGGTGTCGTCTGCGTAGAGGTGGATCAGAGAATCACCAGCAGCAAGAGTGACATCATTGATGTATACAGAGAAAAGAGTAGGCCTGAGAATTGAACCCTGTGTCACCCCCATAGAGACTGTCAGAGGTCCGGACAACAGGCCCTCCGATTTGACACACTGAACTCCGTCTGAGAAGTAGTTGGTAAACCAGGCGAGGCAGTCATTTGAGAAACCAAGGCTGTTGAGTCTGCCGATAAGAATACGGTGATTTACAGAGTCGAAAGCCTTGGCCAGGTCGATGAATACAGCTGCACAGTATTGTCTCTCATCGATTGCGGTTATGATATCATTTAGGATCTTGAGCGTGGCTGAGGTGTACCCATGACCAGCTCGGAAACCAGATAGCATAGCGGAGAAGGTAAGGTGGGTTTCGAAATGGTCGGTGATCTGTTTGTTAACTTGGCTTTCAAAGACCTTAGAAAGGCAGGGTAGGATAGATATAGGTCTGTAACAGTTTGGGTCTTGATTGTCTCCCCCTTTGAAGAGGGGGATGACCGCGGCAGCTTTCCAATCTTTGGGGATCTCAGACGATACGAAAGAGAGGTTGAACAGGCTAGTAATAGGGGTTGCAACAATTGTGGCGGATAATTGTAGAAAGTGAGGGTCCAGATTGTCTAGCCCAGCTGATTTGTATGGGTCCAGATTTTGCAGCTCTTTTAGAACATCAGCTATCTGGATTTGGGTGAAGGAGAAATGGGGAGGCTTGGGCAAGTTGCTGTGGGGGGTGCAGAGCTGTTGACAGGGGTAGGGGTAGCCAGGTGGAAAACATGGCCACCGTAGAAAAATGCTTATTGAAATTCTCAATTATAGTGGATTTATTGGTGGTGACAGTGTTTCCTAACCTCAGTGCAGTGGGCAGCTGGGAGGAGGTGCTCTTATTCTCCATGGACTTCAGTGTCCCAGAACTTTTTGGAGTTTGTGCTACAGGATGTAAATTTCTGTTTGAAAAAGCTAGCCTTTGCTTTCCTAACTGCCGGTGTATATAGGTTCCTAACTTCCCTGAAAAGTTGAATATCACGGGGGCTATTCGATGCTAATGCTAATGTCGATTAGAAAGGCCTGCTCGCTGAAGTGTTTTAGGGAGCGTTTGACAGTGACAAGGGGTGGTCGTTTGAACGCAGACCCATTACGGACCCAGGGAATGAGGCAGTGATCTCTGAGATCCTGGTTGATGACAGCAGAGGTGTATTTAGAGGGAAGGTTGGTCAAGATGATATCTATGAGGTTGCCGGTGTTTACGGATTTGGGTTTGTACCTGGTACGTTCATAGATCATTTGTGTGAGATTGAGGGCTTCTAGCTTAGATTGTAGGACGGCCGGGGTGTTAAGCATGTCCCAGTTTAGGTCACCTAACAGTATGAACTGAAGATGGATGGGGAGCAATCAATTCACACATGGTGTCCAGGACACAGCTGGGGGCTGAGGGTGGTCTATAACAAGCGGCAACAGTGAGAGACTTGTTTCTGGAAAGGTGGATTTTTGAAAGTAGACGCTCAAATTGTTTGGGTACAGACCTGGATAGCATGAGAGAACTCTGCAGACTATCTCTGCAGTAGATTGTAACTCCGCCCCCTTTGGCAGTTCTATCTTGTCTGAATATTTTATAACATTTAGTTAAATAAGCTTTTATGCGCAGTAGAATTTTGAAATGGAAGTTATAGAACTCCCTCACATGCTTCTGTTATGGGGAAAAAGTCCACAATAAAACTGACATTAAATGTGTTTAGAGCATTGAGCCAGGAACTAGAGCTGACAGTAAAAATCTGTTGTTCTGCCCCTGAACAATGCAGTTCCCCGGTAGGCCGTAGTGGTAAATAGGAATTTGTTCTTAACTGACTTGACTAGTTAAATAAATCAAGTAGCCTATTAATTTATATGCCTATGTAGGCTACTGTAGCCTACCATTTGATACAATAACTATGTTGAAATGATATCACTGGAGTCATTGCAAATCAATTTGTGCCACTTGTGTAGTCTACCTGGAGCTGGCAAACTGATGTAATAAATAGCCTATAACTTCAGTTAATTGTTGTTGTTGCCTTGTATTATTAATCTCCATGTTTGGTTAATGAAATTGGAAGTTATCAATTGTGTGTCATCGTCACAGTTCTATCGCAATTGCCGATCAGCTGTTATTAGAATGCGTTAGATTGAGGGTAATAGTCTGTCAGATTAGGTTACAGATAAAATATATATAAAACCCACTGACTGTTTTTGACAAGCATAGGCCTATTCAATTCCTATCCATGTTATTAATATTTGATTCAGTGATTGAAATTATAACCCCATCCTCAGTAGCCTATTCCAGAAGGGAAACAGTTCCTACATCGAAATCACCTCCCTATGCATGTTGAATAAATTAGTCTGACAATTTGAACTAAGCAAGCTGCTAAATCGTTCATTTTACATCTTGCCTAGGTTACTGTAGGCGATCTGAAATTAGATGTAGGCATATCAGGGGCTGTAGTCTATCTGCATCTATTTAACCAAACTATGACAAAGTTTAATTACAATCATAAACACTGAACATTGAAATGACTAGTCAATCTCCCAAATAGACCATTTATAACGGTTTTTAGTCTTAACATCTGGCACATAATGTCACAATTGCCAGAAAATTGCCTAACATTACAATTATTAATTCATCTGAGAGTTTCTAGCATAGAGATTTCGAGATCCTCTGTCCAACTTTCATCCCTCAAACTCTCCGGTTGGATGTATCTATAGTTATGCATATGAGGGTTCAAGCCCTGAATGCTGATTGGCTGAACATCTGGCATATCAGACCATATACCACAGGTATGACCAAATAATTGTTACTGTTCTAATTGCGTTGGTAACCCGTTTATAATATCAATAAGGCACCTCTGGGGTTTGTGGTATATAGCCGATATACCACGGCTAATTGCTGTATCCAGGCACTCCACGGTGTGTCGTGTTAAAGAACAGCATTTAGCCGTGGTATATTCGCCATATAGCCTTCCTCACCTCCCCGGGCCGTATTGTTTAATCATAGCAATCAAATTAGTTAAATCGTCATCCATTGATGGAAAATTATTTTAATGAGGGCGAATTATAATTTCTCTTGCGATATTTAAATTCCTTTATTAGTCACTTTAGCTCTCAATAATTTTGATGGTAACCCGAATTGTTCTTCTTACGTCGTTACAAATTATGTCGATAAGTCTTCTTTAATTTGCTCGATAATGTTACGCAAAAGGTTTTTTTGGCCTAAATGTGGCAACTCCCCTTGCTGCAGAAAAAAACATGTTGGGCTAGTTGTGTGCGGTTTATGAATACCTGGCAACCGTGAAAAGTGGCGTTTATATAGACGTAGATGGACGTAGATGGTGCATTTTATGTTTGCCCAATTTGTGAAGAACATTTGCAATTCACACTCCGACCTGTGAAAGGCAGCAATACGCAACAAAGCGTGTAGTCTGCCAGAAAACTACAGGAAGAAGAACAAGAGCAACCCGTGTAAAAAACATTAACATCCGGCGGCGTCATCACCTCTGAGAACGTTTAGCCTCGTATTTTATATTTGTTCATTTCACACAGCGACAAAAATGCCAACACTGTGTTCAGCATACAACTGCAAAAATCGCGGTCCCAAAGCTGATGTAGGATTTTTTAGGTACGTTTTACCGTCTTGCTCGAGAGAGACACGTTAACTCTATTAGCCGTGGTACATCAGCTATATACCACATACCCCAGAGGTGCCTTATTGATATTATAAACTGGTTACCAACGTAATTAGAACAGTAACAATTATTTGGTCATAACTGTGACGCCTACTATGGGGTATGGTAGCTAGCTATGGTATTGTTAGCTAAAGTAAAAGTTATAGCTAGCTAGTACAAATAACGTAAGTGTGCAGGAGGAAACATATGACAAAAAAACTTAATTAGCTGGATTATATGTTATGTTCTCTTATAAACCATACTGTTCTCTTATAAATCTACATAAATCATTTATGGATTTACTATTCATCATTTGATACTTTTGTGATACCAATTTGCTGGTGTATTAATGTTTCTGGTAACAGTTTCCCCAAAAATGACCCTGAAAGACGCAAGCGATGGATTATTAATATGAAGTGGAAAGACTGGAATCCGCAACACCACCACCGTGTGTGCTCCATTCACTTTGAAGACAAGTACATTTGCCGGATGGACAAACGTCAACGTCTCACGCCAGACGCAGTCCCGACCATTTTTGACTTCCCAGAGAACTTTCAAAAGAAGAAGGTACGCAGAAACCAAAAATGTATCTAACGAGATACATCCCAAAGTCAGAACTAACTACACAAATAATACAGTTTATGATAACTAGATGTACAATATTGTAAAGTGTGATTTAAATTAAATGTGTTCCTTCTACAGGCATCCATCCACCCACAGAGTAGAAGAGCCAGGGTAAGGCACTGGAAGAGGCTAACTCCTTGGCTGTATTTTGCATCACACATTGCACATTAGTGTCCATCTTGGTATTGCATTTGATGTAACTCAGCTATGTTTTCACTTGGTAAGTGAAGCATTGATATGTAAATGATTAGCCTACACGCGGTACGTTTAAAGTACAATCGTCCACGCAGTAATGTTGGTCATTATCTTTGTTTTTGGCATGCAGAGTGATGGGTTGCCAGAGAAGTATACTGCTGCCCATGCTGTTACAGTGGCTGAACCAGTCACAACACCAAGCCCCACCATCACATCAGAGACAAGCAAGCCGGCTAAAGACAATGCTAAGTAAATAACCTTGTGAATTTAAGTGAAAGTTACATTTGCTCTTTTTGGAATGCACAAGTCACTGTAGAGCAGTATGGTTTCTACCTGTTTTCTAGTTCTTGCTTTTTCAATTGTCAACTTCTATTTTGACGGATCAGAGCTCCAGAAAAAGTTACCTCTTCAAGTTGGTATATCCATGTAGATGAAGAAATCCAAATGGCTGAATCCCTCCCAGGTTTCTTCCACAGTGATTACTGTCTACCACATGTGAGTGGCTCTAGGTGGTCTGATTGGACTGCTGCTTTGCCAGATATATAGGGATTATTTACTGGGTTTTTGCATTATGTAGACGTTTAATAACATTTCCCTCATATTATTCTTTGCAGAGTATTCGCTGGGGATTCAAAGATGATGTTGCCCCGAAGGTAAGTTGTTTGCTCACTGGAATAACCTGTAGCTTATGCTATATACCAATAGCTTATGCTAAGAATTTGATAAACAATGCACTTTATTTTCAGGTGGCATGTGAGAACATGGAGTTCCAACTTCCACCTCTCAAGCACATAATAGAGGTAATGAAGGATGTGTAAACATTCAGTCTCTAATACAGGGTTAGGGATAGAGCCTCCAAGTTGATCATTGATTCATTGGCCTGTCTTTTTCTAATATGTCTCACTCTGGATCGAAAACCAATAAGAGTGTCATTAAAACAGTACTATACATTGTCTCCCATTCTTACCCAGATCACAGAGGCATGGGAGTGGCTGGGTATGGACATTAGAGGGCCACTGCCCCTAACACCGAACGGACACCAGTACGTTCTGACCTTGACAGACTTCTACTCCAAATGGGTGGAGGCCTTCCCCCTGAAAGGTTGTAGCTCTACTGAGGTAGCGCAGCATGTCGCTGAAGTCATCTCTCACTTTGGATTCCCTTTTGGAATCCTTGTTCGACTAAAGAGGAAGTTTACCAGTAAGGTGAGGCAAAATATATTTTGTCACATACTTACTGTTACACATACCTTACAACAATCTTGAGGTTGGTTCATATATGCACTAGCGGTCAATAGGTCCAGAGTGGTTCATTAGATAATCGTATGAGGTGTTTTTACATTTATTCATTGTTTAGATCAACCTTGCCTTAAACAGTCATCTGAAGCTGAGGGGGTTCTCTCTCTTATACCGTCATCGGCAAGTTGGATCACTGGATCTGGCCACACAGACCCTGATCAGCAGGTTTGTGTTTTAGACTCATTCCTTTGGTTGGTTTTTAATTTCATACTCAACTTTGACCATGGTGGCCTTCACCCCAACAGGATGGTGTCTGATCTTGTGAAGGACCATCCAGACAACTGGGATGTCTGCCTCCCTGCAAAGGTGTTCAGCCTGTGTTTCAAGGAGCACCCCAAGACCAAGCAGAGACCTTTCTCTCTGCTGTGCTGCAAAGGACCTCAGCCGGTCACCACCCCTAGGGATCTGTCTGTAAGTTTACTCTGTAGTTATAGCTTAACTTTTATCATAATGGATTGCAATTTCAATTGAATGGGTGTGTTTCTGCCTGTCCTTTTTATATTTCCTACAGTTCAGTCCTGCAGAGCTCAGAGAGAGTTCCTTTGCAATCCAGTCAAATCAAGAGGGTGGTCATGACACTGATCCGCAAGGTGAGCGCAATCCCTGTACAATACGACATATCTCACACTGTGGTGATGGTTAAAGGGATACTTCAGGGTTTTGGGAACTTCCCCTGCTTCAGATGAACTTCTGGATATAATTTGTATGTCTCTGTGTCCAGTATGAAGGAAGTTAGAGGCGGTTTTGTGAGCCAATGCTAACTAAGTAAAAAAGGAAATTGTAATGAGATTAAAAACCATAACGATGCTGTTTATAAGGAGTACAAGTAACGAATCAATGTGCAGGGGTACAGGGTAGTTGAGGTAATACAATATGTATTATACAGGTAAACACTCTTGGTAAATAGTATGGTCTACAGCTTATCGTGAGGCATAACTCAGGCGAGCAGAACCTCGAGACTTACTTAATATTAGAGATTGCGCACCAGCTGTTCACTTAAATCAAATCAAATTTTATTTGTCACATACACATGGTTAGCAGATGTTAATGCAGGTGTAGCGAAATGCTTGTGCTTCTAGTTCCGACAATGCAGTAATAACCAACAAGTAATCTAACTAACAATTCCAAAACTACTGTCTTATACACAGTGTAAGGGGATAAAGAATATGTACATAAGGATATATGAATGAGTGATGGTACAGAGGAGCATAGGCAATATACAGTAGATGGTATCGAGTACAGTATATACATATGAGATGAGTATGTAAACAAAGTGGCATAGTTAAAGTGGCTAGTGATACATGTATTACATAAGGATGCAGTCGATGATATAGAGTACAGTATATACGTATGCATATGAGATGAATAATGTAGGGTAAGTAACATTATATAAGGTAGCATTGTTTAAAGTGGCTAGTGATATATTTACATTCCCCATCAATTCCCATTATTAAAGTGGCTGGAGTTGAGTCAGTGTCAGTGTCAGTGTGTTGGCAGCAGCCACTCAATGTTAGTTGTGGCTGTTTAACAGTCTGATGGCCTTGAGATAGAAGCTGTTTTTCAGTCTCTCGGTCCCAGCTTTGATGCACCTGTACTGACCTCGCCTTCTGGATGATAGCGGGGTGAACAGGCAGTGGCTCGGGTGGTTGATGTCCTTGATGATCTTTATGGCCTTCCTGTAACATCGGGTGGTGTAGGTGTCCTGGAGGGCAGGTAGTTTGCCCCCGGTGATGCGTTGTGCCGACCTCACTACCCTCTTGAGAGCCTTACGGTTGTGGGCGGAGCAGTTGCCGTACCAGGCGGTGATACAGCCCGCCAGGATGCTCTCGATTGTGCATCTG
The DNA here is from genome assembly GCF_018296145.1 of Oncorhynchus tshawytscha. Taxonomy (NCBI): domain Eukaryota; kingdom Metazoa; phylum Chordata; class Actinopteri; order Salmoniformes; family Salmonidae; genus Oncorhynchus; species Oncorhynchus tshawytscha. Next base: position 18,698,922 of record NC_056455.1, on the reverse strand, counting down.
TAGAAGTTTGTGACTGCTTTTGGTGACAAGCCGAATTTCTTCAGCCTCATGAGGTTGAAGAGGCGCTGCTGCGCCTTCTTCACGATGCTGTCTGTGTGAGTGGACCAATTCAGTTTGTCTGTGATGTGTATGCCGAGGAACTTAAAACTTGCTACCCTCTCCACTACTGTTCCATCGTTGTGGATAGGGGGGTGTTCCCTCTGCTGTTTCCTGAAGTCCACAATCATCTCCTTAGTTTTGTTGACGTTGAGTGTGAGGTTATTTTCCTGACACCACACTCCGAGGGCCCTCACCTCCTCCCTGTAGGCCGTCTCGTCGTTGTTGGTAATCAAGCCTACCACTGTTGTGTCGTCCGCAAAATTGATGATTGAGTTGGAGGCGTGCGTGGCCACGCAGTCGTGGGTGAACAGGGAGTACAGGAGAGGGCTCAGAACGCACCCTTGTGGGGCCCCAGTGTTGAGGATCAGCGGGGTGGAGATGTTGTTGCCTACCCTCACCACCTGGGGGCGGCCCGTCAGGAAGTCCAGTACCCAGTTGCACACTTTCCTAAAGAGGTTTGAGAATAACTTTGTCAACATATCTATTGTTCAAGTGAGTATTTAGTGTGTTAACTGTTCTAAATTGTAATTGTCTTATGTTATGTTACTAGCATAATTGTAATTTGTTGATCATATTGTGTTTATCTGTTATTACAGACATCGTTGGCATTGAATCTGGAAAGGAAACAGCTGGAAAGAGCACTGTTACGAGAGTCTCCTTTTTAAGAAGCAACACCGAGAGTAACAACAACACTGACGGTAACACATATGGTAACCCGGACAGTCGCACGGAGGGTAACCCCGACGGTAGCACGGAGGGTAACCCCGACGGTAGCACGGAGGGTAACCCCGACGGTAGCACGGAGGGTAACCCCGACGGTAGCACGGAGGGTAACGCCGACGGTAGCACGGAGGGTAACGCCGACGGTAGCACGGAGGGTAACGCCGACGGTAGCACGGAGGGTAACGCCGACGGTAGCACGGAGGGTAACGCCGACGGTAGCACGGAGGGTAACGCCGACGGTAGCACGGAGGGTAACGCCGACGGTAGCACGGAGGGTAACGCCGACGGTAGCACGGAGGGTAACACCAACAGTGAGCGATCCTCTGAAGAACATCATGCCATGGAAAACTGAATAATTGATTGGATGAGCGCTCTATCGGGGGTGTAGTTTTTATTTTTATCATTTTGATTAGAAACACTTGTCTTATGGTTGTTTGGCTGGTGTACTGGGTCATGATTGTTACACAGGAGGATGATAGGAGTTTATGAACCAACTGGATCAATTCAAAATCAGTCAAAACATAATGCATAGCATCATAGATGATGGAATAGTGATAAGCTTATCCTAAAAGCAATGTCTTTATTTTTCACTGTAAACTTTTTTTTTCTTCCAGTAAATGAATCCAAACATGTGTTATTGTAGTACATTATTGTAGTATAGACATTTTCACCTTACATTATTGTAGCATATACTGTAGATATTTTCACCTTACCTGATCTTGGAAAAATCCACTTGAATGCTCCTCCAACTGGTAATTAGTAGTAGGAAATTTATCCATCATCCCTGAGCTCTGACTTCTCCCACATGCTGTCCTCTGACGTCACATACTAAGGAAATTACTTCCATAACAGCATTTTCGGCAGTTAAATGCAACATTATTTATAAAAAGCAATCTTGTTATTGTTTTTGAACACTTATTTGTTTACAATCATGATAGCTGTACTTTGTTTATGGTTGACGTAGTTTGTTGGCCATTAGTCAATCGGCGAGTTCAAAGCTTGTGAATGTATCTAACTGGGATTTACGACTTCACAACTGGTAAATATTACCTTCCCCAATTGGTTATGAACGCAGGATTATTGAAGGAATGTTTTTTTATGCCTTGAATAAGAGACTGAACAATCCAAAAAAAAGCATTTGTTTATACAAAGATACTTACATTATGAAGCATGCATTTATTATGGGTCCCTTCATTGTAGAGCATGCCGGTGTTGGAGCTTAACAAAATGTACAATTATGAAATATTCTCAAAACAAAGCTTGAGTTTTTACTTCACTGCACGGACAGTTGGGGTGTATTCAGTCCGCCGATTCTGTTGCAAAACGTTTTTTAAACGAAACAGAATTTACCTCCATTTTCCAATAGAATTTACCCGAATATGACCAATGAACTCTTGTTTTGGTACTTAAATGGTAAACATCTCGCCAACTTGTAGTTCTAAAACCCGGTAATGAGTTACCTCTAGTTGGGGAAATAATAGGGGTTTGGAATAACTGCCTAAAATAAGGTCTGAGGAGGTCTTATATATTTTGTAATATGAGATATCAGTCAGTTAACATGACCTTTATGAATTCATAAATGCACAGAAAGTGACGTAAACTGATGAAGATGATCTCAGAACAAAACCTTAGATTTCCTAAACCTGTGTTAACCACATACTTTATTATCGGCGTGTATTCAAAACCGCCATTAATTTCCCAATAGGCTTTGGCTAACGAACCATGGCGGAGTTCGCAAAGATGGTTACCCCTTCTGCCTGTGGAGTGAGTTAATGCCTACAAAAATACGCCATTACTAGTTCTCTGAATACCCTGCGCTGTGGTATGGGTATGATCAGAGATATTAGAGAAAGGAGATAGGAATCCTATTGTGCAATGAATGAGGCACGTATAACGGCCCACCCAGCAGACTGTTGACCAATCGCGTAGACGTTGTCTTGTTTCGTCACGTTGTTGCTAAAATAATCGTCATGAAATCCCTTCCCACAGTCGGTATGAGTAGAGAAACGTGCATTTTTTTATCCAAAGAACGCGATGTCACGATTCCAAAGGTATACATTACAGATAGCAAGTGAATTATCGCACATATCGGAAAATATTTGTAATGTTGTACTTCTTGTTGACAAAATGCAAGCTAATGTTGAGTTTTTAGTTAGCGGCCAATTGACTCCCATTCACTCATTGAAGGAGAGCTCTCCTTGTCCAAGAATCGCCCAGAAGGCACCGCGCTGTCCATTGACGTAGCATGGGCAACGTACACAATGGTCGTTAATACGATTTCAATAGCGTTTCCTAGCTCATAAAAAGTATCTCTGGTGTTATACACCACTGTTGGATGAGAGCGTTTTGTGATTCTCGCAGTGCAGCGTGGGATAGCGGAGGCGCAACCGACCGAGAGAAATGGTGAGTGAGGAAGAGATAAATAATCTATTTTAAAACCGTGACTTGACATTCTTATGGCATTTTGCTACTATGGTGAAGTAAATGTTGACATGTAGAAACCGTTAATTCCCTCCATTAAGACATATGGTGGGAAACGCTTGATATGGACTCCTTTTGTTTCGCAGCATATTAAGCTAACGGTAACTAGCAAGTCAACAGTAGCTGTTTAACTGCAATCAGCATTTTGTTTTAGTCTAACTAGACGAGCTAATTATAGCTAAACGTTCACTGCCTGACTTGTTAAAAAGAAAGGAAACTTGCTAACTTATCCTAGATCTGTCTCATTTAGCTAGTTATCTAGCCTTGGTGACACTCGAACATACTTTCCATGTCCACAGAAACTAGGTTACGTTAGCTAGCTAGGTAACGTTAGCTACTGCCCAGATGGCTTGCTATTCGTTTGGTGTCAAGCGTATATTACCACACGTCAGTGAAGCATTGAGTGAATGGGCTAGCTAGCTAACGTTGTCTGGCATCTACTACTGTTAGCTAACTGAGCAAGTAATGCAATATTACCTAGCTATTTTTTTTGCTGACTAGTTAGCTACACAAACATTCCATTAGCTATTTAATTAGTTAGCAAGCTAACGTTATACATTTGCCAGCTTGGTAATTAGTCATTTGGACATTTTGTATCCAGCATCGTTATGTAGCTAGCTAACAGTTAACGTTAGCTAGCTACTAGCTTTGGAAGACAATGTTAACCAGCCAATGTTAATCAACTAGCTATTAACTGGTGGCAAGTTTAGGTAAAATGTGCTCATAGTCAACCGTCATTTTGTCTGTCAAGAAATGTATCATTTTCCTCAAGTTAAGCCTAGTCTTTTCAAACATGGGTGGAACTGGGATTTACAGTTGGTGGTGCGGTCTATACCAATTTACTTTGCATGATCCCCAACCTTAAATGATGAAACCCTGTTCTCCCAAATATTGAAGCCCATAATTTAACTACTTTACCCACTATCCTCCAACCCTACATGTTGTCGACATTATTGGGTCCGGCCCAGGCTTGAGGCCTTTAATTAGAAAGATGGCTCTCTAGCACTTCTAATGATGAACGAGCACATGTGGGGCTGTCACCCAGCTGAAGCCTATGTGGCAGATTTGGCTGCTGTTTGCTTAGTTTTCCCCTCTACTGAGATGGTTTAACATCAAACAGTTACATTGGTTCAAGAAAGGCTTCCACATATACAAATCATAGGCCATTGACTACTAGACAATTAATGAAATGTCAAAGGCAGCAGCACGTTTCACAGTCCTATTCCAGTGTTTCTTATTGTTCACTGGTCTGTTAGTTAGCTAGCAAACAGAGCAACGGCATAGTGGTCCCTGATACTAAAAGTTTGGGAACTTATTTTTATTATGTCTTAACTCCCTAACTTGCTGTTGTCTTAGGATGTGTTTCTGATGATCCGGCGTCACAAGACTACCATCTTCACTGATGCCAAAGAGTCCACTACGGTCTACGAGCTGAAGCGCATAGTGGAGGGTATCCTAAAGAGGGCACCGGAGGAACAGAGGCTGTACAAGGTATATGCAGTGCATACCCCTTGTGGAGGACAATTACAAAGTGGGGGAGTAAGATATGGCCAGGCCAATGAGTCATTTATTCTATTTGTATATATAAAGAGATTTGTGATGTAGGAACTCCTCAAGTCTAAGAGGAAGTTGATTTGATTAAATCCAAACAATACCCCAAAGTCTATTCTTCTCTTTCTCTCTCCTGACCTCATTTGTGGTGTGTGTGTGTGTGTGTATATTGATTAAATGGTTAAATTGATGGTGGTGTTACATATCTACCCTTTGCTCTGACATCTCTCTTGTATCAGGATGACATGTTGCTGGAGGATAGTAAGACTCTTGGAGACTGTGGCTTCACAAATCAGACAGCCAGACCTCAGGCCCCAGGGACTGTTGGATTAGCTTTCCGTCTCGGTGGTGAGTGTTAATTTTTATGTTACGTAGTATCTGCCCCGTGTTTCAAAACATTCACTGTTTTATTCTGATGTTGAGCTGCAAGATGTCTGTCAGAATGGCTGTGAAATAGTTTGTTTGATAGTTTAACAGAAACAAATTACAACTTCCTTGCACCCCTAAGTTTATCCCTCTAATAATGCCTCTTGCTTCCTCTGTTTCCCTTTGATACTCTTCACTCTCTCCTTATCAAACAAATCTCTCCCTCTCTTTCAGATGATGCATTTGAGCAGCTGAGGGTTGAGCCCTTCTCCAGCCCCCCAGAGCTTCCTGATGTCATGAAACCTCAGGACTCTGGCAGCACAGCCAATGAGCAGGCTGTGCAGTGAAGGAAGCAGGGAGGGGGGGGGAAATCTGGGAAGTGGTGCTTTGGATTAGGTAGGCTGGCTTTACAGACTGCTTTAGGGTAACATGCGAGTGTACCGGTGAGATCTTTAACTTTGCAGGAAGAACATGAATTCCCTCTCACACAGAGGGGAGAATTTTCATGTTATTCCTGAACTAGGCTCACGCATGTTTAGATTCACTCACAAGATCCCTCAACAAACATTTCTAATTTGTCAGGCCACTGTCAGTAAGGGGGTTGGGAAAAAATGAAAAGTACCTCATTTAATTCATACTAGGCTTTTGGGGAGGGTGTAGCCTGTGTTTTGGCTTGGTGGGGATTTGAGAAGGGAGTGGCTATTACATTTTTAGAATGCCCTCTTGCTGATTGCTTTTTTCTTTATTCAATATTAATATTACAATTTAGCGTTTTTTAATTACTCCTTGGGGTGGTAGTATGTGGAGCAACAAAGGTTTTGTGAGTTAACATACGCATGAATGGATCTGAAATAAACACATGTTGATGCCATGACATAAAATGTATAGCAGAACACATGTACTTGCACACACGGATGGACACACACACAGAATGGTGTGAAGATTTACAATTGTCAGTTTTTATTTCAGTGTAAAGGTATTAAGCTTTCCCACAATCTGGTTTTTGTTTGCTTGTTTCTTTACCTTTGAACCTTTGCACTGGAGTTCCTGTGTAATTTTCCCCCCTTGATTCTCTATACAAAACTGTACCAATTTGACCCCCCCCTTCCCCTTTTTTGGGCTGAAGTGTAAATGGAAACCTTCAGGGGAAAGAGACAGGAATCACTAATCTTTTGTGATAAACAAGCATGAAGGTACAAATTACTGGTGTTGAATTGAAATAGGTGTAAACTGTCTCAATTAGATTCAACAACCTGACTAAAGTGGTTGTCATGCCCTTTTTTTTAAAGATATGATGGAAATGGTTCACCAACAAGCTCTTTTAAAACAGGACTTTATGAAACAAGCAACACCTGTAATTGTCTTGAGTTGACATAAAAAACAAACATTTTCTTTGTCACCTCCTGTGTGGTATATTGCTAATGGACTCTGTGAAAGATTTTGTGCCATTCACTTTACTTGGTATTTGTCATTCATATGGTGAAATAAAATCAGTTCAGTGAAATTTGAAATTGCCAAGATTGTATGGTAGTATTATACTACAGCCAGAAAGCGGTGAGCTCTTGCTAAATCTATTAAACTAGCTACAACAGGAGAATGTGTTTGTAGCAGGCTGGATGAGAGCCAGTCAAAAGTAGCTAGCTAATTTATTTAGATAAAGGGTCAGGTATCTATTCATTTACACAATTGAGGATGAAGTGGATTAGCGAGTTAGCTATAACACAATAATAGCCTATTTATTAGTTACCTTAATATTTGTTAAATTACCTTGGTAAAATGTTTAATGGCTGGCTGGCTAGCCTGTAATTTAGTGTGTTGGCTGAACAAGCATGTCCTTTTTGCATCAACTATATTTAAATGAATTAACTCAACATCAGTAAATACGGTATTTAGCATATTTTCGGTGGTCCTCGATCGTTTCGTTGGTCCACTCACGTTCGTGATAAACAAAGGTACACATTACTGTCTCAGAGTCAACAATCTGTTGTGGTTATCATTCTCTTATTAAGATATGTAGAAATAGTTCGCCAACATGCTCTTTTAAAAACGGGACAACCGCAAAGTCCTTTTGTTGACATACAAACAGTGCATTTGTCAGCCCCTGTGTGGTATATTGTTATTGCTTTCGTTAATGCACACTATTCTGTGAAATGCTTTTGTGCCATTCACTCTGTCATTCATGTGGTGAAATAAAATCCGTTCAGCGGTAAAATTAGGAAATGTTCAGGATTTTATGATAGTGTATTATACCACCGCCAAAAGAGGGTGATGTACTTTTTTACTGTATTACGCTAGCTACAGCAGAATATATTTCCCAGAGCCTGTAGGGATGGGCATTGGCAGTTGAATCCGAATAAATAAGTTAATTGAGTTTAGTTTTATTTTAATTATTTGGGCTGATACAGCCAAAACAGTAGGTGGCAGCATGCACCTATAGCATTTTTCTTCGTACCCACTGGTGTCAAGTACTTAAGTAAAAAATACTTGAAAGTGCTACTTAAGTAGTTTTTTGGGGGATATCTGTACTTTACTATTTATATTTTTGGCAACTTTTACTTTGCTACATTCCTAAATCAAAATAATGTACTTTTTACTACATACATTTTCCCTGACACCCAAAAGTACTCTACATTTTGATGGGAAAATGGTCCAATTCTACACACTTATTATCAAGGGAACATCCTTGGTCATTCCTACTGCCTCTGATCTGGCGGACTCACTAAACACAAATGATTCGTTTGTAAATTGTGTGTTGGGAGTGTGCCCCTGGCTATCTGCCAATAAAAATGGTGCCATCTGGTTTTCTTAATATAAGGAAGTTTTACTTTTAGTAATTTTCTATTAAGATATCTTTACTTTAATTGATACTTTTACTTATGATACTTAAGTACATTTGATCAATTCCATTTACTTTTGATACTTAAGTATATTAACTAAATACTTTTGTATTTTACTGGGTGACTTTCACTTTGTCATTTTCTATTAAGATATCTTTACTTTTACTTAAGTATGACAATTGAGTACTTTTCCACCACCGCAATAGTTCGTACTGCAATAATATCAAAGACGACACCGTACAGTAGATGGCGGCAATACACCAATAGGTGTAGTCTGCCATAAAACTTTAAAGAAGAAGATTATATTTTTGTTTTTAGCAGGATGAATGAGAGCTAGCTAGCTAGACAGAACAAATATTCAGCTATCTAATTTATTTGCATCTCAGGTGTCAGGTATCTAATTTAAGCAATCTACACAATTACTGAGGTGGACATAGTGGATTAGAAAGCTAGTTCGATATAACGCAATAATAGCCACTTTACTAATTTAGCTAGTTTAGTTACCAGTATCTGTGATAATAAATGACCCTGTATTATACATTTTAGATCGCTAGCTAGCCTGTAATTTAGTGTGTTGGCAGACCAAGTTCTGAACAATCATGGCATTATCCATAAACTATTTCAAGGAGCGAATCAGCAAAACAAATAAAATATTAAATACGGTATTCAGGATAACGTTACCGTTTCGGTGGTCCTCTATCAAACATTTTCCACTGCGCTCAGCACCACGCACATGCATGGATAATAATTATGTTGAGTCGGCTGGTCAAAATGATGCAGCGTGAATGGGAGCCTCTTTCTCAAGACGAACTGGAGCAACGATTGGACCGAACAGTGGAAGAAATTCTGGAAGCTGACCTCCTAGCAAAGGTTCAGGACCAGCCTGGACCAATCTACCTACAACTGTCTCAGCTGGTGGAAGAACCTCAACAGCAAAACCAAATTCGGTCAACAACAGAACTTACAACACTTTCTCATGTAGAAGAGGAGTCTGAATCTCAACAGTTAACTGATGCTGAGGAAAACGCTGCAGTTCAGGTAGCCTTCAGTAGGCCTACTTTTCTTCATTGTTGTGTCTTGATCTATTTTTCCTTCCCCACACTAATGCAGATTTGAGATGACACCATTTGCTGTGCACAGATCTGATTTATGTTTCTTTTCATCTCTCAGTACATTACAGATCTCCTCCAGAATTCAAACTCAAGATACAATCAGAGCCGTATGGCAGGACGTGCCCGCTTATCCCTGTCCCACACTGTTCTCCTGTCCCTCACCCTCCTCTCCAAGTGCCTCAGCTATCGCTCTGTGTCTACCAGTTTCCACCCGGAAAAAGGAAACATTCATAGGATCTTCTTTTCCTTTTGTGAGCGTGTGAACACACTTGAGGACAAACAAATTAGATGGCCGACTGGTATGTTGACTGCTGTTCAATGTGGATCAATTCAAAGTGTTATACAAACGTTTTCAGCAGGGACCCCATTTTATCCGCCAGTATTTCTGGGGACCCCATTTTCCCCCCAATCATTTCTTGCCACCCCAAATCAGATGACAACCTTAAAATCAGTCCATTTAGATTTTTACATCAACAAATAACCTTAAATTAATTGCATTAATTTCAAAATGAGAAGGCATCAAAACATTTACTCAAATATTTTCCAATTATCTTTCACAAAAACGTTTGTATATTGTCCTATACAATTTTTTGGGGGGGCGACCTCACTACAGCCCCCCTCCCCCCCGTAGAATATCACTGAATTACAATATCCTGAAATGTTCACCTTCAAACAATTTACACACTATTTACTCCATCACCCATGTTTGTTTCTGGTCCTTCTCTCCTCCAGGCATTGAGGCTGTTGAAAACCTCCCCCCCCCCTCTCCAGCCTGCTGGGGAAAGCCAAGGGCTTGGAAGAGAAGGGCGTCCTCAGGGTCCTGGGAGTCTTGGGGCACACCCGCATCCCCATCCATCTGCCCATTGGCAAACAGGATGTGGAGAGCATGATGCCAGAGGTAAAGAGGATGAAGGAGGCCCATCCCGACTCCTGGCTGAACCTGGAGCTGGTGTGTAACCATACAGGCAGGTTGATACACTGCAGAATCAGCAAGGGATCAGACCTGGATAGAGCCAGTGCTCTGAGGGACAAACTCAAACAGCTCCCTGAGATGATGCCCCCAGGGACCTGCCTAGTGCCTCGAGTTGGATATCCAGCCTCTGCCCAGATATTGACCCCGTACGTAGTGGGTCGTAGCCTCAGGGGAAATCTTTACAACAGGTCCCTGGAAGCCCATTTTTACCTCCTGGACCAGGCTGTGGCTGACCTGAAAGCCAGATTTGAAAGGCTCAGGTATTTGGACATGGGGAACTATGAAAAAGCCAAAGCAGTTGTCCTTACTGCTTGCATACTCCACAATGTATTTCTGGACATGGGGAAGGTGGTCAACGGACAGGTTGAGAGGGAGGCAGGGACACAGGAGGGAGAGGGGGAGTGTGATGAGGGTGTGAGGAGAAGGGAAGCCATCGCAGATTTGCTGTACAAAGAGTTGGATTCTGAAAGTACATAGTGATTTATAATTTTTGTGTTTGTATTGAGATAAAATATACAATATAAATTCTGTTAAAAAGGAAGAGTATCACAGCAATATCTTGTATTTTATACATATATAGGATTATTTGTATCCTATGGCAGATCTATGTACAATATTCCGTGTAGCCTTCTTCTCATTCACAGGTATTACAGGGAATTCCTGCAGTGAACTCCTTTGTCAAATGGTGTTATTACAGCATAATAAAAACATATACAATGACAAATCATGACAACACAAAGTAGCTGAATGGTTGAACGCTTAAGAAACATTTGCATGATGCAGTCTTTCATTCTATGCACAAGCTTCTATATATTACACAAAATCCAAAAGTTTTTAGTTCAGTGAGAACTCCTTTCCTCGGGTGTGCTGTACTGCTACTCTGGCAGCTGGAAACTGTTGTTTTGACTGTGAGACAAACTGGAGATTGCACGGGCTAGATTATTGATGGCCTCTATCTTCCTCTCCTCCAGGGCCTTCTGCTGGGCCCACATGTTCATCTTCCTCTCCTGCAGCTCCATGTACAGCTGCAGAACATCCTGGGGGGGCCTGGAAGCAAAGGGGGCAGCTGTCAGGGAGGGTGTAGGAAGGATGGGGGTAAACCGCTTGCTGGCAATAGCCTTGCCCAGCTTGGTCCCATTGAGTTTGGACCTGCGCTGTGCCTCGATCTCCTCTCGACTCTTCCCCAGGACCACATGCATGGCCTTGAAGAACTCCCAGTGGACACTCTGGGCCCCCAGTCTCTTGGACCTCTCAGCGTTTTTCCTGTATGTGGCCAACATGTTACGCCACTTCAGATCACACTCATAGGCCTTGACTGTGACATCTGTGCTCCCAGCTGCTCTTAGCTTGGCAGTCACTCTCTCAGCCACTGTCTCCCACAGTTTCTTTTTCTTGCACACTGGCTGGTCAAAATCCTGGTCCATTTCGAGGCGGGTTTGGACAAGTTGCCATGTGGCTTGTAAAGTCCATCCAAACTCTGGAGAAGGGAAGTTGATAAATGTGTATATATAAAAACAATATGATACAAATACATTTGTTAAATGTTGTTTATTAATTTGTCATGTGTTTTCCTCGTAGCCCGTGTGTTTACATAAACGTGCCCTATTGAGAAACTTTGAGAGCCAATTCAATTTTTTCTGATAAATATCAGTGATAAACCACAAACTCATCGAGCTCCTCGCAAATAACGATGAATGCAATCTGCTGACAAGTTGCACTGACCTGCTTTCGATTTATCTGGATCCAAACTGGACGCCGTTGGAGTTTCATCTCCTTCAATACTCTCCGTTACAACCGTCTCAATAACATCCATTGTGTTACTCAGTGACAATGAAATTTGTTTGAAGTAGGATATGACAAGCAATTCAAACCAATAATTTAACAACTCTGCTATGGCATGCGATTATTTTCCCCCCCGCATTAACTAAAACGATGAATATAACAACAACCCCATACTTGTTTCCAGCACCTCCCAGTGAGCGGAGCAATTGCATCGTAGAGCAATATGGAAAATGTAGTTTTTACAGTTCTAACGAAACAATATGTATTTTGCTTACTTAACAACCATCACCAGTTGCTATAGATATGGCTTGAAACGAGGAGTCATTTATACATGTTTTGGGAAATGTTATTTTTCATTGAGAAATATGACTTAATTCTGATAGTTGTAAAACAGCTGAGACTACAAGGCCCATGATTACATAGAACGACCCACCCCTTTACACATCCCTCCCCCCTTTTCGTGGCACCTCCTGTTTATCGTCCAGCTAAAAGATGGCGTTAGCGGCTAGCTAAAAACGATTATTCTTCTTTGATTTAATTAATTATGTCGGTGGGAATAATTAGTCATTGCAAATACTTTATTACTCTTGAGATGAGACTTAAAAACATAGATTATAGCACTTGTGTTCGCACAATAACGCACCGTGATTGTTTGTTGGGCCTTCTCGCATACAGAGGCCTGTTTTTTTAGGGAGTGGACGAGAGGTTGACAAACTTCAACTCCCAGCAACATTGCTGAGAAGTGGGGTCAAAGGGTAATTTCTTCCATTTGTCATGCCGGTATTTGTAGTATTTTTGTTCTTTTCCATAAAATTTTCACTAACTTTGGAAATGGATTAAGATGAAAATACACTAGAGGAGATCATTTGTTAACCATGTTTAATACTGTATAACTTTATGATGTAGCCTAAGAAAATTGAAAAGTAAAATGCACAAAAATAATGATCCACATTTCTGCCCCTCAGTCCCCCTGTCATCATCCATGTCATCACTTTCTGTCTGAAGTGACTTGTTAGTGAGGATAAGCAGAAGAGCAGGTGGGTTGGAGACAATTAGTGGTATCATGGCGTCAAAGCCAGTGCCAGGGATCCAGAAACATGGGACATGGGCAGGCAACCCCAGAGAAGTGTCCTCAGCCTCCCCAGAGACCTCTCTGACCTGGTGCCTGTCACAGCTCTCTAAACCTGAGAGAGCAGCAGCCGAGGACCACAAGCTAGGCACTGCAGGGCCTGACACCAGTGGACACAGACAGCTGGCCAAGAGGGTCAAAGCTGGGCAGTGGCGAGCACTGGTGGCCATCCGCACACAGCACATTAAAGGAGGAAGCAGTGGGATAACTCGATTCCGAGGCCAGGGTGGACTGCGCACTCTCCTGGACCTGCTAAAGCACCCGGAGTGTTCCAGGAAGACTCTGGACCTGGCTCTCAGCATCCTGGCTAACTGCTGCACTGAGAGACAGACACGAGTTGAGGTGAGACAGAAGGGTGTAGGACAAATAAGGGCTGCTACACATTTACATTGATTGAATATGAATGTTTAGTATGAGAAGTTGGATAGTTGTGACTTACATTATGATATTTAATGTTTTTCTCCCCTCTAAAGGTTAGGAAGCTTGATGGAATATCTATTGTGGGCAAGTGACTATCACAATAAGTTTAAATCATTCATTTCACATGATGGTGAGAATTTCAGAAATGTAAGTTTGCTCTTCCTTTCTTAGTGGGTATTTTGAAGAAGAATGTAGCCATGGAGACGATCCAGAACAGAGCAGCCCGGGCCTTGGGGAACTTGGCCATGGACCCAGAGAGTTCCACACTTATCCACTCTGCTGGTAAGTTTAAAAAAAAAATGTTGTAATGATTTTGGCTGCCTGTGTCTGTTTGTTTGTACATCACTTTCTGATGGTATTTTTGTTTTGTAGTACAGTACCAGTCAAAAGTTCTGAAACGGTTTCTCTTTATTTGTACTATTATCTACATTGTAGAATAAGAGGGAAGACATCAAAACTATGAAATAACACATATGGAATCACGGAGTAACCATAAGTGTTAAACAAATCAAAATATATTTTGTATTTTTTATTCTTCAAAGTAGCTGCCTTAATGACAGTTTTGCACACTCTTTGCATTCTCTCAACCAGCTTCACCTGTCCTGTTGATAAACAAATGATAGTCCCACTAAGCACAAACCAGATGGGATGGTGTATTGCTGCAGAATGCTGTGGTAGCTATGCTGGTTAAGTGTGCCTTGAATTCTAAATAAATCTCTGACCGTGTCACCAGCAAAGCACCCCCACACCATCCTCCTCCATGCTTCACAGTGGGAACCACACATGCGGATATCATCTGTTCACCTACTTTTTGTCTCACAAAGACATGGCGGTTAGAACCAAAAATCTCACATTTGGACTCATCAGGCAAAAGGACAGATTTCCACCGGCCTAATGTCCATTGCTCGTGTTTCTTTGCCCAAGTCTCATCTTAGTGGTGTCCTTTAGTAGTGGTTTCTTTGCAGCAATTCAACCATGAAGGCCTGATTTCATGTAGTCTCCTCTGAACAGTTGAAGTTGATGTGTCTTACTTGTACTCTGAAGCATTTATTTGGGCTGCGATTTCTAAGGATGGTGATTCTTAATGAACTTATTCTCTGCAGCAGAGGTAACTCTGGATCTTCCTTTCCTGTGGTGGTCCTCATGAGAGCCAGTTTCATCATAGCTCTTGATGGTTTTTGCGACAGCACTTGAGGAAACGTTTAAAGTTCTTGAAATTATCCGGATTGACTGACCCTCATGTCTTAAAATTCTATTAAAGACTGTCATTTCTCTTTGCTTACTTGAGCTGTTCTTGCCATAATATGGACTTGTTTTTTTTTAACCAAATAGGGGTATCTTCTGCATACACCACTACTTTGTCACAACACAACTGATTGGCTCAAACACATTAAGAAGGAAAAAGAAATTCCACAAATAAACTTTAACAACTCACATCTGTTAATTGAAATGCCTTCCAGGTGACTACCTCATGAAGCTGGTTGAGAGAATGCCTTGACAGCTTTGTACACACTTGACAAAGGGTGGCTGTTTTGAAGAATCTCAAATATAAAATATATTTTGATTTGTTTAACACTTTTATGGTTACTACATGATTCCATATGTGTTCTTTCATAGTTTTGATGTCTTTACTATTATTCTACAATGTCTTTATAGTAAAAATAAAGAAAAACCCTTGAATGAGTAGGTGTGTCCAAACTTTTGACTGGTACTGTATAAGTTGAACATTAGATTTTGTCCCTGAAAAATAATTGCTTTTCTGTTTTCGACACAGGTGGTGTTCCACTCCTGCTCCTCTGCGTCTCTCTTGCCTCTGCCCCATCCCCTCTCTCTGATGACCCACTGGAAGCCCCTTCCTCTAAACTAGAGTGTGCTCAGTCGGCTGCCCGTGCCCTCCTCTACCTTGCAGACACCCCCTCAAACCGCCTTTTACTGCTCACCCAGGGTACTCTGACTGCTCTCGCCCCGCTCATTGCTCCAGAGTACCCTCTGGGGCTGAGGAGAGCAGCACTCCGGACCCTCCATGAGCTCACCAGGAGCTGTGGTGTAGAGTGTGCTAGAGAGGTGTCCCGATCTGGGGTTCTAGCTCAGCTAGGTGTCATGGCTTCAGGAGAGGCCGCTAAACCTTTTGAGGAGCTTGCGTTGAAAACCCTGGCCAACATGTGCACTCAAGGCTGCTTACGTCCTCTGGTGGGTTCCCTGGGGGTAATCCAGAAGTTTACGGAGGAGGTCAAGAAGGACGGCCTGAAGTCTGGAGTGTTCCTCAAGGCTCTCTGCTTATGCTGCAAAGAGGCAGTGAACCGGGCCAAAGTGAAGGAGAGCGGCGGTCTGGAGGTGTTAATTGGCTTCCTTGGTGTCAATCGGAGCCACCCCCTCGACCGGTTGGTCATTCTGGCCTGTGTTGACTTTGTCTATGATGAAGCTGCCTTGGAACAGTTACAAGAATTGGGAATAGTCCCCCTGCTAGTTGCTCGGTTAGTGGAGCTGGCTAAAGGTGAGGAGCCATCTGCTGGGAAGATGGATGTGAGCCTCACCTCTACCATGTTTGCTTCAGAGCTGCTGTCTACGTCATGTTTCGACTCATTTGACTTCCCTCCCCCAGAAGGGAACAGGAAAGAGGAGATGGGGAAGGAGCATGTCCTTGGGTCATCCAGCTTTCTTAGCCTGAGGTGAGTGAACAGACTCACCTTTGCCCCCCTCTGAGTTTGTGCACCTGTGATTTATTTGAGTTTTGTAAAAATGGTTATCTGACCTGTCCTATTGCTGCTCCTCCAGGTCCTGGTTGGTGTCTGAAGGGTTGATCTCCTCTGAGGGGGATCTTCTTGACTCTCCTGGAGGCACGGAGGGAGATTGGGGGAGTCTTCATATCCCTTCTTCTTCTCCCCAAACCTCTTCAACTGACTGTCATTCCCCTTTAAAATGCTTATCTCCTACCCGCTCACTACCTTCCTCCACTCCCTTATCCGCACCCAAATCTCTGAGTCAATCCACCCCCTCTACCTCAATGAGTTCTCCAGCTCAGGTCCACATGTCATCTCCCTCAAAAACCGCTGATCTGCCTCCCTGTGTCCCTCTGCCTTCCTCTACCTCCACCCCCCAAGCCCAGCCCGGCTCCTCTACCTCCACCCCCCAAGCCCAGCCTGGCTCCTCTACCTCTGATCTCCCTTCCTCAACTATCCCACCCCTCACTTCCGTCTCCCCATCCAAGTTCTCCTCCCCTCCACGGAAAAGGCCACGTGTCCCCTCAACTACCCGCTCCAGTGTGGTGCCCCTCGACACCCCTCCCACAGTGTCCCGACCCCAGGCCTATCACCACCCCTACCACCCTGAGCCTTGGGCCCCAGAGTCTCCCATCCTGCTGCTGCTCTCACGCTTCTCTCACGCCACGGACCCCAGCGCTGCTCTGGTCAACTCAGGCATCATCTCTGGCCTACTGTTCTACCTCAGCCAGCATCAGGACCCCAGCGGCAGGTGCTTCCGCATGCTGTGCCGGCTGAGCTGCAACCCTAACTGTCTGCAGGCGCTGGTCAGGACTGGCTCAGTGGCTCTGATCCGCCATCACCTGGTCCAGAGAGGGAGTGACCCTGAGAGTTGGGGAGCTGGAGAGAGGCAGACTGATAGGGTCAAGGCTAAAGTGAAACAGCTTGGTAAGTTTACTTGATGTACTTGGTCATAAAGTTTGGTTTTTAGTTTTATGTAATAGTACTGCTGTAAATTTTGGGGTATAATTTCTTGTGCATTTGTGTTTAGGTCTTGCTCTGCTTAGTAATCTACGTGTTCAGTGTGAGTCTGGATTTGGTTCTGGAGTCCTGAGCCATGTGATTCTGTCAGGCTCAGAGTCAGACAAGCTGAACTGTGCTCTGTCTCTACCACTAGTAAATGGGTAAGCCAGATTGTCTTGTGTGAAATGGCACTGGTGGAATGTTATGAAATGTATACCAATTGTAATCTGACATCAATTTGTGTTCCCTAACAGTAACAAGGTTCTCTTGAAGAAACTTCTTCTGGACAACGGTGGTCTACTCTTGGCTCTGGAGCCCCTTGGATGTAATGAGGACGAGGAAGAGGAAGACCATCACACCAGTGAATGCCGACGACTCCTCTCAGATTGTCTCAACTCACCGCAACATGTCTCCGCCCCCCAGCTCCACTCTCTATATTTCTCCCTGCTGATTGGATGCCTCTCTAGTCTAATGGGTTGCCCCAAAACAGTACTGGCTAAAAGAAGGTGCAGGGTACTCAGTCCTATCAAACCCCTGTCAGTTTCACAAACCGGTAAAGCTTCACCCCCTCCCCTAAAAAAGCCTCGTCTGGTCAATATCTGTCCTTACAATGACTCAACCTTTGACCTCCTCTTCCTGCTGGACGATGGGAGCCAGGTGTCAGCCAATAGGGAAGCAGTGGCTGGGGCCGAGGGAACAGAGGTGGTGGGGTCAGAGTACTTCAGGGCCCTGTTGAGGGGGAGCTTTGGAGAGGCTCAAGGGAGAACTGGGGAGGCCATCCCCATCAGGGATGTGAGCCAAGGCATGCTGCTACCTGTACTGCACTATCTGCATGGCTGTCGCCTGAACAAGGACGGAGAGACTGCAGAGGAACAGGGGGATGAGACTGAGAGGGAAGGCAGAGGAGAGTGTCAGATTTTGGGATCCTTGGCCTCTGAGGGGCTGGGTGTCTGGAGAGACGGGGCAGAAGAACCCTCACCAGAGGCACAGAGCTTCCAGAAGACCCCCCTAGCTGAGACGATGATGGGGGCCTGTAGGTTTTTGGTGACAGAGTTGCAGAGGGAGGTGGAGGATCTGTGTGTGTCTTTGCTGTCCTGCTCTGCCAAGAATGCTGGTCGAATTGCAGATGTTGGCAAAAAGCCTCCATCTAACATGGACCAATATGGATCAGAGGGAGAGTCTGCTGACGAGAGCCTGGCAAACCGCACATCTGGACTAGAGTTGAGTGGTTCTGAGGCCCAGACAGACTCCTTGGCCCCCACAGTGACAGCAGGCCAGGCTGAGTCACTACATGGCTCTGAACTCCAACCCTGTCAGCAGACAGAGGGTAGACGGCACTCTGCCCCTGGACCAGGCCAGAAGGGCATTAGTGCACCAAAGACAACCTCAGGACTGGAGACTTGTGTCAATCCGCTGAAATCAAGTTCTGCCTCAAAGTGCTGCAAAAGACGTTCTAAACTGCGGAGTGTTTCAAACACACAGAAGGTTGCGGATTCTGTACAGGACTCTAAAGTTGGTCCTGGTAGATGGACCCTCCTACCGCAGGTGTATTGGTTTTCCCAACGGTACAGCTATCCTGGACTGGGCAGGGCCTGCCTGTCCCTACTGCTGGGCTCTCAGGGCTTCTCCCAGCCCCGCCCTTCTTCCCTGGCTGCAGACTGCCTGTGCAGACTGGCCAGAGAGGCAGACTGTACAGAGACTCTGAAACGTGACCTAGTGAGTCTGGCCACCATGGCCCTGAGCTGAGAGGGGGAGGGCTAGGGGGAAAGAGGGGTGTTGGGTGGGGATGGAGGAGATGAGAAACAGAGGATCAAATAGATTATTAGGGATGGTATGAGATCATGTGATTGTCTCTCCAATGACACTAAAGTTTACGTTTGTCATTGTGAGAAGTCTTCACAACATGATTAGCCTTCCTTCCTTGTGAATATCTGTCTTTGTCTCACAACAAATAACCTTTTATATTCCAATATTGGTGTTTACAAAGTAATTGAAGTTTGAATGATTTTCTTCAGAATAGTACATTTATATTTAAAGGAGTCATGCTGCCATTTAACGGGATGGGTTCTCAGACAGTGAATCATGAGGAAAATAATTATCTCATGGTGCACTGTAAATTAAGTTGTATTATAATGAAAACATTAGCATAATGTAATATGCTAAATACTTTTGTTGCATGTAATGTTAACTTTTTTTATATTTTCAGTTTGATTTTGAAATATACACAGCTGTCCTGTAATTGTCCTGTATTGACTTGGATCACTCTAATAATCAGGTGGGACTGGGTGCCATGTTGTATATGCTGTATATAAAGTGAACTTTAGGAGTAGCTGCAAGGTGACGATAACAGAGATCAGCTTTCACTCGCCTCATGTGAATCCACGCTCCTCAATAAATCTGTTTAGACGTCTTTCTCTTTTGTCCTGTCTGAAAAGGCATACTGTATCTAAAGGACAAGACAGATCAACACGAATGTTGGCTATGCGCAGTAGATCACCTGCTCGGTGCTCAGACGAACAGTGATGATTCAACATGGAGAATTGTCGGGAAATGAACAGAAAATGACAGCCAATGTTCTGTGGTAAGAGCAAGGCCACACCCACTACGCACAGCCAACGTCTGTGTTGGTCTGTCTTGTCCTCAATGTATGTTTGGCGTTTAGAACTGGAATATATGTATGTTTACATACTAGTTCCATTCATCTTACACATAATATCAGACAGTTGGAGGTAAAGAAATGAGAAGCCACTGTGTGTGTGATACAGTAAAAGTAGTATATTTTTTTATTTCTATCTGACTGGGAGCACCACAGTCAGTATTGTTGCTAATTGGCCCCTTGGTCAGTAGCATAATGCCAGGTTCATTAGAGCTATTCAGCACGTAGTAATCAGGGAAGGTGGATGATCAGCATAGAGTTAGGAGGTTTCCTTAGTGGCGGGGGCCCTCATAACCCTCAGGAAGAGCATTTTCATGAGGGTTGTGGAAGAGAGAGTGGTTGCCATCACCCCAGGGCCATTTCTGAAAGAGAAAGTTGTTTTCATCATTCAGGATAGATTGGATAAAACTAGACCTATGTTCAGAAAGACATCCCACTACTACTACCAATCCTAACATGTAGATGATGAACTGTGAGTGAAGTTAGTCTGTTGGTTATCAGAGTGCCTCCTGTATCACCTTGGTGCGGATACGAAGGTGTGAGTAGGCCACAAACTCAGGGGGTTCATGGGAGTGCTGCTGCATCTTCATGTAGGCGTTGGCGATGCAGACGGCCACACCAGGTAGGGCCAACACAAACGACAGGATCTTCCAGGTCCTAGCTGTGGAGGTCAAACCATTTCCGCTAGATCAGACTCAACGGTTCTGTGTGACACTGAGTTATCAAGGCTTGGGTACATCACAACACCAACATAACTAAGTAACAGAGCAGCTCCAAAACACTGATTATCCAGTTCAGATTTCAGTTACTCAGCCTTGGTTCCTTGTCTCAGGCTCTGACATGCAGGACAGAAGCGCCTCAATTACAATATGATACATTTGTAAGTCACCTGACAGGCCTAAATACAGCAGAGCACAAACATTTAATGAATGTAAGAGGAAGACTGCCAACTTTCCACAAACCTCTGTTAATGTTAAACCCAGAAGCCCAACTGAACACAAAAGGTGCAGGCAGTAGAGCAGAGAGAGAATATAACACAATATGAGAAAAGTTAAGTACATTACACACACCTGATCCTCCCTCATGGCCTGCGTGTGATGCAGCAGATAATACCCTGCGGGCCGCCATTGATGCAGGAGACGCCATTCCTGTGGAGTACAGACCGACAACTCTTAAACCAATGGACAGAGGATAGAACTGGGAATTAGTTTCTATGTTTGTGTAGACAGAGAGGCATTAGGCTATGTTCAGATGAGTAGATTTATTCCTTTTAGAAAAGTGCTATTATATTTAAAGGTAATTTATTACACCCTATAGACAAGATGAAATCATCCAGGTCTAGGCCCACACGTTATCCATGTTAAAGGTTTGTATTGTGGCTCCTCTACCCCAGCAACAGTAAGTAGGTCAAGCTGAAGCTCTCAATAAACCTTCATAGATAAGATACCCCATTAAAATGGCTCACAATACATGTTAACTGACAGTAAATGTCTAACCTAGTCATTTTCAAATGAAGTCAAATACATTTGATAAATATTGGGTTTTAAATACCTAAATGAAAAGTAAAGTTTTTAAAAAGCCAGAAGCCATGCCATAGGCCTGTTGATATTACTGGTTATCTGAAATGATAAATATTGGGTTTTAAATACCTAAATTAAAAGTAAAGTTTTTAAAAAGACAGAAGCCATGCCATAGGCCTGTTGATATTACTGGTGATCTGAAATGATAAATATTGGGTTTTAAATACCTAAATTAAAAGTAAAGTTTTTAAAAAGACAGAAGCCATGCCATAGGCCTGTTGATATTACTGGTTATCTGAAATGATAAATATTGGGTTTTAAATACCTAAATTAAAAGTAAAGTTTTTAAAAAGACAGAAGCCATGCCATAGGCCTGTTGATATTACTGGTTATCTGAAATGATAAATATTGGGTTTTAAATACCTAAATTAAAAGTAAAGTTTTTAAAAAGGCAGAAGCCATGCCATAGGCCTGTTGATATTACTGGTTATCTGAAATGATAAATATTGGGTTTTAAATACCTAAATGAAAAGTAAAGTTTTTAAACAGACAGAAGCCATGCCATAGGCCTGTTGATATTACTGGTGATCTGAAATGGGAAACACTTGGGAAGCAAAAATTAAACAAATACCATCAAATCTGTAAAAACTTTCTGTTCTTTATCCCAAAAAGTTTAACTCACCTTTAATTTTGTTGGTCAGTCTTTTGTCCCTTTCTCTTTCTGCAACTTTGTGTCTATTTGTCCTTCAGCCTGTCCTGGACTGAACAGAACTGTGAGACTCCTCCCCGTTGCAACCTGTCCGTCTGCCAAGAAATATCAAGTTTATATTTGGTCAAGTGCAAAAGGCAGGCCGGAAGATCTGGGATAGAGAGGAAGAAGGAATGGGATGGGTGTTTGACATTGTCTGTTGTGTTTGTTTTTGATTGGTGTTTTTAAATCACTGATGAAGGATTTTGTTTTTAATTTGCTGTTTTATACTCTTGTGAATTCAATGGTTTTTACTAGATTACTTGTACTTTTTAATGTTGTCTGTCTGTAATTTTTTTGTAATGACTTGGTGCTGCCTATCTTGGCCAGGGCGCTCTTGAAAAAGAGATTTTAATCTCAATGAGCCCTTCCTGGTTAAATAAATAAATAAAATTAGTCTCTTTGTTAACTACACATGAGATGTGTGTGTGCTGAAAAATTCATTAAAATCTGCGGTAGACCTATCAAACCAGCGCAGTGTACAGGAGTAGTAGGATCACCCTGTTTGAGGAGAACTTTCCTGCAATGCTGGAAAAAAACTTCTGAATTTTGTAATTTGCACTTTGAAATTTCAGACTTGATTTTCCGTTACGGAAAATATACATTAGGCTAATTATAATCCACATAATAATTCACAGTTTCTGTTGCTGCAGGATTATTTTCCTGCTGTGTAAATGCTAGGCACTTTTGCACTTGACCAAATAAAAACTTGATATGCTAGGCATTTACACTAAAGCCGGCTACAATTAAGATCCTACACCTGTAATAGTCATAGGTCCCAGTTTTGTTCAATTTAATTCTGCGCATGACCACATCCACGTGAGATTGAGATTACCATGAATGACATCACATATTGATCAGATGGCGGGAAAGGGTCTGAAGTGGGAAAATAGCGCCTGATGAAGCTTTGAAATAGATGGTCTGTATTTCCTTTATGTTTTTGTTTAAGAGTTCACAAGAAGGCTAATGTGTCAAGCAATTCAGCACGCCTAATTTCATAGGGTTGGCATTTGTAGATAAATGTATTTTCATCAACTATACTTCAGTTACATAGAGAATGATCCGTGTCTGCCTGTACAATCGGAAATTGTGAATATAACTGATAGGTGTGTCTGCTAATCATGGTGCAGCTGACCTGTCCCTTTAATTTACTGAAGTCTGACTTGAATCTGGTCCAGCTGGAATTTGTACAAGTTCAGAAATAGCTCCCACTGTGTGTCACGGGGTAACAGTATGCCCTGATCTGTGGTTAGTCAGTGGCAGTCACAGTGCAGCACCCATACCTCTTCCTAGACAGTGAGCGTTCTATACCTACAGACTGCAGCCTGAACTTTGTATTGCTTAATGTTGAGCTCTCTCTCTCATAGTTGGGCTGGACGTGTGTGTGTCAGATAAGTGTCCGTGGTGTAGGCCTACCGTATTGAAGCTGACAGAACCATGGGTTTAATGCTGGGTTTGAAATTAAATACTTAATATTGACATTCAAAGAAGAGATAGCAAATACATCTAGAAGTGTAGTATTACTTCACTATAGATAATTATCATATCAGCGGTGGGTGGGTAAGAAAAGCCATATAGTTCATGTGCCTTGCGGCCTTGATATATAGACCTAAAGGCCGATACAATAAAAAGACACAGTGGCTGAATAAATTCAACTACAGCTTTGTTTCATCACAAAAGCGACAAGCAACCTCTGTCCAGTGAAGTCCACAAAGCATATTGCATGTAGCAAACAGTTACATGACCTACAGCATGATCAAGCAAGTGACTGTTTCCGACATTTTCGGCCCACTAAACAACTAGGGATTTAGAACCACGGAGAGTTACCGCAAGTCGCAAAGGAAACAGGAGCTGCCTACACTATTCCAGCACCATTTCAATTTCAACATTTCAACATCATCATCAAATCACCTATGCTTAGTCTAATACAGTGACAACTAAAATATACCAACAACATTTACTCCAATCGACGTAAGCAAAATATGATGTGGCTGTTGATGTTTCTGAAATATGTGTGCGTGGGTGCTCGTTCATGCAAGAGGAATAAACATGTTGACTCACCCTCCTCTCTTTCATGTTGACGAAACGATCTATCACTTTGTCATACAGTACACAAATGTATTGTTGTTGTCTTAGGTTACCTGGCTAAAATGCTTGCTCGCTAGCCTAACTTCCTTTCATGAACCATGTTAGCAAGTTAACATTAACCTTCTACACCTAGCTACATATTGAATGTCCATCCTCTCAGGCCAGGGGCACAATGTACGAATTAATGGTTGGATCAGAATCGGAGTAATAATCATTGGCCAGTACGGAGAATTAAGTAAAACCACAAGTCCAAATCCATATCTCCATCCATGGCTAATTTAGGAAAGGGACAATTTTAGCTAGCTAGTTAGCCACCGGAGGACAACACAACACAATGAGATGCAACAATTCAAGTTGTTTCTGCCGATGACTTATGCTCTCGATACGATTTGATAGGAATCACACCACATCCAAGTTGGCTACTTTTGACACTTTGTTTTGGTGCACCAGGACCATTAACAGTTGAGCTCACTCAGTTTAGCTCAACGCTGATTGGCTATTATTTTATACTTTTTTCATCATGGGAGGTCAAATGCTCGCTGGCTTCCTTTGCATTCAATGCTACAGGTGGCTACAATGTCATACTCTTTTGGAACTACACATACAGTGACAGAGGGGCGCTGTTTCACTTACTCGAATGCTTTCTCCTGTGGGATACAGTACAGTTGTGCCCAAATGTTTTGAATGACACAAATATTAATTTCCACAAAGTCTGCTGCCTCAGTGTCTTTAGATAGAAAGTCAGATGTTACTATGGAATACTGAAGTATAATTACAAGCATTTCATAAGTGTCAAAGGCTTTTATTGACAATTACCTGACCCTTCTTTTTCAAGACCTCTGCAATCCGCCCTGGCATGCTGTCATTTATCTTCTGGGCCACATCCTGACTGATGGCAACCCATTCTTGTATAATCAATGCTTGGACTTTGTCAGAATTTGTGGGTTTTTGTTCGTCTACCTGCCTCTTGAGGATTGACCACAAGTTCTCAATGGGATTAAGGTCTGGGGAGTTTCCTGGCCATGGACCCAAAATATCAATGTTTTGTTCCCCGAGCCACTTAGTTATCACGTTTGCCTTATGGCAAGGTGCTCCATCATGCTGGAAAAGGCATTGTTCGTCACCAAACTGTTCCTGGATGGTTGGGAGAAGTTGCTCTCGGAGGATGTGTTGGTACCATTCTTTATTCATGTTCTTAGGCAAAATTGTGAGTGAGCCCACTCCCTTGGCCGAGAAGCAACCCCACACATGAGTGGTCTCAGGATGCTTTACTGTTGGCATGACACAGGACGGATGGTAGCGCTCACCTTGTCTTCTCCAGACAAACTTTATACCGGATGCCCCAAACAATCGGAAAGAGGATTCATCAGTGAAAATGACTTTACCCCAGTCCTCAGCAGTCCAATCCCTGTACCTTTGGCAGAATATCTGTCTCTCCCTGATATTTTTCCTGGAGAGAAGTGGCTTCTTTGCTGCCCGTCTTGACACCAGGCCATCCTCCACAAATCTTGGCCTCTCTGTGCGTGCAGATGCATTCACTCACACCTGCCTGCTGCCATTCCTGAGCAGGCTCTGTACTGGTGGTGCCCCAATCCCGCAGCTGAATCAACTTTAGGAGACGGTCCTGGTACTTGCTGGACTTTCTTGGGCGCCCTGAAGCCTTCTTCACAACAATTGAACCGCTCTCCTTGAAGTTCTTGATGATCCGATAAATGGTTGATTTAGGTGCAATCTTACTGGCAGCAATATCCTTGCCTGTGAAGCCCTTTTTGTGCAAAGCAATGATGACGGCACGTGTTTCCTTGTAGGTAACCATGGTTGACAGAGGAGGAACAATGATTCCCTCCTTTTGAAGCTTCCAGTCTGTTATTCGAACTCAATCAGCATGACAGATGGATCTCCAGCCTTGTCCTTGTCAACACTCACACCTGTGTTAATGAGAGAATCACTGACCTGATATCAGCTGGTCCTTTTGTGGCAGGGCTGAAATGCAGTGGGAATGTTTTTTTGTGGATTCAGTTAATTTGTATGGCAAAGAGGGACTTTGCAATTAATTGCAATTCATCTGATCACTCTTCATAACATTCTGTAGTATATGCAAATTGCCATCATACAAACTGAGGCAGCAGACTTTGTGAAAATTAATATTTGTGTCATTCTCAAAACTATTGGCCACGACTGTACATTCAGCCTCTTGTGATTTGAAAGAAAAGGATTAAACACAAAAGATACATTATTTTATATGTTTTTAAAATGTTTTTTTCTTGGTGAGTTTTGTGGGGAAGCCTGGCCTCTCTTGGCATCCATGAATGCCAACCAACCAACTCAATGTTTTTTTACGGTCTGGGTACAGTATTTTTACTGACCACCAGATGGGGCATTGTGTGGCTATGGCAGGATATCCAATTGACAAAGATTTTCACCCTCCTGTTTGGTGTTTCTCTAACTTGCCTAGTTGCCTATTACTTCTCCCTCAACATCCATATGTGATCCTAGAGAAAATTATGCCTCACTGTATTTTCCCAAATATTTTTTAACCTACTTTCAGTAGGCTATTAGTTCCCTGAAATCAGTTCAACTCCTCTTCAGCCTACAAGACTGTCTTTTTGTGTGTATATGATGTGTGTAACCATGTGAGTTTCCTCTGTGTCTGTGTGTATATGATGTGTGTAACCATGTGAGTTGCCTCTGTGTCTGTGTGTGTGATGTGTGTAACTATGTGAGTTTCCTCTGTGTCTGTGTGTGTGATGTGTGTAACCATGTGAGTTTCCTCTGTGTGTGATGTGTGTAACCATGTGAGTTTCCTCTGTGTCTGTGTGTGTGATGTGTGTAACCATGTGAGTTTCCTCTGTGTCTGTGTGTATATGATGTGTGTAACCATGTGAGTTTCCTCTGTGTCTGTGTGTGTGATGTGTGTAACCATGTGAGTTTCCTCTGTGTGTGATGTGTGTAACCATGTGAGTTTCCTCTGTGTGTGATGTGTGTAACCATGTGAGTTTCCTCTGTGTGTGATGTGTGTAACCATGTGAGTTTCCTCTGTGTCTGTGTGTATATGATGTGTGTAACCATGTGAGTTTCCTCTGTGTCTGTGTATATGATGTGTGTAACCATGTGAGTTTCCTCTGTGTCTGTGTGTATATGATGTGTGTAACCATGTGAGTTGCCTCTGTGTCTGTGTGTGTGATGTGTGTAACCATGTGAGTTTCCTCTGTGTCTGTGTGTATATGATGTGTGTAACCATGTGAGTTGCCTCTGTGTCTGTGTGTGTGATGTGTGTAACCATGTGAGTTTCCTCTGTGTCTGTGTGTATATGATGTGTGTAACCATGTGAGTTGTGTCTGTGTATATGATGTGTGTAACCATGTGAGTTTCCTCTGTGTGTGATGTGTGTAACCATGTGAGTTTCCTCTGTGTCTGTGTGTGTGATGTGTGTAA
Source organism: Oncorhynchus tshawytscha (assembly GCF_018296145.1). Taxonomy (NCBI): domain Eukaryota; kingdom Metazoa; phylum Chordata; class Actinopteri; order Salmoniformes; family Salmonidae; genus Oncorhynchus; species Oncorhynchus tshawytscha. Next base: position 18,671,280 of record NC_056455.1, on the reverse strand, counting down.
CCATGTGAGTTTCCTCTGTGTCTGTGTGTATATGATGTGTGTAACCATGTGAGTTGTGTCTGTGTATATGATGTGTGTAACCATGTGAGTTTCCTCTGTGTCTGTGTGTGTGATGTGTGTAACCATGTGAGTTGCCTCTGTGTCTGTGTATATGATGTGTGTAACCATGTGAGTTTCCTCTGTGTCTGTGTGTATATGATGTGTGTAACCATGTGAGTTGTGTCTGTGTATATGATGTGTGTAACCATGTGAGTTTCCTCTGTGTCTGTGTGTGTGATGTGTGTAACCATGTGAGTTGCCTCTGTGTCTGTGTATATGATGTGTGTAACCATGTGAGTTTCCTCTGTGTCTGTGTGTATATGATGTGTGTAACCATGTGAGTTGTGTCTGTGTATATGATGTGTGTAACCATGTGAGTTTCCTCTGTGTCTGTGTGTGTGATGTGTGTAACCATGTGAGTTTCCTCTGTGTCTGTGTGTGTGATGTGTGTAACCATGTGAGTTTCCTCTGTGTCTGTGTGTATATGATGTGTGTAACCATGTGAGTTGCCTCTGTGTCTGTGTGTGTGATGTGTGTAACCATGTGAGTTTCCTCTGTGTCTGTGTGTATATGATGTGTGTAACCATGTGAGTTTCCTCTGTGTGTGATGTGTGTAACCATGTGAGTTTCCTCTGTGTCTGTGTGTGTGATGTGTGTAACCATGTGAGTTTCCTCTGTGTCTGTGTGTATATGATGTGTGTAACCATGTGAGTTGTGTCTGTGTATATGATGTGTGTAACCATGTGAGTTTCCTCTGTGTCTGTGTGTATATGATGTGTGTAACCATGTGAGTTTCCTCTGTGTCTGTGTGTGTGATGTGTGTAACCATGTGAGTTTCCTCTGTGTCTGTGTGTATATGATGTGTGTAACCATGTGAGTTGTGTCTGTGTATATGATGTGTGTAACCATGTGAGTTTCCTCTGTGTCTGTGTGTATATGATGTGTGTAACCATGTGAGTTTCCTCTGTGTCTGTGTATATGATGTGTGTAACCATGTGAGTTTCCTCTGTGTCTGTGTGTATATGATGTGTGTAACCATGTGAGTTTCCTCTGTGTGTGATGTGTATATGATGTGTGTAACCATGTGAGTTTCCTCTGTGTCTGTGTGTGTGATGTGTGTAACCATGTGAGTTTCCTCTGTGTGTGATGTGTGTAACCATGTGAGTTTCCTCTGTGTCTGTGTGTGTGATGTGTGTAACCATGTGAGTTTCCTCTGTGTCTGTGTGTATATGATGTGTGTAACCATGTGAGTTGTGTCTGTGTATATGATGTGTGTAACCATGTGAGTTTCCTCTGTGTCTGTGTGTATATGATGTGTGTAACCATGTGAGTTTCCTCTGTGTCTGTGTATATGATGTGTGTAACCATGTGAGTTTCCTCTGTGTCTGTGTGTATATGATGTGTGTAACCATGTGAGTTTCCTCTGTGTGTGATGTGTATATGATGTGTGTAACCATGTGAGTTTCCTCTGTGTCTGTGTGTATGATGTGTGTAACCATGTGAGTTTCCTCTGTGTGTGATGTGTATATGATGTGTGTAACCATGTGAGTTTCCTCTGTGTCTGTGTGTGTGATGTGTGTAACCATGTGAGTTTCCTCTGTGTCTGTGTGTGAGCCAGCCTGTCCTTTTATAAGTGTGAATCCTTTATTTTCACACTATTTGTTGAGTGTTCCCGTCTCTGTCTGAGGAGCTTCCAGCTCCAATGCAAACAGCAGTGAGAGCCAGGCGTGAAGTCAGCCTGTCAGGGTTAGGGTTAGCCAGTCATGCAGGCAAGCAGTCTGGTCGTCTGGCCCTGTGTTATTGTAGGCACATGTTATGTTTTACTGTGCGCGTGCATACGCACTCATCAAGGCTTACATTGATACACACACATTCACTCACACACACACAAGTGTGTACACACACACACACACACACACACACACACACACACACACACACACACACACACATACACATGCAAAGCTCACACACTTTGACTGTATGCTTTCAAATTGCCAAGATAAATATTGAGATGGCGTGAGCGGTCAGTGCCACCCTGGCATAGCGTTGACAATAAATTGAGAGCATGTGCCCTGTTAGACGAGTCGAATCAGGCCATGCCAGCTCCAGAGGGGCTCCTGGGTCTGATATAGACCATTCAGTACTCCTGCCCCAATAAAGTCACTTCACACTTACACCAGACAAAAAGAACTCAACCAAATTCTTTCTAGTTATTTTCTTTCTTTGTCTTGGTTTAGTCACAGAAATGACATGGTCAACCATGGTCACATCCATGTTGTCTGTATCAGATGTATTGTGAGGGGTGATCCATTATTGTTTAAAGTCATTTTGCAGAGGTACAGAGTTGCATATCCAAACATTACGACATGGGTCTTGAAAACACAGTATGCTGAGCATTTGATGAGGGCACTTCGAACAGCTAGTCCGTCAATTCATGTCTGTATTTTTTATGACCCTGAACTGAATTTAAACATTGTTCTGCATCACTGTCTGGGACAGTACCAGGGCTCATTTGTATTTTTCACACACTGTCTGGTGGGTGGAAAATGAGGTTGGGACTAGGCAAGTCATGATCAGATGAAGTAGAAACGTTTCAAATCAAGACCAGTGACTATTACTGCCGATTGCACGAAGGGCTTGAATATTCCCTTTAGAGGTTTTGACTGTCGTTCAGTAGGAAGAGAGGGAAGAGGTGAGGGATGGAAGATAAAGAAGCTCTGTAAGGACACACCTTCATGTGAAATTCTATGAAAGTGGAAATTGCAAACAGCATAGACAGGGTAGATATACTGCCTTGGATGTGGAGAGATAGAGATGCAGGGAGAAAGTGAATATTGAGAGTTAGAGGACATGTAGAAACAGCTATCAGGGGAATGAGATGGGCAGTAGAGATGTGAAGATACTGACGCAGAGGGGTCAGCGAGAGGGTGCTTAGGAGTGGGTGTAAAGTGGGAGGGGTCTGGTCAAGACACAGGGCAAAAGGTTCAGAGGTTTAATCCCCTGTGGGGACAGTATATAAGGAAATCAGTCAATTGAAGTCAATTCATTAGGCCCTAATTTATGGATTTCACATGACTGGGAAAACGGATATACATCTGTTTGTCACAGATACCTTTAAAAAAAAAAGGAAGGGGCGTGGATCAGTCATTATCTTGTGTGGCCACCATTTTTCTCATGCAGCACAACACATCTTCTTCGCATAGAGTTGATCAGGCTGTTGATTGGGGCCTGTGGAATGTTGTCCCACTCCTCTTCAATGGTTGTGCGAAGTTGCTGGATATTGTCGGGAACTGGAACTGTCGACCCAGAGCATCCCAAACATGCTCAATGGGTGACATGTCTGGTGAGTATGCAGACCATGGAAGAACTGGGACATTTTCAGCTTCCAGGATTTGTGTACAGATGCTTGTGGCATGGGGCTGTGCATTGTCATGCTGAAACATGAGATGGTGGCGACGGATGAATGTCACAACAATGGGCCTCAGGATCTTGTCACGCTATTTCGCTACATTCAAATTGCCATTGATAAAATGTAATTGTGTTTCTTGTCCGTAGCTTATGCCTACACATACCATAACCCCAGTGCCACCATGGGGCACTCAGTTCACAGTGTTGACATCAGCAAACCGCTCGCCCACATGACGCCATACACGCTGTCTACCATCTGCCCGGTACTGTTAAAACCGGGATTTATCTGTGAAGAGCACACTTCTCCATTGTGCCAGTGACCATCAAAGGTGAGCGTTTGCCCACTGAAGTCAGTTATGAAAACGAACTGCAGTCAGGTCAAGACTGGTGAGGACAACAAACATGTAGATGAACTTCCCTGAGACGGTTTCTGACATTTTGTGCAGAAATTCTTCAGTTGTGCAAACACACAGTTTCATCAACTGTTCGTGTGACTGGTCTCAGACCATCCCACAGGTGAAGAAGCCCGGATGTGGAGGTCCTGGACTGGCGTGGTTACACGTGGTTTGCGGTTGTGAGGCCGGTTGGATGTACTGCTAAATATCTCTCTATGGTAGAGAAATCAACATTAAATTATCTGGCAACAGCTCTGGTGGACATTCCTGCAGTTAGCATGCCACTTGCACACTTCTTCAAAACTTGAGATATCTGTTGCATTGTGTTGTGTGACAAAACTGCACATTTTGGAGTGGCCTTTTATTGTCCCCAGCACAAGGTGCACCTGTGTTATGATCATGCTTTTTAATCAGCTTCTTGATATGCCACACTTGTGAGGTGGATGAATAATTTTGGCAAAGGAGAAATGCTTACTAACAGAGCTGTAAACTTATTTGTGCACAAAATTTGAGCGAAATAAGGTTTTTGTGCATATTGAAAAATTCTGGGTGACTTTTAATTCAGCTCATGAAACATGTTACCGACACTACATGTTGCATTTATATTTTTGTTCAGTGTAATTCAATACACAAAATAAGGACAATGCACTACCAGCTGATGCAAAAGGATGCAAGTTTCAAGTTTTATTTGTCACGAGTACAGTGAAATGCTTAACTTGCAAGCTCTTCCCAACAGTGCAGTAGTCAATATCAAAATAGTATATACAAAAAAACATGAGAAATAACAAAGAAAGAAAAATGCATAGAGTTGCTAAAGCATTGACACGTATCCATCAGACTATCTCACTCTGTTTTCTAAGTGGCTGGACAGAGACCCTGCCTGTCTGTTTTGGTGGGGTAACCCTGGCTGTAGACACTAAAACAAACCTTTAATACTGAGAATACACCATCAATATTGTCACTGTCTGACTCAGTCAGCAGGGGATTTGGAATAGAGACGGAGACGGGGAGCGATGTGAGGGCTTTATAGTGGAATCTTCCATATGCCGTCACTGAGAGTCAACAGGGAAATGGAGGTGTCTGTGGACAGAAAGGCGGTTAAGTGTCTATTGTATGATCTTTCTTTCACATTGAGTGAATTCATCTGACAGAGCTTGATAATCTTGATAACTGAACGTCAGGAGCAAGATTAAAATTGAATTATGGTCTTAAAATCGAGTATGGTGGACTTCAGTTCGGTCTTAAGGTTTCAAATATACTCAGTAATATACTCAGTTATTGTAACCAGTGGTTAAATAGCTGGGAAACAGTGGAAGGGTTGAGTTCTATTGGACTGATTGGACTGGTCATTTTATGGATATGTAGGGGCTGAAAAGTGTTAATTATGAGATGATTTTAGCATGCCAAGTTGCCAACAGACTCATTTAAATGCAACAGTATATAGGCTAACCCCCTTGGCCCTTTTCTCAATATGTAATGGATTACCGCTGGGCACAAACTAGTTGAATCAATGTTGTTTCAACATAATTTGTCCATTTATTGTGACGTGGAAATATATGGATTTGTTGTTTTTATGTCATTATGGTAACCAAATTTCAACATAGGCAAACCCTGTATAAAATATGTTGAATTTGTACCATTAAAAAAACGTAATTTTCAACGTTACAGTGTTCATAGCCCTTGACTTATTCCACATTTTGTTGTGTTACAGCCTTCATTCAAAATTGATTAAATGTATTTTACTGCACACAATACCCGATAATCACAAAGTGAAAACATGCTTTGAGGAAGTTTTGAAAATTATATTGAAAAATGAAATACAGGAATATGACATTTACGTAACTGTTTATGTAGGGTAACTTTGGCAGCGATTACAGCTTTGAGTCTTTCTGGGTCAGTCTCTGAAAGTGTACCACACCTGGATTGTGCAACATTTTCCCATTATTCTTTTCAAAATTATTTAAGCTTTGTCAAATTGCTTGTTCATCATTGCTAGACAACCATTTTCAGGTCTTGCCATAGATTTTCAGATAGATTTCAGACAGAACTGTAACTCGGCCACTCAGAAACATTCACTGTCTTCTTGGTAAGCAACTCCAGTGTTAATTTGGCCTTGTATTTTAAGATATTTTCCTGCTGAAAGGAGAATTTCATCTTCCAGTGTCTGGTGGAAAGCAGCATGAACCAGGTTTTCCTGTAGGATTTTGCCTGTGCTTAGCACCATTTTTATTTATTATTTTAATCCTAAAAAACTCCCTAGTCCTTATCGATTATAAGCATACCCATAACATGATGCAGCTACCACTATGCTTGAAAATATGGAGAGTGGTACTCAGTGATGTGTTGTGTGGGATTTGCCTCTGTCACACTCTGACCATTATTTGAGTTGTTTGTTTCTATGTTTTGTTTGGTCAGGGTGTGATATGAGTGGGCATTCTATGTTGCATGTCTAGTTAGTCTGTTTCTATGTGTTTTGGCCTGATATGGTTCTCAATCAGTGGCAGGTGTTTGTTGTTGTCTCTGATTGGGAACCATATTTAGGTAGCCTGTTTTGTATTGTGGTTCATGGGTTATTGTCTATGTTATGTTGCACGTTAGCACAGTGTTTTGATAGCAGTCACGTTCGTCTTGTTAGTTTGTTTGTTAGTATACTTCGTGTTTTTTTTCATCTTTCATTAAAATCATGCATTCACACCACGCTGCGCTTTGGTCTACTCAATACGACGATCGTGACAGCCTCAAACAAAACAATTTGTATTCAGGACAAAAAGTTAATGTGGCTTTGCCACATTTTTAAAAGTATTACTTGAGGGCCTTGTTGCAAACAGGATGCAGATTTTGGAATATTTGTATTCTGTACAGGTTTCCTTATTTTCACTATGTAATTTAGGATAATATTGTGGAGTAACTACAATGTTGTTGATCCATCCTCCGTTTTCTCCTATTACAGCCATTAAGCTCCTTAACTTTTTTTAAAAATCAAGCAGATTTTTGCTCCTGAACTTATTTTGGCTTGCCATAACAAAGGGGTTGAATACCTATTGACTCAATACTTTTCAGCTGTTCATTTTTAATACAGTTGGTACAATTTCGAAAAACATAATTCCACTTTGACATTATGGGGTATTATGTGTAGGCCAGTGACAAAACATCTCAATATAATACATTTTAAATTCAGGCGGTAACACAACAAAATGTAGAAAAAGACAAGGGGTATGAATACTTTCTGAAGGAACTGTCAGAAAAACAAAACAATAGGCTCGGCAGCACCTCCTACTGGAGATTTGATCCATTTACAGTTATCCTTTGGTCTCACATCACAAGGTTTTAAGTAAGCCCTACTTAGCCACGAAATGTGTCACCAACTGTTACCAATGTGCTATCGTAAGAATTATTGTTAAGAGATCTCCACTTAAAACCAAAAATATATTCTGTGTCACTATCGAAGTCATTCCAAAGTGTAGGTTTAACAGAGCAAATGAAATGTGACCATAATTTATCAATCATTAATGATGTTATTTAGGCCTGCAAAGTAATCAACAGAAATTGTTTCAATTCAACCCATAATTAAAATTTAAAAAATAAAATAGTCCTATGGTTTCAAGCTCTGGTTGATTTAAAATGTAATGATATTTAGTTATATTGAATTGTGTCTGGTTGTCAACGCAACCAAATATCAACATTTGAAGGAGATCCAAACGTCTCCAGCTCAACCAAAAATGAAATTTAAAGAATAGGACTAAATTAAATCAAACTTTATTTTAAAGTGCATTTAAAGTTTGATTTGATTTTGTCCTATTCTATAACATGATTTTTGGTTGAGATGGAGACGTGAGTCCAACATATCAATGATTAATTTGTAGACAAACTGGAATTAAAGCCAGACTGAGTCAGTTAATTTGTAGACAAACTGAGTCAGTTGCACAGATGGAACTATCCAATCAGAAGAGAAATCTCCTTACAATATAGATTTTTATTTGTGTTGACAACCAAACACAATTCAATATCACTTTTGAAATACAATACATAGCCTATTAACTTAGCCCAAGTTAGCAAATGATATGTTGGATTCATGTCTTCAACTCAACCAAAAATAAAAGTAAAAGAATGGGATAAGCCAGTAGCTCAGGTGGAACTACCCAAGCAGTACATACGTATCCTTTAAATGTTGATATTTGGTTGTGTTGTCAACCACATTTACTTTTGTAATTTCGTAAATAGCCTAAAGTTAAAGCTTTTTTACAAACAAATGTAACATTCAACCTTAAAATTAGTAATAGATCCATGGCCACATTTTGAGGTTACTGTAACTATATATTTCTTCTTATGTAATCATATAGAGTGCATGATCAAGATAGCATGCATAGGTCATCGCAGGTCTGTGGAGATCTTCACAATTGCTGTAATAATCTGTGCAGAATCTCGAACGACATTGATCACTTGCACCATGTAATTTTAATGTAACCTCAACTGCAATCCAGGTCATGTGGTTGTGCTATTAGATGAAACACAGTGATATCACATTCCACTGTTGTATAAATAAATGTCTAACATTTGAACTTTGCTGTGCTTTTAAATGATTGAAAGTGCAGTGATAGACATTTGGGTGACAACTAAACCAAAACTCAGACATTGTTTTTCCATGGGAATTTGGTTGTGCTTTTAGACGTTTGAAAGCATAGTAATAACACAATGCAAATCCAACTAACTTTGTCTGTCTTTTTGAGTGGGTGAATATAGGTTGTAACTTCATTGGTCAATGTCTCAACCAAATATTACCCAATTATCCTTGTTGAAATGACGTAGTGTTCCCAGTGGGTTATCTCAGTCTGAATAAGAGCCAGTAATTATTACAGTGTTAATGGAGCTGTCCATTACTGCGTGCCTGGCCTATGGGGCAGGAAACTGTAGATCACCCAACTGGGCCGGCAGCTAGACTCTTGGCCATTCTCTCTCACTGAGAGCTTGGCAGAGTCATGATGTTTTGACAGGCCGGCCCGTCTGTATGTGACCCTCTCCCTCTCCTGTCTGTTTCATCAGTCTGGATTCTATAGGACTGTTTAAACAGCCCCACTCACCACCTCCTCCTCCTGGCACCCCTGCTCCTGCTGCCCCCGGCCTGCATTTCTTTAAGCTAATTTCCTGCAATTCTCAGAATTTCTCCATGGAGCCGAGATGCATTTTGCGGTTTTAAAGTACATTTCCTGCATTTCTACACATTTTGCCATGGAGTTGAAAGATATAGATGCAGTTTTTTGTTAAGCAATTCTACCACAGGAGGTTGGTGGCACCTTAATTGGGGAGGACAACCTCGTGGTAATGGCAGGAGCGTAATGAGTGGAATGGTATCAAATACATCAATCACATGGTTTCCATGTGTTTGATGCCATTCCATTTGCTGCGTTCCAACCATTATGTGCCATCCTCCCCTCAGCAGCCTCCACTAGATTATACATATTCTGCCATGTAGCTGAGAGAACATTTAGCAGTTTAAAGATAAATTCCTGCAATTCTATGCATTTTGCCATGGCTGGTTCTTTTGCTCAAATTTATTAACAACTTCAATACTGTTAGATGCATTATTTTGGGAATTTTCTATTCCTCTGAGTGTTTCGCTTTTATATTGGTGATTGTTAGTTCTCAAAGATTATATAATAAAAACATATATAGGTCTATTATTTTTTCTACATATTTGATATTTGGTTTCACTTGTTTGAGTTTACACTGAAATAATTGTTAGTTTTTTTTACAGAGGAACTACTTGGAAACCAAAAGGGTTCTATGGCGACAGCCGAAGAACCCATTTGGAACCCTTTTTTTCTAACAGTATAGGTAATAGCGCAGCTCATGTTGGATTCCATACTCCCCCTGTCCATACCCCTGCTGCTGGTCAGCTTTTTGTCTTTGATTTGTGTGTCCTGGAGGATCCAGCTCGGGCAACCTGAGTCGTGTATCTACACAAAAGCTTCCCTTGCATCTCTCTGTTCCGCTACTGTTGTCAAGGTTTTTATATCCATTACTACTGCAGTGATTGAATTTGACTGCAAATATTGACTGTTTGAGTTGTCAATCTGTGAGAGGGTGCAGGTGGTCTGTCAGAGGGATATTTTATTGCAAACAGATTTGTCATCAGACACAACCACCACCTGTTGGTTCAGCCACATCCTCTGGTATGTCCGTTGCACCTGCACAGCTAGGGAGGTGAGCATGCTTTTCAGACCTTTCTGTGGTTCTTTGTGTTTTCTTAACTCAGTTTTGATATGCTACACAGAGTTGAACACTAATATTGAGAACCCCCAGGTGTGGCCAGAGCAACTTACGAGACTGAAGCAGCATAATGCCCGAAGAGCATAAAACCACGTAGGCCTAACACTCTGGAACCTCAGGGCTAATCTGCGGTAAGCAATTTAAAAATACATGACAAATAATTATGTCATGTGTCCAGCACCATATTTGTCTGGGTTTGAAACATGTTTCTGAAGAGATGGGTTGTTGACATTCAGAGGATGAATGAGGGCCTGGGACAGATGTAGTGGGCACAGGTTTATCTCAGATAGACACACACACTATTAATTGCATTTACCTCAATCCTAAGAGATGAAAAACATGATTGCAAATCATTTGAATGCACACACCTACGCACAGGCATGTGAGAACCTGTCAGAAACTAAGAATTGACTGATTGTTATGTATGTATGCCAGTGCGGCCGTGGCACACTGTCTTGCGACGTCTCAGTGTGTGTGCTTGAATCAGTGTAGGTGCATGCATTCATCGTGTGTTGTGTTTGCAGGAACTACCTGTTCAGCCCCCTCCTCCTTACCAACTATGAGGTTTTCTCTATGGTATGGTGTGTTTTTCCTGTCTCTGTTTCAGTCTGTGTGTTCAGTGAGGCACGGTATTTTCAGTTTGACTGACCACACATAAATAGCCGTCCAGATGTCTGTCCACACATTGCGTACCCTGTTCTTCTCACTTCCTCAAAGAGCCAACACTGTCTATACCACCTCTTTCTGCCCTCTCTCTTCCCTCTCTCTTCCCTCTTTCTGCCTCTCTTTCTTCCCTCTTTCTGCCTCTCTTTCTTCCCTTTTTCTTCCCACTTTCTTCCCTCTTTCTGCTTCTCTTTCCTCTTCTCTGCCTCTTTCTTCCCTCTTTCTGCCTCTCTTTCTTCCCTTTCTTCCCTCTTTCTGCCTCTTTCTTCCCTTTCTTCCCTCTTTCTGCCTCTCTTTCTTCCCTTTTTCTTCCCTCTTTCTGCTTCTCTTTCCTTTTCTCTGCCTCTTTCTTCCCTTCCCTCTTTCTTCCCTTCCCTCTTTCTGCCTCTTTCTTCCCTCTTTCTGCCTCTCTTTCTTCCCTTTCTTCCCTCTTCTCTGCCTCTTTCTTCCCTCTTTCTGCCTCTCTTTCTTCCCTTTCTTCCCTCTTTCTGCCTCTCTTTCTTCCCTTTTTCCCCTCTTTCTGCCTCTTTCTTCCATTTCTTCCCTCTTTCTGCCTCTATTTCTTCCCTTTCTTCCCTCTTTCTGCCTCTCTTTCTTCCCATTCTGCCTCTCTTTCTTCCCATTCTTCCCTCTTTCTGCCTATCTTTCCATTTATCTGCCTCTCTTCCCTCTTTCTTCGCTATTTCTTCCCTCTTCCCAATATCTTCCCTCTTTCTGCCTCTCTCTTCCCTCTTTCTTCCCCCTCTTCCCTATTTCTTCCCTCTTTCTGCCTCTCTCTTCCCTCTTTATTCCCCCTCTTCCCTATTTCTTCCCTCATTCTGCCTCTCTCTTTCTTCTCTCTTTCTTCCCTCTTTCTGCCTCTTTTTTCTCTGAAAATAACCAGTGTTCTTTGGATCCTCTCATCAATGTATTGTGTTGACATTAATTGTGCAGTGCACTGACCACACATTGCCAGGTCGCAGTTGTAAATGAGAACTTGTTCTCAACTTGCCTACCTGGTTAAATAAAGGTGAAATAAAAAAATAAAAAACACAGAAGCTGTGGGTTTGGACAATGTCTTCAAAAAGGTCCCCATGAGTGAAATGACCAGAAAATATACATGCAGAGGTCAAACGTGGGTGAGGGAGTAATTTGAATCATTTATGTCTAAGAAGTTAGGGGTTCTATTCAGAGCACCACTTTGAGAAACAATATGCAGGTGTGCTTTCAGTTCTATACAATCATGAATTGATTGTAATTTGATTGTAATTCGTTAATTTATTGTATATTGTGTAAGGTTTTGGATATCAGTGTTGTGCCATATGGACTATTTTAATGTTTTATATCCTCATATATTCGGCAGTCATGGAGGTGTAGGTGGACAGTGTGTGTTAGTGGTAGCAGCCCTCACACAGCACAGAGGAAGTGTAGAAGACCGTAGATCATGTGTGAGTAAATGAGGGACCACAATCCCATGGATGGACCAATGCCTCTTCAAATCAAATCAAATCAAATTTTATTTGTCACATACACATGGTTAGCAGATGTTAATGCGAGTGTAGCGAAATGCTTGTGCTTCTAGTTCCGACAATGCCGTAATAACCAACAAGTAATCTAACTAACAATTCCAAAACTACTGTCTTATACACAGTGTAAGGGGATAAAGAATATGTACATAAGGATATATGAATGAGTGATGGTACAGAGCAGCATAGGCAAGATACAGTAACTGATATCGAGTACAGTATATACATATGAGATGAGTATGTAAACAAAGTGGCATAGTTTAAGTGGCTAGTGATACGTGTATTACATAAGGATGCAGTCGATGATATAGAGTACAGTATATACGTATGCATATGAGATGAATAATGTAGGGTATGTAAACATTATATAAGGTAGCATTGTTTAAAGTGGCTAGTGATATATTTACATCATTTCCCATCAATTCCCATTATTAAAGTGGCTGGAGTTGAGTCAGTGTCAGTGTGTTGGCAGCAGCCACTCAATGTTAGTGGTGGCTGTTTAACAGTCTGATGGCCTTGAGATAGAAGCTGTTTTTCAGTCTCTCGGTCCTAGCTTTGATGCACCTGTACTGACCTCGCCTTCTGGATGATAGCGGGGTGAACAGGCAGTGGCTCGGGTGGTTGATGTCCTTGATGATATTTATGGCCTTCCTGTAACATCGGGTGGTGTAGGTGTCCTGGAGGGCAGGTAGTTTGCCCTCGGTGATGCGTTGTGCAGACCTCACTACCCTCTGGAGAGCCTTACGGTTGAGGGCGGAGCAGTTGCCGTACCAGGCGGTGATACAGCCCGCCAGGATGCTCTCGATTGTGCATCTGTAGAAGTTTCTGAGTGCTTATGGTGACAAGCCGAATTTCTTCAGCCTCCTGAGGTTGAAGAGGCGCTGCTGCGCCTTCTTCACGATGCTGTCTGTGTGAGTGGACCAATTCTTTTTTTCTGTGATGTGTATGCCGAGGAACATAAAACTTGCTACCCTCTCCACTACTGTTCCATCGATGTGGATAGGGGGGTGTTCCCTCTGCTGTTTCCTGAAGTCCACAATCATCTCCTTAGTTTTGTTGACGTTGAGTGTGAGGTTGTTTTCCTGACACCACACTCCGAGGGCCCTCACCTCCTCCCTGTAGGCCGTCTCGTCGTTGTTGGTAATCAAGCCTACCACTGTTGTGTCGTCCGCAAACTTAATGATTGAGTTGGAGGCGTGCGTGGCCACGCAGTCGTGGGTGAACAGGGAGTACAGGAGAGGGCTCAGAACGCACCCTTGTGGGGCCCCAGTGTTGAGGATCAGCGGGGAGGAGATGTTGTTGCCTACCCTCACCACCTGGGGGCGGCCCGTCAGGAAGTCCAGTACCCAGTTGCACAGGGCGGGGTCGAGACCCAGGGTCTCGAGCTTGATGACGAGCTTGGAGGGTACTATGGTGTTGAATGCCGAGCTGTAGTCGATGAACAGCATTCTCACATAGGTATTCCTCTTGTCCAGATGGGTTAGGGCAGTGTGCAGTGTGGTTGAGATTGCATCGTCTGTGGACCTATTTGGGCGGTAAGCAAATTGGAGTGGGTCTAGGGTGTCAGGTAGGGTGGAGGTGATATGGTCCTTGACTAGTCTCTCAAAGCACTTCATGATGACGGATGTGAGTGCTACGGGGCGGTAGTCGTTTGGCTCAGTTACCTTAGCTTTCTTGGGAACAGGAACGATGGTGGCCCTCTTGAAGCATGTGGGAACAGCAGACTGGTATAGGGATTGATTGAATATGTCCGTAAACACCCCCGGCCAGCTGGTCTGCGCATGCTCTGAGGGCGCGGCTGGGGATGCCGTCTGGGCCTGCAGCCTTGCGAGGGTTAACACGTTTAAATGTCTTACTCACCTCGGCTGCAGTGAAGGAGAGACCGCATGTTTTCATTGCAGGCCGTGTCAGTGGCACTGTATTGTCCTCAAAGCGGGCAAAAAAAGTTATTTAGTCTGCCTGGGAGCAAGACATCCTGGTCCGTGACTGGGCTGGATTTCTTCCTGTAGTCCGTGATTGCCTGTAGACCCTGCCACATGCCTCTTGTGTCTGAGCCGTTGAATTGAGATTCTACTTTGTCTCTGTACTGACGCTTAGCTTGTTTAATAGCCTTGCGGAGGGAATAGCTGCACTGTTTGTATTCAGTCATGTCACCAGACACCTTGCCCTGATTAAAAGCAGTGGTTCACGCTTTCAGTTTCACACGAATGCTGCCATCAATCCACGGTTTCTGGTTAGGGAATGTTTTAATCGTTGCTATGGGAACGACATCTTCAACGCACACGTTCTAATGAACTCGCACACCGAATCAGCGTATTCGTCAATGTTGTCTGACGCAATACGAAACATCTCCCAGTCCACGTGATGGAAGCAGTCTTGGAGTGTGGAGTCAGCTTGGTCAGACCAGCGTTGAACAGACCTCAGCGTGGGAGCTTCTTGTTTTAGTTTCTGTCTGTAGGCAGGGATCAACAAAATGGAGTCGTGGTCAGCTTTTCCGAAAGGGGGGCGGGGCAGGGCCTTATATGTGTCGCGGAAGTTAGAGTAACAATGATCCAAGGTCTTTCCACCCCTGGTTGCGCAATCGATATGCTGATAAAATTTAGGGAGTCTTGTTTTCAGATTAGCCTTGTTAAAATCCCCAGCTACAATGAATGCAGCCTCCGGATAAATCGTTTCCAGTTTGCAGAGAGTTAAATAAAGTTCGTTCAGAGCCATCGATGTGTCTGCTTGGGGGGGATATATACGGCTGTGATTATAATCGAAGAGAATTCTCTTGGTAGATAATGCGGTCTACATTTGATTGTGAGGAATTCTAAATCAGGTGAACAGAAGGATTTGAGTTCCTGTATGTTTCTTTCATCACACCATGTCACGTTAGTCATAAGGCATACGCCCCCGCCCCTCTTCTTACCAGAAAGATGTTTGTCTCTGTCGGCGCGATGCGTGGAGAAACCCGTTGGCTGCACCGCCTCGGATAGCGTCACTCCAGTGAGCCATGTTTCCGTGAAGCATAGAACGTTACAGTCTCTGATGTCCCTCTGGAATGCTACCCTTGCTCGGATTTCATCAACCTTGTTGTCAAGAGACTGGACATTGGCAAGAAGAATGCTAGGGAGTGGTGCACGGTGTGCCCGTACACAAACTGAGGTGAAAACTAAGAGAGATGGTCAGTAAAACAGCATAATAAAAGGTTTTAGACAGGTTATTTTGAAGGAACATTTTTACAACGTCCCATTGTAGAAAAATTATGGAAAAATCATTTTTCATCTTTTAAGAGAGGAGGTGGCATTGAGGTATATATTTCAACCTGGTTGCACAGGTTTCCACATTAAACATTTATACCAACATGCTTTTCACTGAGCCTTACAGTGCCTGGCAGAAACAAACTACTCTAGAATGATGTCATATTTATCCTGCAATTTACTGGGCCTTTTTCTGGGCTGTTTGTGCACATTTCAGACATTCTGTTTGCGTGTTCTCATTCTTTTCCCTTTCCCTTATTTTTTAGGAGGCGTACAGTCACACCTGTTTAGTAAAAACAAGACGGTCATTAATGAACCTAATGGGTCTTGTTTGGAACACAGAGCAGGTTGAGTTTGTTCCACCTGACTGTGAAAGCTCTCTCTACCACTCTTCATCATCATCATCATCTCTCTCCCCAGAGCAACAGCCCTATCCATTTATATTACACCTGTCAGTGGACTGGACTGTTGTGTATAGAGGTTTTGTGTTAGTTTGCCCGAGTGTATGTTTTCTACATATATATGTATTCCCGTGTGGCACAGCAGTGGTGGAAGAAATACCCAATTGTCATACTTGAGTAAAAGTAAAGATAGTTTCATAGAAAATGACTGAAGTAAAAATGAGTCCCCCAGTAAAATACTACTTGAGTAAAAGTCTTAGTGTTTGGTTTTAAATATACTTAAGTATCAAAAGTAAATGTAATTGCTAAATATATTTAAGTATCAAAAGGAAAAGTATCAATCTTTTAAAATTCCTTATGTAAAATAAACCAGACTGCACCATTTTCTTAGATTTGTTTAATTGACAGATAGCCAGGGGCACGCTCCAACACTCAGACATCATTTGCAAATGAAGCATGTGTTTAGTGAGTCCTCCAGATCAGATGCAGTAGGGATGACCAGGGATGTCCTCTGTTTAGTGAGTCTGCCAGATCAGAGGCAATAGGGATGACCAGGGATGTTCTCTGTTTAGTGAGTCTGCCAGATCAGAGGCAGTAGGGATGACCTGGGATGTTCTCTGTTTAGTGAGTCTGCCAGATCAGAGGCAATAGGGATGACCAGGGATGTTCTCTGTTTAGTGAGTCTGCCAGATCAGAGGCAGTGATGACCTGGGATGTTCTCTGTTTAGATCAGAGGCAATCCAGGGATGTTCTCTGTTTAGTGAGTCTGCCAGATCAGAGGCAGTAGGGATGACCAGGGATGTTCTCTGTTTAGTGAGTCTGCCAGATCAGAGGCAATAGGGATGACCAGGGATGTTCTCTGTTTAGTGAGTCTGCCAGATCAGAGGCAGTAGGGATGACCTGGGATGTTCTCTGTTTAGTGCGTCTGCCAGATCAGAGGCAATAGGGATGACCAGGGATGTTCTCTGTTTAGTGAGTCTGCCAGATCAGAGGCAGTAGGGATGACCAGGGATGTTCTCTTGATAGGTTTGTGAATTAGACCATTTTTCTGTCCATTTTTCTTCCTCAACTGAAACCTGATGTGGACTGTCTTTGGATGGGCAGAGGTGGGCCTGACTGCCTGTCTAGAGGGAGAGGGGGAAATGGGGCAGGTGCTTTGGTGCAGCAACGGCCAATTGCAGGCTAGAGGGCAGGGCTGGTTAGGGGGAGGGTATCAAAACCAGAATTGTATTTAAGGCGTGGGCAAACACTGGAGCTGTCTACTTGTGCTGTGCCCCTGTCCAGCCGGCCAGTTGCTCTCTCTCTCTCTCTCTCTCTCTCTCTCTCTCTTGTCTTTCTGTCTGCCTGTTTTTCTCTCTGCCGGACCAGGTCTCCTCCACCATGCTGGTAAAAGCGCTCCTTCAGACCTCACTGGTCCTATGGCTGGCACAGCACACACTACAAGGAGGTAAGAGACATAACCAAGACTATCTGTGTGGAGGATAGAATGGCTGATGGAAGAGTGATGAGAGGAATGTGGAAGAGTGATGAGAGAGATGTGAGAGAATATGACAGAATATGAGAGCATGTGAGAACGTTGTCTAAAGGATGTAGATCACAGGTGAGAGAAGAGAGAGAAGAAGTAAGGCCCACATTTTTGTGAGGATTGGGAAGGATAGAAAGAGAGATTAAGACATGCCACCATAATTTCTTAAATTGTAGAGTTGGCACATCAGAAATGGTATTTTTAATTAATGTTGGAGTAGTTTCAAGACGGTCTTTTATAATAGCATTCAGACACGTTACGTTGTGTTGTGAAACACTGTACAGTAGGTGTCAGCACAGGACTGCTTGTTACCACCTTAAATCTTCACGGGTGCTTGCTTAGTGCACAGCAGTGAAATTGGACTTAAATGTTTAAATGTTAATTATTTATTAGTTTATAGTAGTTTACGAAGATATTGTATTGTTCTGTAATTTATGGATTTGCTTGTTTCTCAACTTGTTTCTCAACTATAAGAATATTTAACAATTGTAGTTTGATTACTTAAATGGTTATGCATGTATAATATTCATATTATATTCATATATAAAACCAAATTTTTGTTGTTGGATGTGTTGCATTGTGGTCCACATTTAGTTACCTATTACGCACAACTTGCAACTTCAAAAACTTGCCAATTTGTATTGTCCCAATTAAATTGAAATAACAATTGAATTATACGATATGTTTAATATAACATTAATTCCCTAGTTGTGAAATTCCTTTGACACATGTAGTCAAATTCTCTTCTAAAAAAAGAAGCTCTAAAATTCACAGAGAAAATCGGTAAATAATTGCCAGCATAATTGCTTTAATTGAATAGTTGGGAATAAAATGAAAACAATTTAAAATTGTATGGAACATTTGTACAATTCAGAGTAACTACTTTGTTTTAAACCCTGACAAAATGCATTTTATGTTTCTGGTGACTTTATCTGAGAGGTCTGGAAGGCCTGTCAACATACAGATGTAGGATCTTTATTTGAGTCAGTTTGCTACAGCAGGAAAATAATCCTGCAACAACAGGAAATGTGAATTATTATGTGGATTATAATTAATTGATATTTTCCTGGGAAAATCAAGTCTGAAATTTCAAGGTGAAAATTACAAACCTCAAATACACTACAATTTTCACATTTCATGCATTGCAGGACATTTCTCCTGCAACATGGGGATCCAATTAAGATCCTACACCTGTACAGCTGAGTGACAGATAGCTGTAGACATGTTGTTAAACTATCAGGAATCAACTTGGGTATCATGCTCAGATATATCTGCAAAACCGCCCAACTGACATTTATGTGTCAAATTTCCAATGTCCGTGTCAGATCAGGGGAAAAAATGGGCCTACGTGGTCCTTGCTTCCTGGATCTCAGTGAAACAGACCTGCTCCAAGTCTGGTGACCCCGCTAAGCCTCTGTAGTTTCATCTCGTCTGATTGCTTTGAATCAAAGCATGGGAAGGTGAGGTGGCAGCAGCGGTCCAAATTTGACAACCTGTTGTGAAAGAAGCCTTTACAACCTGCACACAGTCCCTCCTTTTTGTCTGTCTCTCCACTCCATCAATGGGAATGTCTGTTTCTTTTCCCTCAAGCTGCCCAGTTGGAGCTGAGTTTGCATGGGATGGGAGTGAGATGTTCACTACGCATCATCCGATGACATCATTTAATATTTAATCATCTGTAGTGTTTCAAATGCTTACGTTATGGATGGTGTAACACTGGCACTGGCCAACAGGAAACGATGAAGGCCTTCATCTCTCTCCAAACCACAGCATAGCAGCATAGCATACTTCATAGAGTGATTTGCAATTCTGTTTTTCATCTCTATTAGGAGTGAAACCTCAAAGTGGCGGTATGGGGAAAATGCTACCCAGGGGTGAGTGCAATTATTAGTCTCTGTATGTCTGTCTGTCTCCCCTACCCCCACTTCTCTCTCTCTCTTTCCTCTCTCCTCTTTCTCTCTCTCTCTCTGGGTGCAGGGATGAGAGGTGTAAAAGCTGGAGGTCAGTGGAACTTCCACCAACAATCAGCCCCTCACGATTCTGTCTTATCTCAGGACTGCACTCAATTGACCCGTCTTGAGCATAGTCTAAACTAATTTGCTCAACTAAATATAGCTTCAGAATAAGTTGTCTGGCATTTATAATTAAAAATGGAAAGTGATGCAATCGTCAATGAGAAATCGGACTTAGATTCTGTCTTGCAATGCTCATCCTCCTTATTAATGATTTAATATAGACTCATATGATACAACGTTTAGATTTTTTTCCCACCATAGAGAAACATGCTCCACTATGGTGCATCACTGATCACTGACGTCTCACATCTCCCTGTGGTGTCTTGTGGTCTTCCAGGGGCTGGTGCTCTTGGGATACAGGGAGGCTACGGAGCCAAGCCCGCCAAAACCGGAGGAGCTGGGGGTAATATTGATTGACTTCCATGTTTATATTTTTAGTGCTGCCAATCATCATTTGTGATTTAATTTATGTACCATCATGACCTGTCTTTCTAATGAATCACAGGTGGTCATTATCCAGGGGGGGCTCAGCAGCTTGGAGGAGGTGAGTTTCTCAAAGATAGAGCTAAAACGCGTACACTGAGTCTACTGTACCAAACATTAGGAATCCCCCCGCCCTAAGAACAGCCTCAATTCCCACGGACATGGACTCTACAAGGTTGTCAAAGTGTTCCACAGGGATGCTGGCTCGTGTTGACTCCAATGTTTCCCACAGTTTTGTCAAGGTGGCTGGATGTCCTTTGGGTGGTGGACCATTCCTGATACACAATGGAAACTGTTGAGTGTGAAAAACCCAGCAGCGTTGCAGTTCTTGACACAAATCGGTGTGCCTGGCAGCTACTACCATACCCTGTTCAAATGTTCAAAGGCACTTCAATCTTTTGTCTTGCCCATTCACTGTCTGAAAGGCACGCATACACAATCCATGTCTCAAGGCTTAGAAATCAGTATTTAACCTGAGGCCCCTTCAGCTACACTGATTGAAGTCACTTTAACAAGTGACATCACTAAGGGATCATAGACTGACCAGGTGAATCCAGGTAAAGGCTGTGTCAGGTGTTCCTAATGTTTTGTATTCTCTGTTTGATTCAGCTTGTGTTTATCTACTCTTGTTCAATGTGTTATTTGTGTGTATCAATATGTGACATGTCTCCACTGTCTTTCCTAAAGGGGGATACAGAGGCCCAGGAGGGGCCGGGGGTAGGGGAGGATATGGTAACGGAGGCCAGGGAGGCTATGGTAATGTCTACTACTTTACTTAACAAACAGTCTCTGAACAGGCTTGTTAAGATGAAATGTCTTAGTAACTTAGGTTTACATGAAATCCACAATGGTTATATGCCAAAAATGTCTAACTCTTGCAGCAGTTTTCCTTGTTGATTTAAATATTCATTCATTTATTTTAATACATGTCTACATTATATGACTTCTTCCCATTTGTCTGATTGTAGGTGCTGGTCTGGGAGCAGGAAATGGCCAAGGAATGGGGACGGGAGCCGGGCTGGGCTCACAGGGTGGGAAACCACGTGGAGGTGGAGGTGAGTGTGACATTCAGGACAAGAGATGTTTTATTCCAAAGTTTGTACTAACAATGCCGAGTAAACATCATCTGTCTGTTTGTCTGTGTTTGTCAGGATACGGTGGTAATGGCTATGGCACACAGCCAGGTACGTGTTTGTTCTGTTACCTGGCATTTGTTTGTATAGAACACACAATATTTAAGATCCTCAAGACCGGCTCCTCTGTCTCTGTCTGTTGGATCATAGTTAAGTTGAATTTGTGACATTGTCTGTGAGTGCAGATTGGTTCTCATCTAATAAACCAGAATGTAACCTTGGAATAAAATAATAATAACTCCAGGGGTGGAGATTTAAGCTTTCTGTTTGTGGTTATGTGGTTAAATGACATGATGTAAAGAGTTATGTGTTGCATGTCCTTTGACCTTGCTACTTGTCTTGTTGCTAGGTTACGCGGCTGGAGCTGGAGCCAGAGGCTATCCACGACCAGGTAAGCAGCCAATCCCTGCTGGCCTGAACCATCTAAAGGCCAATACTATAGTCTACTATTTTACAAGCCAGGGTTCATATCTTTTACAGCTCACCCCTCAAGCACTTAATTCATTGAACAAACTGTCAATCCCAATCAATAAATCAGTGGGGATTTCCATATTGCGCATCTTACAAATTGTCATCTGCATACTGTACACTGTACAGTGTACATTAGCCAGCTGGGTCCTACATAGACACCAAGCATCTGTAAACTGGCTTTACAGATGTAGGATCTTAATTTAAAAATGTTGAGTTTTAATTTATTTTCCACTTTGAAATGTCAGACTTAATTTACCCTAACAAAAAATGTATTAACCCCTACATAAATATCCATTAAACTGACTGGTTTTGTTGGGGATTTTTTTATAATGTTACTTAGATTGATGCACAGGTGCGTCAATTTACTCTTAAAGATGAATTCTAATCCACATAATAATTCACATTTCTTGTCACAGCAGGATTATTTTCCTGCTGTAGCAAACTGGCTGGAATTAAGATCCTACATCTGTACAAGCAAAGTGGTTGATTGCTGCAAAGCCTCTGTACCTCATACACTGCATGTGGAGTTCGATCATTCCAATTGACAGTGCCCCTTTGAAAACATTAGGTGCTGGAGCTGGGTATCCCAATGGACAGGGATCTAAGGGACCAAAACCGGGTAAACTTTCCAATCCTGCTGTGTCCGTCTGTGTCCGCATTCGTGTTTGTTTGTTTTACCTGCGTTTTTCAGTTTGTGCCTTCATGTCTGCTCTTCGTGTTGCCGTTTTCAATCTCTTCTGTGTAATCCGTATTTATGCCTTTCGCTGATTCATTCAGACATGGTGTAAATGCATGTTGTTTTCTCAGTGCATTAACCGGTGTCTATCTACTTACCATCAATGGTTGTCTTTATTTTACAGCTGCCAAATTCTTTCAAATGGGCAGCCATATATACACTGCTCAAAAAAATTAAGGGAACACTTAAACAACACAATGTAACTCCAAGTCAATCACACTTCTGTGAAATCAAACAGTCCACTTAGGAAGCAACACTGATTGACAATAAATTTCACATGCTGTAGTGCAAATGGAATAGACAACAGGTGGAAATTATAGGCAATTAGCAAGACACCCCCAATAAAGGAGTGGTTCTGCAGGTGGTGACCCCAGACCACTTCTCAGTTCCTATGCTTCCTGGCTGATGTGTTGGTCACTTTTGAATGCTGGCGGTGCTTTCACTCTAGTGGTAGCATGAGACAGAGTCTAAAACCCACACAAGTGGCTGAGGTAGTGCAGCTCATCCAGGATGGCACATCAATGCGAGCTGTGGCAAGAAGGTTTGCTGTGTCTGTCAGCGTAGTGTCCAGAGCATGGAGGCGCTACCAGGAGACAGGCCAGTACATCAGGAGACGTGGTGGAGGCCGTAGGAGGGCAACAACCCAGCAGCAGGACCGCTATCTCTGCCTTTGTGCAAGGAGGAGCAGGAGGAGCACTGCCAGAGCCCTGCAAAATTACCTCCAGCAGGCCACAAATGTGCATGTGTCTGCTCAAACGGTCAGAAACAGACTCCATGAGGGTGGTATGAGGGCCCGACGTCCACAGGTGGGGGTTGTGCTTACAGCCCAACACCGTGCAGGACGTTTGGCATTTGCCAGAGAACACCAAGATTGGCAAATTCGCCACTGGCGCCCTGTGCTCTTCACAGATGAAAGCAGGTTTACACTGAGCACATGTGACAGACGTGACAGAGTCTGGAGATGCCATGGAGAACGTTCTGCTGCCTGCAACATCCTCCAGCATGACCGGTTTGGCGGTGGGTCAGTCATGGTGTGGGGTGGCATTTCTTTGGGGGGCCGCACAGCCCTCCATGTGCTCGCCAGAGGTAGCTGACTGCCATTCGGTACCGAGATGAGATCTTCAGTCCCCTAGTGAGAACATATGCTGGTGCGGTTGGCCCTGGGTTCCTCCTAATGCAAGACAATGCTAGACCTCATGTGGCTGGAGTGTGTCAGCAGTTCCTGCAAGAGGAAGGCATTGATGCTATGGACTGGCCCGCCCGTTCCCCAGACCTGAATCCAATTGAGCACATCTGGGACATCATGTCTCACTCCATCCACCAATGGAGTTGGCGGATGCTTTAGTCCAGGTCTGTGAGGAGATCCCTCAGGAGACCATCCGCCACCTCATCAGGAGTATGCCCAGGCGTTGTAGGGAGGTCATACAGGCACGTGGAGGCCACACACACTACTGAGCCTCATTTTGACTTGTTTTAAGGACATTACATCAAAGTTGGATCAGCCTGTAGTGTGGTTTTCCACTTTAATTTTGAGTGTGACTCCAAATCCAGACCTCCATGGGTTGATAAATTTGATTTCCATTGATCATTTTTGTGTGATTTTGTTGTCAGCACATTCAACTATGTAAAGAAAAAAGTATTTAATAATAATATTTCATTCATTCAGATCTAGGATGTATTATTTTAGTGTTCCCTTTATTTTTTTGAGCAGTGTATTTTGTTGTGGTGTGATTGGAATTGTGTTAGTAGTAAAGTATGTAAGTGGGTGTGTCTGTGTATGGTTATGTTCATGGATCAGAGCATCGTATCTGCATGAGTCCGTCCTATAGTCGCCAGTGTTGAGGGATATGGTGCAGGAGCTGGAGTGCCCAATGGACAGGGTGCTAAACCCAATGGTTAACATCTGCTACCCTGTGTGTTTGTCTGTCTATGTGTGTCTTTGTCTCAGTTTCTATAAAGGTGCATGTTGCATGTAGACACATTATGCCACAATCATGATATTGATTGTGTAAGTTCACATACTGTCTACATATGGTGTAGGTATCATTTTCAGTCATAGTTTTATTTGAATGCTATTGAGACACCATGCCAATATCTATTGCCATGTGTGGATCACAGCCCCTGTCAGCATGTTGTGGTTGTGGGTTTTGTTCCCAACTTTGTATAGGGATTTGGGTTTTTCTAATAGCATGTGTTTGTCCTGGGTCTTCTTGACCAATCACTAGAAAGTGACTCCTAACAATGATCAAAGTATTCTATTTTCAATATGATATTTGAAATCACATTGTCATATAGAATTCTAGCTTCATTTTGGGGTTCAGACGGCAGTCTTTTTATTGGTTGGTTTTTGGGTGAATCCTTTTGAATAACCACTGTTGTGGTCTCCAGTGTATGCTGCAGGAGCTGGAGGAGTTCCCACTGGACAGGGTGCTAAACCATCCAAACAGGGTAAACCTCGCTTTCCTTGTTTTCATGTCATCTCTTTATAATAATTAGTCTAGAACTTAACATTTCATACGTGCACCTGGTGGCCTTTCCTTCTTCTCTGATCTGGTTCTAAGTCTCTGATCTGGTTCTCTATACTTACTAAGTGCTTTCAAGGTTTCAGCGTCAGTGCTCGAGTTGCTGGTATATCCAATGGGCTTATGGTTTGATGTGGATGTTTTGTGAGTCTTGTGGATGTTTAATTTTTTAAAATTTTACCTTTATTTAACTAGGCAAGTCAGTTAAGAACAAATTCTTATTTTCAATGATGGCCTAGGAACAGTGGGTTAACTGCCTTGTTCAGGGGCAGAACGACAGATTTTTACCTTGTCAGCTCAGGGATTTGATCTTCAACCTCCCGGTTACTAGTCCAATACTCGAACCACTATGGCCCTGGCCACTAAGATTCTTGTGTAATTGTCCCTGTAAACGATCTCCGGCTTGTCCGTCAAGTCTGTGTTTTCGGCATTTTTTCTGCAGTTTCTCACTGTCCATCAGGTGGATTTGTCACCCACTGATGTTGACTGTTGTGTGTCTTCATCTATAAATGTCACATGGAGACTGGTCTTGGTGTGTGCCATTGAAGTTCTAGAGTTTTGATGGAAATGCTTTGTTAGGTGTGTGACCTCCATGTGGGCGTGTGTTTATGCCAGTGGATGCCGTCAGAGAGTATATTTTCACATTAGTCTATTTTGCGTCTGTTGTTTCCCTTGTGGCTTTTGTTGTCATCTGTTGTTGTTGGTCTTAGTCTGTGTCTTAATACGGCTGATGATGTGTCCTTTAACCAAGGCCCATCGTTAATCTCGGACGATCGCCCCTCATCTTGTCAGTGTTGTGTGTCTTTTTTCTGCCAGGTGCCTCTGCGGGGGGTTTAAGAGTTGCTGGAAAGGGTAATAAGGGTGAAGGTCTAGTGGCACAGGATTTATCAGGAGCAAAACGCCAAGGACCTGCTGCATTGCCAGATGTGAAGGGGCCTAAAAGCCCTTGTCCTGTTGTTCTTCAAGCACAGGGAGCCGAAAGCTATGGACTGGCAGCTCCAAATGGCAAAGGGGTCAAAAGTTCTGGTCCTGTGGCATCCCATACACTGGGGGATAAAAGCCTAGGACCTCAGATAAACATTAGGAAAGAGGCCAAAAGTCTTGGTCCTGCTGCTCCAGAAGCACAGGGAGCCAAATGCTATGGACCTGCTGCAGTGGCAGATGGGAAGGGGGGTCAAGGTCCAGTAGCTCAGCTGCCACAGGGTTCCGAAGGTGTTGGTTCTGTGGTCCCAGAGTCACAGGCTGCTAAAAGTCTAGAACCTCAGGTGCCTGTTGGGAAAGAGGGCAAAAGTCTTGGTCCTGTAGCACAGGGAGCCAAAAACTATAGACCTACGATACCAGATGGACAGGGAGCCAAACACTAGACCTACGATACCAGATGGACAGGGAGCCAAAAACTATAGACCTACGATACCAGATGGACAGGGAGCCAAACACTATAGACCTACGATACCAGATGGACAGGGAGCCAAAAACTATAGACCTACGATACCAGATGGACAGGGAGCCAAACACTATAGACCTACGATACCAGATGGACAGGGAGCCAAACACTATAGACCTACAATACCAGATGGACAGGGAGCCAAAAACTATAGACCTACAATACCAGATGGACAGGGAGCCAAAAACTATAGACCTACAATACCAGATGGACAGGGAGCCAAACACTATAGACCTATGATACCAGATGGACAGGGAGACTAAAACTATAGACCTACAATACCAGATGTACAGGGGGCCAAACACTATAGACCTACAATACCAGATGGACAGGGAGCCAAACACTATAGACCTACGATATCAGATGGACAGGGAGACAAACTATAGACCTACAATACAAGCTGGACTGGGGCTCGTTAGAGACTCCTCTTCACCTGCTATTTTTTTCAGTCATCCCATTGTTAGTTGTCAACTGGGATGCATATCATCTTCCTGTTGTTTGTCTATGATTTCCTTCCAAAAGTGTTTATGAATGTTGCTCTTCACCTAATGATTTAATATGTCCAGATTGGAAAAGCATTTCATTCAGTTGTGACAAAAAACTTGAAGTGACCTTCAATTAATATTTACTTGACTTCTTAGCTGAACATGTTGATGTGTGTAGTGAAAGTATGTGAGTGTGGTAAAATGTGTATAGATTTAGCAGGTGAAAACTTGTGGAATAGACACCGGCTAGAATGCACTTTTAACCAATCAGCATTCAGGTTTAGACCCACCGATTGCATAACATGTATACTGGTTGTTTAGGGACTGGTGATGGTGGAGCACAGCAACCTATTGAACAGGGTGCTAAAGGCAACCGTGTGTTTGCCTGTCGTCCCGTCTGTAGCTCAGTGTGTGATCCTGTCTGTGTCTGTGCCCTGGTGCCTGTTGTGTGTTTGCCTGTCGTCCCGTCTGTAGCTCAGTGTGTGTGATCCTGTCTGTGTCTGTGCCCTGGTGTCTGTTCTATGTATCAGTGTTGCGCCACAGAGGACGGCTTGGTTCATTCAAAACTCTGACTTACATGCTAATCCGAATTCATCCCCCTGACTCTGACAGTCTAAATATAGAGTCTCTGCTACATCCTCAGTTTAGCTTTCGTTTAGAGTGAGTGTCACAGTTTAATAGTGAACACTGCTTGTTGCGTGCTGGGGTGTTCAATATGCTGTGTCATATTGGGTTCCTGAAGTCTATGTATGGTTCATATTAGTTGCAGTACAAGTGTCGCTAAGACTGCATGCCCATGACTAACGTACCGATTCAACAACTTGTCAATATGTTAGCTTTTATGTCACGTGTTTGGTCTGTTTGTATATATTTTTGTACCTAATGAGTCATTGTTGTGGTCTTCAGGATATGGTGCAGGAGCTGGAGTGCCCAATGGACAGGGTGCTAAGCCCAATGGTAAACATCTGCTACTCTATCTCTGTGTGTCTGTCTCTGTCAAAAGTTTAAACTCTAACAGCAGGAAGATATGACGTTACAGTAAATATATTACAATCAGATAGCTGCTGAATACCCTGTTTTAGGTTGTGTTGAATAACCAGTATTATGGTCTCTATGAAGTGGTCCAGGATGTGGAGTGCCCAATGGTCAGGGTGCTAAACCTAAACCCCATGTTAAACCTCTGCTACTCTGTTTGTTGTTTCCCTGTCTGTTGTTTTGCTGTCTGTTGTTTCTCTGTCTGTTGTTACTCTGCCTGTTGTTTCTCTATCTGCTGCTTCTCTGTCTGTTGTTACTCTGTCTGTTGTTACTCTGTCTGTTGTTACTCTGTCTGTTGCTTCTCTGTCTGTTGTTACTGTCTGTTTCTCTGTCTGTTGTTTCTCTATCTGCTGCTTCTCTGTCTGTTGTTATTCTGTCTGTTGCTTCTCTGTCTGTTGTTATTGTCTGTTGTTGCCCGGGCTGTTGTTGCTCTGTTTGTTGTTTCTCTGTCTGTTGCTTCTCTGTCTGTTGTTGCTCTTTCTGTTGTTGCTCTGTCTGTTGCGGCTCTGTCTGTTGCGGCTCTGTCTGTTGCGGCTCTGTCTGTTGCGGCTCTGTCTGTTGCGGCTCTGTCTGTTGCTTCTCTGTCTGTTGCTTCTCTGTCTGTTGCTTCTCTTTCTGTTGCTTCTCTTTCTGTTGCTTCTCTGTCTGTTGTTGCTCTGTCTGTTGCGGCTCTGTCTCTGTCTGTTGCGGCTCTGTCTGTTGCGGCTCTGTCTGTTGCGGCTCTGTCTGTTGCTTCTCTGTCTGTTGCGGCTCTGTCTGTTGCGGCTCTGTCTGTTGCGGCTCTGTCTGTTGCTTCTCTGTCTGTTGCTTCTCTTTCTGTTGCTTCTCTTTCTGTTGCTTCTCTGTCTGTTGCTGCTCTGTCTGTTGTTGCTCTGTCTGTTGTTGCTCTTTCTGTTGTTGCTCTGTCTGTTGTTTTTCTGTCTGTTGTGTCTGTCTGTTGCGGCTCTGTCTGTTACTCCTTCTGTCCGCTACGTACAGTATTGCATGATGCTGGTATTTCTGGATGATATTGCCCTTCTGACAAATATCACTGTTTAGTGTATGGATATCAGCTGGTGACCTGCTATGATCTGTTAGGGATTTTTAAGTACACTGTTGCTGTACATTTTGACTGGATGCCTAACTTCCCTATTGAAATAGTTTTATTGTTGCTTTTGTGGATTTGATGCAGTTTTACGCAGTGTTCAGACATGCATTCTTTACACGGTATGTGGTGGTTACTAACCAGTGTTGTGGTTTTCAGGATATAGTCCAGTTGCTGGTGTTCCTAATGGTGCTAAACCCAGTGGTGTTATACCCAGTGGTGATAAACCCAGTGGTGCTATACACAGTGGTGCTATAGCAAGTGGTGCTATACCAAGTGGTGCTAAACCCATTGGTGCTATACCCAGTGGTGCTAAATCCAGTGGTGCTATACCAAGTGGTGCTAAATCTAGTGGTGCTATACCCAGTGGTGCTATACCAAGTGGTGCTATACCCAGTGGTGCTAAACCCAGTGGTGCTAAACCCAGTGGTGCTATACCCAGTGGTGCTAAACCCAGGGGTGATAAACCCAGTGGTGATAAACCCAGTGGTGCTATACCCAGTGGTGATAAACCCAGTGGTGCTAAACCCAGTGGTGCTATACCAGTGGTGCTATACCCAGTGGTGCTATACCCAGTGGTGCTAAACCCAGTGGTGCTAAACCCAGTGGTGCTAAACCCAGTGGTGCTATACCCAGTGGTGATAAACCCAGTGGTGATATGCCCAGTGGTGCTAAACCCAGTGGTGCTATACCCAGTGGTGATAAACCCAGTGGTGATATGCCCAGTGGTGATATGCACAGTGGTGCTAAACCCAGTGGTGCTAAACCCAGTGGTGCTAAACCCAGTGGTGCTATACCCAGTGGTGCTATACCCAGTGGTGCTATACCCAGTGCTGCTATACCCAGTGGTGATAAACCCAGTGGTGATATGCCCAGTGGTGCTAAACCCAGTGGTGCTATACCCAGTGGTGATAAACCCAGTGGTGATATGCCCAGTGGTGATATGCACAGTGGTGCTAAACCCAGTGGTGCTAAACCCAGTGGTGCTAATCACAGTGGTGCTATACCCAGTGGTGCTATACCAAGTGGTGCTAAACCCAGTGGTGCTATACCCAGTGGTGCTAATCACAGTGGTGCTATACCCAGTGGTGCTAATCACAGTGGTGCTACACCCAGTGGTGCTATACCCAGTGGTGCTAAACCCAGTGGTGCTATACCCAGTGGTGCTATACCAAGTGGTGCTATACCCAGTGGTGCTAAACCCAGTGGTGCTAAACCCAGTGGTGCTAAACCCAGTGGTGCTATACCCAGTGGTGATAAACCCAGTGGTGCTATACCAAGTGGTGCTATACCCAGTGGTGCTATACCCAGTGGTGCTAAACCCAGTGGTGCTATACCCAGTGGTGCTCAACCCAGTGGTGCTATACCCAGTGGTGCTCAACCCAGTGGTGCTAATCACAGTGGTGCTATACCCAGTGGTGCTATACCAAGTGGTGCTAAACCCAGTGGTGCTATACCCGGTGGTGCTAATCACAGTGGTGCTAATCACAGTGGTGCTAATCACAGTGGTGCTACACCCAGTGGTGCTATACCCAGTGGTGCTATACCCAGTGGTGCTATACCCGGTGGTGCTAAACCCAGTGGTGCTAAACCCAGTGGTGCTATACCCAGTGGTGCTAAACCCAGTGGTGATAAACCCAGTGGTGCTATACCCAGTGGTGCTATACCCAGTGGTGCTAAACCCAGTGGTGCTATACCAAGTGGTGCTATACCCAGTGGTGCTAAACCCAGTGGTGCTCAACCCAGTGGTGCTCAACCCAGTGGTGCTATACCCAGTGGTGCTATACCCAGTGGTGCTATACCCAGTGGTGCTAAACCCAGTGGTGCTAAACCCAGTGGTGCTATACCCAGTGGTGATAAACCCAGTGGTGCTATACCCAGTGGTGCTATACCCAGTGGTGCTATACCCAGTGGTGATAAACCCAGTGGTGATATGCCCAGTGGTGATATGCACAGTGGTGCTATGCACAGTGGTGCTAAACCCAGTGGTGCTAATCACAGTGGTGCTAATCACAGTGGTGCTATACCCAGTGGTGCTATACCAAGTGGTGCTAAACCCAGTGGTGCTATACCCAGTGGTGCTATACCCAGTGGTGCTATACCCAGTGGTGCTAATCACAGTGGTGCTACACCCAGGTAAACCTCTGATACCATTACTAAATGTCAGAGTCTCTATCTCTATTTCTCTATTGCTGTATCTTGCATTACTTGTAACAGAACTCAATGGTCATTGATAATATCTACAGAGATAACCAGTGTTGAGTAACCGTTGTTGTGGTCTCCAGGATATGGTTCAGGAGCTGGAGTTCCCAAAGGTCAGGGAGCCAAAGGCAATGGTAAACCTCTGATACCTTGTATGTGTCTACGTCCGTCTTCACTGTTTGTCTTTCTATCTCAAAGTTGAGGTTGAGCTTTCTGGTGCATGTTGTGTGGTAATTCCAAAGTTTGTAGCATATTATGCATGCATGTCTGTGTTGTATGGTACTCTATCTTTAGAACAAAATTGGTGTTATGTTCCTGAACACAAGCAGCTAGTGTTCAAATCAAAATTGTATTTGTCACGTGCTTCATAAACTAGAGGTGTAGACTAAGAATGAAATGCTTACTTACGGGCCCTTCCCAACAATGCAGAGAGGGACAAATAGAAAAATAATAAAACAAGGATGAATTAAAAACACTACGAGTCACGATAACTTGGCTATATACACAGGGTACCAGTACAGAGTTGATGTGCAGGTGTCCGGGGTGACTAGGCGACAGAACAGATAATAAACGGTAATAGAAGCATATGTGATGAGTCAAAAGAGTTGGTGCAAAAGGGTGAATACAGTTATCCCAGATAGAGCTACCCAGATACAGCTACCCAGATACAGCTACCCAGATACAGCTACCCAGATACAGCTACCCACATACAGCTACCCACATACAGCTACCCAGACTCACTATTTAACTAACTATTTATCAGTCTTAGGGCTTAGGGGTAGAAACTGTTCAGGTTCATGTTGGTTCCAGACTTGGTGCATCGGTACCGGTTGCCATGCAGTAGCAGAGAGAACAGTCTATGACTAGGGTGGCTGGAGTCTTTGACCATTTTTATGGCCTTCCTCTGACACCGCCTGGTATAGAGGTCCTGGATGGCAGGGAGCTCAGCCCCAGTGATGTACTGGGCCATACTCACTACCCACTGTAGCGCCTTAAGGTCAGTGTTTGCTAGATATTTGTGCATGGCTATAACCTATGCAATGAAATACTAGGATCAAGGGCAGAATGTGCTGTGCAGGTGGTATTGATCAATTGTCTATAAGCAGTGTTGAGTAACAGTTGTTGTGGTCTCCAGGATATAGTCCAGGAGCTGGAGTTCCTACTGTATCTGGTGCTAAAAATGTTTAACTTTTTATGCCCTGTAGTTGTTTCTGTTTCTCTGTTTATTTCCCTGTGTCAGAGGTGATCTACACACTCTCACTGTATTGCATGTTTGGTGATACCGATATGAGTAGGTCTTTGTCAGTTTATGTGTCAAGACCATTTGAATAGATTTGAGAATGTAGCGCTAAGTAACAGTTGTTGTGGTCTTCAGGATATGTTCCAGGAGCTGGAGTTCCCAGTGATCAGGGAGCCAAAGGCAATGGTAAACCTCTGATACCCTATCAGTATGTCTCTGTCAGTCTTTGTGCAACTTGTCTGTCTGTGTCAAGAGCAGCATGCATTGTGTTTGCAAATGCTTTTGATTTATGTTTTGCTGTTGTAACAACTGTTGTTGGTTCCAGGATATGGTCCAGGAGCTGGAGCTACCAACAGTGCTAAAAGCAATGGTAAACCTCTTTCTGAGTGTTACAGGTCTATCTCCATCTATGTTTCTTTGTTGCTCTCTTATGATAAGATACATCACTTCTGTTTATAATAAGTACAGAGCCAAGATGTATTGAGTGACAAGTGTTCAATAATAGTTGTTGTGGTCTTCAGGATATGGTCCAGGAGCTGGAGTTCCCAGTGATCAGGGAGCCAAAGGCAATGGTAAACCTCTGATACCCTGTCTGTTTGTCTCTGCCTTTGTGATGCATTGCTGCATGTCTGTAACCTCAACTGTTTGTTAGAATTAGCATATTGAGGCCTTTGACAGATAGAGTGTGCCCAAGCCAGTGTGATAACACTAAATGTTGATGCTGGTTTGGTCTGTTGTAGAACAGGGTTGAGTAAGAGTTGTCGTTGGTTCCAGGATATGGTCCAGGAGCTGGAGCACCCAGTGGTGCTAATCCCAGTGGTGCTAATCCCAGTGGTGCTAATCCCAGTGGTGCTATACCCAGTGGTGATAAACCCAGTGGTGCTATACCCAGTGGTGCTATACCCAGTGGTGCTAAACCCAGTGGTGCTAAACCCAGTGGTGCTAAACCCAGTGGTGCTATACCCAGTGGTAAACCTATGTTACCATCACTAAATGTCAGAGTCCGTATCTCTATTGCTGTATCTTTCATGACAAGATCTACAGAGCTAACTTGTATTGAATAACATTTGTTGTGGTCTTCAGGATATGGTCCAGGAGCTGGCATTCCCAATGGTCAGGGTGCTAAACCCAATGGTAAACTATGGCTACCTTGTCTGTGTCTACGGCCCTATTCAATATGTGTCTTTCTATCTCAAAATTGAGGTTGAGCTGAATGGTGCATGCTGTGTGGTAATGCCAATGTTTGTGGCATATTATGCTTGCATGGTCTGGTCATTTTTAGAACAGTTTTGAATAAGAGCTGTTGGTTTTAGGATATAGTCCAGGAGTTCCAAATGATCAGGGAGCCAAAGCCAATGGTAAACCTCTGATAACATGTCTGTGTCACACTCTGTCTCTCTGTATCAAAGTGGAGCTTCTTTGACTGTATGTTGCATGATATGTGCTACAAACGTTGGTGCGATGTGACTCCTGAACATTGAGGGGAAAGGTCCCAGGACAGCATGTTTTGTGCTCATGCAAGTGATTATTCACAATAAGTCAGTGTTGACAGTGTTGTGTAACAGTTGTTGTGGTCTCCAGGATATGGCCCAGGAGTTGGAGCACCCAACGGTGGTAAAGGAAATGGTAAACCTCTTTCTGAGTCTTCATCAGTCTCTATTTCTCTGTCACTTTAGAGGTAAACTGGCACCTTTCTCTTAGTCCACTAATCACTGGGTGACACTCTTTTTCCTGGTCCTTCGAGCCAGACATTTAAGTACTCTGAACCATTCCATCAGGCCAATTAAACATGTTATTACAGTGAAATGCTATAGCATCTCTTATTATAAATAAGGTACAGAATCTCAGATGATAAGATCTACAGAGAACTTATGTTGAGTAACATGTATTGAGTAACAGTTGTTGTGGTCTTCAGGATATGGTGCAGGAGCAGGAGTTCCCAATGGTCAGGGTGCTAAACCCAATGGTACACATCTGCTACCCTGTCTGTGTCTACATCTGTCTTCAATGTTTGTCGTCCATGTCAAAGTTGAGGTCGAGCAGGATGCTGCATGCTGTGTGATAATGTTACAGTTTGTAACATATTTTTGCATGCCTGTTGCCAGTTCATTGAGCATTTTGTAGAATTTGACCGATCCATGGATGCTGGCCTAGTCAATTGTAGAACAGTGTTGAGTAAGAGTTGTTGTGGTTCCAGGATATGGTCCAGGAGCTGGAGCACCTAACGGCGCTAAAAGCAATGGTAAACCTCTGATACCCTGCCTGTCTGTGTTGCATGCTGTATGGTACTCTATCTTTAGAAGAGTATTGGTGATAAGCGCCTGAACACATCCAGCTAGTGTTTGCTAGATATTTGTGCACGGCTATAAGCTATGTGATGAAATACTAGGATCAAGGGTAAAATGTGTTGTGCAAGTGGTTTTGATCAATTGTCTATAAGCAGTGTTGAGTAACCGTTGTTGTGGTCTCCAGGATATGGTGCAGGAGCTGGTGTTCCCAGTGATCAGGGAGCCAAAGGCAATGGTAAACCTCTGATACCTTGTCTGTGTGTCTCTGTCAGTCTTTGTGCATCTTGTCTGTCCGTGTCAGACAACATGTGTTGTGTTTATGCAAGTGGTTTTGATTTTCTATAAGCAGTGTTGAATAACAGTTTTTGCGGTCTTCAGGACATGGTCCAGGAACTGAAGTTCCCAATGGTGGGGCTAAAAGCAATGGTAATGCCAGTTTAAATCTCTGAGTTCAAATAACTAGATGGCACACATTATCATAACCTACAAAATAAAGTGGGTCCCCTGTAAGGACAATAACACAGTAGGAGGAGACAGGGTGATATGTTTCTTATTTTAAACCACTCTCTGTGTGGTGGTGTTTTTCATGGTCATTCGAGCCGGACATATAATATATAATAATACAGTATATGCCATTTAGCAGACACTGTTAACCAAAGAAACTTCTAGTCACGCATGCATACATTTTATAAATGGGTGGCCCCAGTGGGAATCAAACTCACAACTCTTAGTGTTGCAAGCGCTATAACAGAGGGACATTATATATTATAAGCTACAGAGCTAACTTGTTTAGTCGTCCCCATGATATGGTCCAGGAGCTGGAGTTCCCAGTGATCAGGGAGCCAAAGGCAATGGTAAACCTCTGTGTCTGTCCTTTTTTTTCTATTTTTCTTTGTGGCTGTAATATTGTGTAGGTAGCACTGTTGAGTAACATTTGTTGTGGTCTCTAGGATATGGTCAAGGAGTGGGAGATCCCAATGGACAGGGTGCTAAAGCAACCAAAACAGCTAACCCCATACAATCTAGCTGTCTGTGTGTTATATCCACCTGCATGTGCCATTAACTGCCGTTTGTAGTGATCAGTTTGTGTCAATGGCTCAAGTGCCTTAGGAAAGTATTCAGTACTTTTTCCTCGTTTTGTTACATTACAGCCTTATTCTAAAATGGATTAAATAAATAAAAAATCCTCATCAATCTACACACAATAGCCAATAATGACAAACCGAAAACAGGTTTTTAGACACAGATCTGGGGAAGGGTACCAAAAAATGTCTGCAGCATTGAAGGTCCCCAAGAACACAGTGGCTGCCATCATTCTTAAATGGAAGAAGTTTGGAACAACCTTGACACTTCCTTGAGCTGCCCGCTCTACCAAACTGAGCAATCAGGGGAGAAGGGCCTTGGTCAGGGAGGTGGAGATGGGAGAACCTTCCAGAAGGACAACCATCTCTGCAGCACTCCACCAATCAGGCTTTTATAGTAGAGTGGCCAGACCGAAGCCACGCCTCAGTAAAAGGCACATGACAGCCCACTTGAGCTTGCCAATTGGCACCTAAAGGACACCCAGACCATGAGAAACTAGATTCTCTGGTCTGATGAAACCAAGATTGAACTCTTTGGCCTGAATGCCAAGCTTCACGTCTGGAGGAAACCTGGTAACATCCCTACAGTGACGCATGGTAATGGCAGCATCATGCTGTAGGGATGTTTTTCAGCAGCAGTGACTGGAAGGCTAGTCAGGATCGAGGCAAAGATGAACGGAGCAAAGTCAGAGAGATCCTTGATGAAAACCTGCTCCAGAGTGCTCAGGACCTCAGACTGGGGCAAATGTTCACCTTCCAACAGGATAACGGCCCTCCAACAGGATAATGGCCCTAAGCACACAACCAAGACAACATAGGAGTGGCTTCGGGACAAGTCTCTGAATGTCCTTATTCCACAGGCTGCGGCCCAGCCAGAGCCTGGATGTGAATACGATCGAACATCTCAGGAGAGACCTGAAAATAGTTGTGCAGTGATACTCCCCATCCGACCTGACAGAGCTGGAGAAGATCTGCAGGGAAGAATGGGAGAAACTTCCCAAATACAGGTGTGCCAAGCTTATAGCATCATACCCAAGAAGATGCAATGCTGTAATCGCTGCCAAAGGTGCTTTAACAAAGTACTGAGTAAAGGGACTGAATGCTTATGTAAATGTGATATTTACGTTTATATTTTTTATAAATTAGCAAAAATGTCTAAAAACCTCTTTTTGCTTTGTCATTGTGCGGTATTGTGTGTAGATTGAGGAGGGGAAAAAACGATTTAATCAATTTTAGAATAAGGTAACAAAATGTGGGAAAAGTTGAGGGGTCTAAATACTTTCCAAAGGCACTGTATATGATATTACCCTCTATGAATGATGCACCGGTCTTGTTGGCTCTATGTTTGTGTTCTAGAAGCACACTGGAAGCTTTTGATGAATTGCTTTAGGGATGGTTGACTTGAAATTTGACCTGAGTTGCAGGTTTGTCTTATTTTCACTGTGGCTTGGATTTGTGTAAACATATCTTTCTGATTGGTCACAGTTATGTCGTAAGCATGGATGTTGAGTGTCACAGGCTACGGCCTAATCACAGTGATATGTAATGTGCATGGATGTTGAGTGTCACAGGCTACGGCCTAATCACAGTGATATGTAATGTGCATGGATGTTGAGTGTCACAGGCTACGGCCTAATCACAGTGATATGTAATGTGCATGGATGTTGAGTGTCACAGGCTACGGCCTAATCACAGTGATATGTAATGTGCATGGATGTTGAGCTCTGCAGGCTTGGAGCCAATAGCAGCATTATGTGATGAGTGCTCGCTGTATGTTTTCCTCCACAGGTAACAGGGTCAATCACAATGCGATGAGTTTAGGGATCGTGTCGCTCAGTCTCAAGTCAATCACAGGGTTTTGTGCTGAGCTTTGTTGACTTATTCCACAGGCTACGGTGCTGGAGCAGGCAGCTACCCTGGGGCAGGAAACAACGGCTATGGAGCAGGTAATGGAACTGACACTGACAGACAGAAACCTAACCAACATCTTCTCTCCTTTCAATGGATGGCTCACTATTCTGTTGCATAAAGAAAATCATTGGAAACTAAACCGGCCACAGGTTCCATGTTATCTCTTCACAGCACATTCTAATGCATGTTAGGTGATGTAATTGAAATTCATTTAAAAGTAGATGATCGCTTGAGTAATGCAACTGGTCTTGGACAAGGAGGATACCCCCAGAATGGAGCAGGCAAAGCTTTTCGCTTTGTCTTTCTATTTCTGTCTCTCTTTATTTATCTTTGTCTTTCTATTTCTGTCTCTCTTTATTTATCTTTGTCTTTCTATTTCTGTCTCTCTTTATCTTTGTCTTTCTATTTCTGTCTCTCTTTATTTATCTTTGTCTTTCTATTTTTTCTATCCAAATCCATTTCTCCCCCTTTCTCGCTCTTGCTCTCTATCTCAGGTGCCAGTCTGGGACAGGGAGGATACCCCCAGGGTGGAGCAGGTGGATACCCCCAGGGTGGAGCAGGTGGATACCCCCAGGGTGGAGCAGGTGGATACCCCAGGGTGGAGCAGGAGGATACCCCAGGGTGGAGCAGGAGGATACCCCAGGTGGAGCAGGAGGATACCCCCAGGGTGGAGCAGGAGGATATAGGGTGGAGCAGGAGGATACCCCAGGGTGGAGCAGGAAAACAAGGAAAAGGGCGGTGGTGAGCCTTTTACCCCATGCTTTTCTCTTTATTTCTCTCTTTCTTTCTTCTCACTCTCTCTCTCTCTTTCTATTCAATTTTTTATCTTTCACTCTCATTTGGGTGGAATCTGCAGGTGGATACCCCCAGGGTGGAGCAGGAGGATACCCCCAGGGTGGAGCAGGAGGATACCCCCAGGGTGGAGCAGGAGGATACCCCCAGGGTGGAGCAGGAGGATACCCCCAGGGTGGAGCAGGAAAACCAGGCAAAGCTGGCGGTGGTGAGCCTTTTACTTTGTTGCCATGCTTTTCTCTTTATTTCTCTTTCTTTCTTCTCTCTCTCTCTCTCTCTCTCTCTCTATTCTCTTTTTTCTCTTTCACTCTCATTTGCCCTTTTCTCTTTATTTCTAATCTGGGACTTGGAGCAGGAGGATACCCCCAGGGTGGAGCAGGAAAACAAGGCAAAGCTGGCGGTGGTGAGCCTTTTACTTTGTTGCCATGCTTTTCTCTTTATTTCTCTCTTTCTTTCTTCTCACTCTCTCTCTCTTTCTATTCAATTTTTTGTCTTTCACTCTCATTTGCCCTCTTCCTCTCTCTCTCTCTCTCTCTCAGGTGCTAATCTGGGACAGGGAGGATATCCCCAGGGTGGAGCAGGAGGATACCCCCAGGGTGGAGCAGGCAAATCAGCAGGTAAGGCCTATTAATTATCACACTTTTGCACTCTCTAGTTCTAATTTTCTATCTTTCTCTGGTTCTCTTACTCTCTTATTATCTCTCCCACCTTTCATTTTCTCTCTCATTTCCATTTGCCATCTTCTTTACTCGATTTTTGATCTCAGGTGCCAATCTCCTCTTTTCTCTTTATGAAATATCCCACAGTACTCTCTCTAAGAATGATGTGCTGTGCTCTAATGTTTTTTGGTTGTCATCACAGGTAATGGTGATCAAATGGGAGGAGCATACCCCGGGGCTGGAGCGGGCAACGGCTATGGGAATGGTGAGTCAGCATGCTTCCCCTTGTCAAATTCCTTTATTAAGGTCAAATTCCTTAAAATATATAACTATAGTTGGAGGACACTGTAAACTGAAGTATAGAGCTGAGGCATTGACGATGAAATACGACATTCAATAGATATGTTGGGAATGACTGAGGATTACAGTAGCAGTGTGAAACATAGCTGCCTCTCTAGAGACGGAAGACAACTGCACCAAAGTTGTCACTGAGAAGTGATCTTAAATGAGAGAAGACAGATCCTCAGGGTCTGTACGACCAGGAAGTGACCTCGACTTCTTTTGTTCTCATGCAGGTGGAGGCCCAGCTGGTGGGGCCAATGCAGTGCCTGCAGGTATTCGGCATCTGTCTGTCTGTCTGTCTGTCTGTCTGTCTGTCATGTCTGTCTGTCTGTCTGTCTGTCTGTCTGTCTGTCTGTCTGTACATGGCATGCACCTGTCCTTATCTGTTAACCTTTACAGGACGTACTGTTGGGGAAAACTTCTGCCACAACATTAAACAAGCCCACGCTAAAGCTAGAGGAGCTGGAAAGCTGCATGCACTGTTGTTTGGGAACTTTGTTTGAGACTAAATGTCTGCTTTCTTGTCAAGGATTTTAACATGTCCCCTCTTCTCCACAGGCTATGGCAATGGCTACGGTGCTAGTACTGGAGGCAATGGTTATGGACCCGGTAGGTCTCATCAACTATAGCCAATCAACTAACATCTGTGGGTGGCTGACCAACTAACTGACCCGCTCACATACAGACCTAATTATAATTGATTGATGATTATAATTATGTTTCAGGGATTGGGTACCCAACAGTGTTAGCGGATGGTGCTGCTGGGCTGGGAGGCAAGGCAGGGAAGGGAGCAGGAGGTAACCATTCATAAACCCCAGTAATAACTCATTCTTTTTTTAATTTCACCTTTATTTAACCAGGTGGCCAGTTGAGAACAAGTTCTCATTTACAGCTGTGACCTGGCCAAGATAAAGCAAAGCAGTGCGACACAAACAACACAGAGTTACACATGGGATAAACAAATGTACAGTCAATAACACAATAGAAAAGTATATATACAGTGTGTGCAAATGTAGTAAGATTAGGCAGGTCAGGCAATAAATAGGCCATAGTGGCGAAATAATTACAATTTAGCAATTATACACTGGAGTGATAGATGTGCAGAAAATGAATGTGCAAGTAGATATACTGGGGTGCAAAGGAGCAAAAGAAAAAATAACAATATGGGGATGAGGTAGTTGGATGGGCTATTTACAGATGGGCTATGTACAGGTGCAATGATCGGTAAGCTGCTCTGACAGCTGATGCTTAAAGTTAGTGAGGGAGATATAAGACTCCAGCTTCAGTGATTTTTGCAATTCATTCCAGTCATTGGCAGCAGAGAACTGGAAGGAAAGGCGGCCAAAGAGGAGTTGGCTTTCGGGGTGACCAGTGAAATATACCTGCTGGAGTGCATGCTACGGGTGGGTGCTGCTATGGTGACCAGTGAGCTGAGATAAGACAGGCTTTACCTAGCAAAGACTTATAGATGACCTGGAGCCAGTGGGTTTGGCGACCAATATGAAGCGAGGGCCAGCCAACGAGAGCATACAGGTCGCAGTGGTGGGTAG
This sequence comes from Oncorhynchus tshawytscha, assembly GCF_018296145.1. NCBI lineage: Eukaryota > Metazoa > Chordata > Actinopteri > Salmoniformes > Salmonidae > Oncorhynchus > Oncorhynchus tshawytscha. The sequence continues at coordinate 18,630,358 of NC_056455.1, read as the reverse complement.
TATATGGGGCTTTGGTGACAAAACAGATGGCACTGTGATAGACTACATCCAATTTGCTGAGTAGAGTGTTGGAGGCTATTTTGTAAATGACTTCGCCGAAGTCAAAGATTGGTAGTATAGTCGCTTTTACGAGGGTGTGTTTGGCAGCATGAATGAAGGATGCCTTGTTGCAAAATAGGAAGCCAATTCTAGATTTAATTTTGGATTGGAGATGCTTAATGTGAGTCTGGAAGGAGACTTTACCGTCTAACCAAACACCTAGGTATTTGTAGTTGTCCACATATTCTAAGTCAGAACCGTCCAGAGTAGTGATGCTAGACGGGCGAGTGGGTACGGGTAGCGATTGGTTGAAGAGCATGCATTTAGTTTTGCTTGCATTTCAGAGCAGTTGGAGGCCACGGAAGGAGAGTTGTATGGCATTGAAGCTCATCTGGAGGTTTGTTAGCACGGTGTCCAAAGAAGGGCCAGATGTATACAGAATGGTGTCGTCTGCATAGAGGTGGATCAGGGAATCACCAGCAGCATAAATAATAACTCAATCTGGTAACTACTCTACTCTATGGGAACTTGACTCGCTCTCAGTAAGATGATGAAGGTCAGTAACACTTTCTATGAGGTATATATGCAAATAAGGCATTATAGTGCATTATAAAACTTGCATAAGCTGTCATAACAACTCAAGTAGTTATAACATCCCAATTTAGGATCTTACTTAGGCCTACTCAAAACAAATAACAATTGTTCAAAGTCTGCATTGAGAGAGGTAAGATGTTATAATCATATAACATGTCATGTGTCATGTAACAGTGTGGATGCCAGGTGTAATGTAACAGTGTGGATGCCAGGTGTAATGTAACAGTGTGGATGCCAGGTGTAATGTAACAGTGTGGATGCCAGGTGTAATGTAACAGTGTGGATGCCAGGTGTAATGTAACAGTGTGGATGCCAGGTGTAATGTAACAGTGTGGATGCTAGGTGTAATGTAACAGTGTGGATGCTAGGTGTAATGTAACAGTGTGGACGCTAGGTGTAATGTAACAGTGTGGACACTAGGTGTAATGTAACAGTGTGGATGCTAGGTGTAATGTAACAGTGTGGATGCTAGGTGTAATGTAACAGTGTGGATACCAGGTGTAATGTAACAGTGTGGACACTAGGTGTAATGTAACAGTGTGGACACCAGGTGTAATGTAACAGTGTGGACACTAGGTGTAATGTAACAGTGTGGACACTAGGTGTAATGTAACAGTGTGGACACTAGGTGTAATGTAACAGTGTGGATACCAGGTGTAATGTAACAGTGTGGACACTAAGTGTAATGTAACAGTGTGGACACTAGGTGTAATGTAACAGTGTGGACACCAGGTTTAATGTAACAGTGTGGACACCAGGTTTAATGTAACAGTGTGGATGCCAGGTGTAATGTAACAGTGTGGACACTAGGTGTAATGTAACAGTGTGGACACTAGGTGTAATGTAACAGTGTGGACACTAGGTGTAATGTAACAGTGTGGACACCAGGTGTAATGTAACATGGTGGACACTAAGTGTAATGTAACAGTGTGGATGCCAGGTGTAATGTAACAGTGTGGACACTAAGTGTAATGTAACAGTGTGGACACTAGGTGTAATGTAACAGTGTGGATGCCAGGTGTAATGTAACAGTGTGGACGCCAGGTGTAATGTAACATTGTGGACACTAGGTGTAATGTAACAGTGTGGACGCCAGGTGTAATGTAACAGTGTGGACACTAGGTGTAATGTAACAGTGTGGACGCTAGGTGTAATGTAACATTGTGGACACTAAGTGTAATGTAACAGTGTGGACGCTAGGTGTAATGTAACATTGTGGACACTAGGTGTAATGTAACAGTGTGGACGCTAGGTGTAATGTAACATTGTGGACACTAGGTGTAATGTAACAGTGTGGACGCCAGGTGTAAAATGTAACCCATTTGGACACTAACTGTAATGTAATATGCCAATGTTCTGTAACATGTCTTGTGTAATATCTGTGGACCTAGTTGTCTTCAACATTTTAGGGGACCTGTAATGTAACCACAGCCAGGTGTAATGTAAGGGGTTCATTGTTTGTTTTATTCCTCTGCTATTCCAGGTCTTGGATGCCAGGAGGATATCCAACAGGGACAGGAGAAATAATGTAACAGTGTGGACGCTAGTCACCCTGGAAATGGAAGAACCATGCCAATGTTCTGCCAACCATGTCTTGTCAATATCTCCTAGTTGTCTTAGTGGATTTTTTCCTTTAGGGGAAGATGTCCTGTCTTGAAAATATTCCTCTGCATCAACAAGCAGGATGTACACATGGAAGGAGAATAACTTTCACCCTAATTGATGTCACTAATAACATCACACTCCAAAACATGCATGCCAACGAAAGTAATGAAACGCTTCCTGGACATGTCACGGTGTAATACCTAATCACTCACTCTAAACACTCCGAATTACCATCGGGAATGACCATCTGAAACATACCTGATCAATTCATCCATAATCATGTGATAATCCATAAACGTGCACCATATGGATGACCCCTTTAACCAGACAGTTATGTTTGAAAAACATCTGTTTCAGGAATGCCAGCTCATCAAAATATGCATGTTCAGCACATCATTCATGACATCATCTGGATGATGACATCTACATATATCTTCATTCTAAAGGACACATAGCGAAACAAATTGAAGTCTCTCCATTTGATGATTACCTTCACACAATCATACACACATTCTGTGTTTCACTTCTCATCTGACACACTCTCTATGCTCACTCTGATCAGCTCTGTGTAATCCATTTTTGTTTAACTCGCATGCCTCCTCCTTCATGCAGTACCCTGTGTGTGTCTGTAGGGGGTGCTGGCTCTGGTCCTGGTGGTGCTCTGACTTATGGGGGCCAGCCTGTGGTCCCTGCTGGGCTGTGGCCTGATGGTGGGAAGTTGGGCGGGTACAGCCCAGAGCCCTACGGGGTTGCTCAGCCTATAGGGCTGGGGCATGATACTGGCCTGGGTAAATACACTCTAAAGAGAGGGGAGGGTGAACAAAGGAAGAACAAGAGAAAATAGAAGCAGAAAAAAGACTGAAAAAATGGAGTGGTCAGGAAAAATAAAGAGGTAGAGAGAGGCTGAAAAGTAGAAAGATGAAGAGAAGGATTAGACAACGAAAAAAGCAAGTCAGTGATGAACACTGAAGCAGCAACAGAGGGACTCAAAGGTCACTGTCACAGGAAAGCCAGTAATCATTGTCATTTTACACATTTGCATACAGTTGATGCCATAATTGAGTCATATGTTTTCCATGCATTGATGTGGTCTGTGGGGTGGGAGGACAGATGATGAGACTCTATAAGTGACCCTTGTGGTGTTCCACAGGGGGTGGAGTCAGTCAGCTTCCTTACAATGGAGCCCCAGTCAATACTGCTGGACTGGATGGTAAGAGCATTGTGACCCAAGGAATCTTTTGTATTACAATTACTTGCTGTGACTTGTGACCCTGCTTATACAGTGTGGATGTGTGGTTGTGAATGATTATGTGAGGTCTTGTTATAACAGTATTAGACACAATTAAATACACTTGTTGTAATACACTCTCCCAGCAGGTGATGGAAGCTTCCCTTATGGTGCTCAGCAACTGGGCCTTGGTGGTGGTGATGGAGGCAAATCCTCTGGCAAATATGGTGAGACTGGTAGTGTGTGTGTGTGTGTGAGAGAAAGAGAGACAGAGATTGTGTGTGTAGAATGTGCTTGTTTGTGTGGTCATTTCTTTCTAAACCTGTCTTGCTTCTGCTGTCTCTGACTATCTCTCTAAAGGCAACGGTGGATTGCCACAGGGTGCACAACAGGGTGCACAGCCTTATGGACCTGCGACTGGTGGTGGGAAACCACCTTGCAAAAATGGTACATGTCCGTTTGTCCTATATGTGTCGTCTGTCGCTATATGTATGTGTTTGTGTGTCCGCACGTCCGTCTGCTCATGTGCTATATATGATTTTGTGTGTTTTCTGTAGTATGTCTGAATGTGTTTGTCGTTGTTCCTCCTATTTACATGTGGGTACTTGTCTCTTGTCATTTCAGGAAACGGAGGGGGCTTTGGAGCACAGCCAGCAGGTGATTAAACTCACACTCACAACCACATCCCCTACACTGCTTGCCTCAGGAAATTATGTGTGTGGTAACTGCTTAAGGTGTGAATGCATGTGGGTGAGGAAGAGCACACATTTTTCAGTGTTAGTCTGTTGTGCGTGTTCTGTGCGTGTCTTGTAAATGTCCCTTGTGTCTGTGTGTCCTGTTTGTGGTAAATATTGTTACGACTCATCTTGTCACTGCTTAGGCTATGGTCAAGGACAGCTGGGTGCAGGTCAGAGTGCCCCCTACAGTAACGGTAAGTTATATAGTCACATTCCCTGACTGAAAGTCCTGCTCTCTTCTGTCAGAATAACCATATTAGTTCCTATCAGTAGAGGCTGGTGAGGTGAGAACGGCTCATAGTAATGGCTGGAATGGAGTAGATCCATTCCAGCTGTTATAGTAATTATCGTATAGAGAGGGAGATTATTGGTTGGAATGGAGTGGATGGAATGGAATGAAATGTGTTGCATTCCATTTCATTGACTCCATTCCAGCCATTACTGTAAACCATCCTCCCCTCACCAGCCTCCACTGGTTCCTACATCTAACCAGGGATGTCCATTAACACCGTTGCATTTTTGTTTGTTTTGTTGTCTGCTGAAATAACAAAACCTAAACCTCTGACTGTGTGTCTCCTTCAGGAGCAGGAGGGAAGGAAAGCAAATATGGTGGTGGTGGACTGACTGGATTCTTTGGAAATGGAGGGTACAAAGGTGGGTGGGATGAGTGTTTGTTACTCATTTATGCTTGTCTCTGTGACTGAGCACATGAAGTCACCTTACTAGTCATTTAGATCAGAGCTTCATGATCTACCTTGTTTTATTGTCCTCTTTAACCAGCTGCTTCACTTAACAACATTTGTTATCTCTCTCTCTTTCTCTGTCCAGGTTAAGTCAATCAGCTGAGGCCTTCTTGAAGTGAATATTTGTTCCGTTCAGTCATGTGTTCATGGTGATGTTTGTTGTTTGGTCTGTTGTTACATTTAACTATTCCATTTTTGTTTTGTATTTGTGTTTTTTGTTTATGGTTCTTGTCTTTTCTATTGTTGTGTGTCTGTCCCCTCTCTTCCTCTACTGGCTTTGGAGATTGTGTTGCCAGTGTGTTTGTGTTCATATCCATTTCACACTAAAGGGCAGAAAGCAACCACATAATGTCTGTCAGTCTCCTCATTCTTTTAACCTTGGCACCAGTATTGTAAATGTACTGTACATGTGATGTGGGGGTTGAGTTTTAAGACTGAAGCTCTATGAGTTTAAATCAACACCAAATAAAATAAAATTCAAAGACATGTTCCCAAAACCTGACACCTGAGTTCTTCTGAGGTCATTATAAAGGGGGATATTCTCTGGGATATTGTGATGGACAGTACATACAGAAGATGTAATGTGTATGAAAAACTATTCCTTAATACCTCAGTATGCCCGTGTTTTTTGTTCATGACATAGTACTTCTTATGTTACTGTATTGCTATTACTGACAATGTATCCCCAAAGACCTTTATCATGTTCCACAACGGAAATAGTTTTGTCATTATCTCAACACGGCAGTTTGTTTCATTCGTCTTTTGCATGGCGTCACCTGAACTTCATCCGTGCACAGGAAACCATAGCCCTTCCTCTCTCAAGTAATGCAACTGTGCCTTCAAACAACTGATGTCTCACATACAGTAAACGAAACCAAATGCAACATAACGTAACAATACAACACCTGACAGAAAAATAAATGACAGCTATGCACGTGCTCATCTTGCATCAATATGTACATATTGCCTGATTGTTAACTTCAGAGAACTTTGCATTTGAGACATAAACGAGATCTCCCTGTGTGTGCTATAAGCATTTTATTATGCATAAAGTAGCCCAATCATTCAACAATTTGAAACTGAATGCAAGCTACCTTGTAAATTAACACAAACAAGTACAAAACAAGCAACTAATACTCCCAATTGTTTTATTTAAATGTAACCTTTATTTAACTAGGCAAGTGAGTTAAGAACTAATTCTAATTTACAACGACGGCCTACCCCGGCTAAACACAGACAATGCTGGGCCAATTGTTCACTGTCCTATGGGACTCCCAATAATGGCCAGATGTGATTTGAACCAGGGACTGTAGTGACGCTTCTTGCACAGAGATGCAGTGCCTAAGACCTCTGCACCACTCAGGAGTTCAAAGATGCAGTATAGAAAACAAAACATATTTTAACAAAACATTTATTTTATTATTTTAGGTTGGAGAAATCTACCTGAAAAAATATGTGGGGTTTTGACATGGATCACCATGCATACCTCTAAAATCGACCAGACTCCCTGTTCCCTGTACTGAGGCTCTTGTTGCCATGGAGATTGGGTCCGTCCAACAAGACTCCCATACTCACCAGCATGTCCTTTGGAATGAGACGGGAGTGGCGAGACACATAAACCTTCTCCAGGTGGGGATTCATAGGGGAGGGCACATAGTCCATACAGGCGGAGCCACCTAGACTGGGGGCACACACCACCTCCCACTTGTAGAACATTTGGCCATGCTGGAGGTTGCAGAGATCCTCCTTCACCCCGGCTGTCAGCTCCTTCTCACATTCTCCTAACAGGTCGTCATTCCACTTGTTGTCTTCGTCCCACACCTCAAATCTCAGCTTCTTACTGGTTGACAGATCCACGGTTCCCAGGTCATAGCTCATTGCCCAGCTGGGGTTGTTGTTGTTGTAGATAACTTTAGTGCGTCCGATTATCTGGCCTGCGAAAGCCACCTTCACGTAGCCGTCAGTGGCAGTGGTGTGGTCTCCCCACAGGTTGGCCCCTCGCTGAACAGTGATGACCACCCGCGCCAGGCCCTTGCGAGTGGGGCAGCAGTCGGCGCTCACCCCGGGGTTGTTGTGGCAGTTGCAGACGCAGGAGTCTCTGTGGTCACTTTTGATGCCAGTTTGACAGGGTTCAGAACAGTTCTTCCACAAGGCCTTCTCCAGGATGTAGTCGCTGATGGCCTTGCGCAGGTGCTTCCGAGCTGGGTTGGTGGTGGGCAGCAACTCATGGAGAGATTCCAGCGAATAGGAGACGATGTCTTGATAGTGTGGTAGGGAGTTCAGCCATGCCTTGTAGGAGGCGGGATCTTTTTCAGCAGAGAAGAGGAGCTCTGGTTCTGTGGTGTGGCCCCCTTTCACCTCTGTGAACCTGTAGGGTGTCAGAGGGGGGAAAGGTTTTTCTGAGGGGCAGTACACATTTCAGGAAGGGAGAGTATGTATTGATTAGGGAAGTGTGAAGAGAGAGAGAGACAGAACTAAAGAAATTGTGTGAGGGAGAATCTATATGTGAAAGAGCAGCAGACTATAATTCCGCACCTATCATTGAAAACACTGGAGAAGCTGGCCTTGCTCTCTGTCTTAGACTTATCCTCCTGACAGTGCTTGAACTCAGTCTTCAAGCTGTTGCTGTCACCCACACTGGCAGACGCCTCCACATCCAGACACATCTTCACCTCCTCCGCACTGAGACCCTGCAGGCTGGCCTGGCACTGCTTGATACTGGTCACAGACTGCACCGTTCCACCCAGGCTCACCTACACACAGGATGAGAGGTAGAAAGTAATGAATGTTCCCAGAGAGATGCCAGTAAACTGCACATCTAGGGGCAAACATCCCTAATTTTGCTATTTAGTTTGTGTGCCTATTGCCTTGATGATTTACAACATTGATGTTGACCATCTCTCTCCCTCACCTTGGTAATGTAATGCGTGCCAAAGTTATCAATAAGCTTGTAATAACGTTGTTTGTTTTCTTGTTGATATATTTTGGGGAGATTCTTCACTGCTGTCTTGAATTCTCGGTGTAACTTGGGCTGGCCAGATACTCGATAGCTATTTGGAGAGAAAAGAGAGAGGGAGGTTAATATTGTATGGATACAGACAAACCCTCATAAAATGAAATGATCACAGAAATATACCAGACATAAACATGCAAAAACACACTTGTATTTACAATCCCCAAAGGAAACTGAGATGAGGTTTCACGGAGACACATGGGTAAAATGAGCTCATGCTGTGTGGGCCACCTGATGTTTACCTGTAATACCCGCAGGATACACTGTGGCTTGTGAAACTGAACTTGTCACTCTTGGTTTTCTCCATGGAGTACTCAGCCAATTTGGAGTTGGTACCAGCGAGCATAATCTTCCCACTTTTTGATCCCTTCTCTAACTCTAGATTGACCTGCCAGTTATTCTCCACAGAAGAGCCACTGGAGCTGATGAGAGACTCACTGGAGCGATGGAGTTTACTGGACACTTTCATACTACAGTGGTGGTTTGGTCTCCAATCCACCACTGCCAAAGGAAGCCTCTGTTGTTTCCCTTCCAGATAGGGATTCTTACAGAGGGTGCAGGTCTTGTCTTTGCGTTTCCACACGTTCATGTCAATGACAAAGGCTCCTTTGCGTTTCATTTTGGTGATGTCAAAGCCTTCCCCTGCTAGGTTGGTTCCAGGAGCAAATTCTGCCTCTTTGCACTCATTGGCTGAGCCGATGGTGCATGATTGGCAACTGGGACGAGGAATGGACAACATAAGCCCTGCCCAGAGGCACACTATCAATAAGGACATCCTGGATGAGGTGAGAAGATGTTTGCGACGGGCAGCTACGAGTCACTGTTTCATGCTGAAAAAAATAAACGTTATTTAGAGGGTAATTATTATAATGAAGTAAACAATTATTGATAACCAAGATATAACATACATAACTTATTGCAAGTCAGCATGCAAACATAACCTATAGGCTAGATCATAAGCTAACAATGTTTACCATATTTTACACAAACGTATGAAAACTTGGTGCTGGTGTACATGGAACTTCTACAAAAATATTGCCAATTTACATCATGGTTATTGTTGAATTCTAGTTCCGTCATCATATTCATTCCCTGAATTGAATCCTCAATGGAAATGAATCTTGACCCTCAACTAGGAAATACATAATAGGGTATAAGCATAACACTTGCATAAACTCAATCTTGTTCGATTTCATCCCACTTGTTAGTTATTTATCCATTTCAAAGGCCACTCTCTTATTGACTGTACAGTTTTTTTGGTGCATATTTTGTTCAATTTCTCTTCCTTTTGTTATCTAATGTGGTAGTAAATGTGTTACCGCAGCCTACTATCAAAGTCAAATCCAATTATTAGAATATGTGGACTCAAAAAGTATATTTCTGTCCATATTCACATAACTACTTGTGTATGTTTCCTTTCTATAAAATTGGTGCAAAGCGAAACTAAATATACAGCATTAAAACTCACCTTTGACCGGTCTGTCCACTATGTGATGGATGTGAGAGTGAGAGGCTGGGGCAATAATGTACCGTAATTAAGTTCCTTTTTGATATAGGAAAAGGTGTGTTCGTACTCAAACGGGACGAGCAAATGGAAGGTTGAGGGGATGTTGGTCTTAGTATAGACGACGCAAAAGAGTGTCTACCACAGAATAGAACATTCGGTGGTTTCAGAGAGCGAGAATTGAGCGGAAGAGGGGTTGGGGTGGTGGTCTGGTGTGCTGCTCAGTGGAAAAATACGACAGTGGTCTTTCAGTTAAATGCCTTCATCTGACAGACCATTTACTTTGTCATTTCTCTGAAGTGGTGGTGTGGGTTGATAAAATGAAACTGTTGAGAAGATAATGATAGCCTACTAGGTCTAGGGAAATGTGATATAGGCAGGAATTTACCTTCTCATTCAATATAACAAGCTACGTTCTGAAATGGCCAAATATAATCAGTTTGTTACGATTAAAGAGGCAGAGCAATATGAGTTGGCCATAGTTAACTGAAGGAAGAATGGTTTTAATTTTGTCAGTAAAGTTTTTAAAATTTTCAATATGACATTACACCATTACACTAATAACAACAAACACATAAGACACAGCAAGACAGAAAACAAGACAGCAATCAATCAATCAAATGTATTTATAAAGCCCTTCTTTCATCAGTCACAAAGTGCTGTACAGAAACCCAGCCTAAAACCCCAAACAGCAAGCAATGCAGGTGTAGAAGCACGGTGGCTAGGAAAAACTCCCAAGAAAGGCCGGAACCTAGGAAGAAACCTAGAGAGGAACCAGACCATGGGGGGATGGCCAGTCCCTTCTGGCTGTGCCGGGTGGAGATTATAACAGAACATGGCCAAGATGTTCAAATGTTCATAGATGACCAGCAGAGTCAAATAATAATAATCACAGTGGTTGTAGAGGGTGCAACAGGTCAGCACCACAGCGGTAAATGTCAGTTCGCTTTTCATAGCCGATCATTCAGAGTATCTCTACCACTCCTGCTGTCTCTAGAGAGTTGAAAACAGCAAGTCTGGGACAGGTAGCACTTCCAGTGAACAGGTCAGTGTTCCATAGCCGCAGGCAGAACAGTTGAAACTGGAGCAGCAGCACGACCAGGTGGACTGGAGACAGCAAGGAGTCATCAGGCCAGGTAGTCCTGAGGCATGGTCCTAGGGCTCAGGTCCGAAAAAGAAAGAAAGAAAGCACCCTTCAAGCATACAGTACCAGTCAAAAGTTTGGACACACCTACTCATTTAAGGGTTTTTCTTAATTTGTACTATTTTCTACATTGTAGAATAATAGTGAAGACATCAAAACTATGAAATAACATATATGGAATCATGTAGTAACCAAAAAAGTGTTAAACAAATCAAAATATATTTTATATTTAAGATTCTTCAAAGTAGCCAGCCACTCTTTGCCTTGATGACAGCTTTGCACACTCTTGGTATTCTCTCAACCAGCTTCATGAGGTAGTCACCTGGAATGCATTTCAATTAACAGGTGTGCCTTGTTAAAAGTTAATTTGTGGAATTTCTCTCCTTCTTAAGGCATTTGAGCCAATCAGTTGTGTTGTGACAAGGTAGGGGTAGGGGTGGTATACAGAAGATAGCCTTATTTTGTAAAATACCAAATCCATAGAATGGCAAGAACAGCTCAAATAAGCAAAGAGAAATGACAGTCCATCATTACTTTAAGATATGAAGGTCAGTCAACACGGAAAATATCAAGAATTTTGAGCGTTTCTTCAAGTGCAGTCGCAAAACCAACAAGCTAATGATGAAACTGGCTCTCATGAGGACCAACACAGGAAAGGAAGACCCAGAGTTATCTCTGCTATAGAGGATAAGTTAATTAGAGTTACCAGCCTCAGAAATTGCAGCCTAAATAAATGCTTCACAGGAGACTGCTTGAATAAGGACTTCATGGTTGAATTGCTGCAAAGAAATCACTGCTAAAGGACACCAATAATAAGAAGAGACTTGTTTGGACCAAGAAACACAGGTAATGGACATTAGACCAGTGGAAATCTGTCCTTTAGTCTGAGTCCAGGTTTGAGAGTTGTGGTTCCAACTGCTGTGGTAGGTAGGTGAACGGATGGTCTCCACATTTTTGATTCCCACCGTGAGGCATGGAGGAGGAGGTGTGATGGTGTAGGGGTGCTTTGCTGGTGACACTGTCAGTGATTTATTTAGAATTGAAGGCACACTTAACCAGCATGGCTACCACAGCATTCTGCAGGCTGATCATTTTCAAATGTGCTCCAAGCTTAATTTTGATGTGTCAATCAGAACTATCAAAATAGATACAATGGCATCAAGTCTCTCATACAAAGAGACTGATATTTATGGCATGTAACACCCATAGGGTCACCTCGTAGGACAACTATTGAAATGTTGAGACTGGCCGACTGGGAGACTCATAATGTTATTCAAGTTTAGAGCATGCAGAGCAGAATTAGGCCGATACCCAGTAATTATGAAAATTCAGAAAAGAGATGTTAAAATCTACAACCACCTAAAAGGAAGCGATTCCCAAACCTTTTATAACAAAGCCATCACCTACAGAGAGATGAACCTGGAGAAGAGTCCCCTAAGCAAGCTGGTTCTGGGTCTCTGTTCACAAACACAAACAGACCCCACAGAGCCCCAGGACAGCAATACAATTAGACCCAACCAAATCATGAGAAAACAAAAAGATAATTACTTGACACGTTGGAAAGAATTAACAAAAAAAACAGAGCAAACTAGAACGCTATTTGGCCCTAAACAGAGAGTACACAGTGGCAGAATATGTCCCACCCTGACCTGAGAGAGCCTTTTTATGTTTCTATTTTGGTTTGGTTGGGGTGTGATTTGGGTGGGCATTCTATGTTTCATATTCTATGTTTCTTTATTTCTATGTTTTGGCCGGGTATGGTTCTCAATCAGGGACAGCTGTCTATCGTTGTCTCTGATTGGGAATCATACTTAGGTAGCCCTTTTTCCCTCCTTCAGTATTGGTAGTTAATTTTGTTTGTGGCACTTAGCCCTGTAAGCTTCACGGTTGTTTCTTTCATTTGTTGTTTTGTTTGTGACATTTTAAAATAAAAGGAAAACGTACGCTCCCCACGCTGCACTTTAGTCTACTTCCAACGCACCCGTGACAGAATAACTGACCACTGTGACTGACCCAAATTTAAGGAAAGCGTTGACTATGTACAGACTCAGTGAGCATAGCCTTCCTATTGAGAAAGGTCGCCGTAAGCAGACCTGGCTCTCAAGAAAAGGTGGAAACTAAGCTGCACTTCCTAACCTCCTGCCAAATGTATGACCATATTAGAGACACATATTTCCCTCAGATTACACAGACCCACAAAGAATTTGAAAACAAATCCAATTTTGATAAACTCTCATATCTATTGGATGAAATACCACAGTGTGTCACAGCAGCAAGATTTGTGACCTGTTGCCACAAGAAAAGGGCAACCAGTGAAGAACAAACACTATTGTAAATACAACCCATATGTATTTATTTCCCCTTTTGTACTTGAACTAGTTCACATCGTTACAACACACATAATATCACATTTGAAATGTCTTTATTCTTTTGGAACTTGCAAGTGTAATATTTACTGTTAACTTTATACTGTTTATTTCACTTTTGTTTTATCCATTTCACTTGTTTTGACAATGTAAACATATGTTTCCCATGCCAATAAATACCCTTGAATTGAATTGAGAGAGAGAGAGAGAAGAGAGAGAGTGGAAACAATATTTTAGAATCATATTTCATATGCTCCTAGTAACTAAGTTATTACTTTTTGGTAAACTATTGTTAGTTTTTTATTGAATCACAATCTATACAGTCAATTAGAATTATTAAGCATACCTCCAACAATATTGGGACAATATATTTTCTCTATTCTTTGCGCTCTCACAACTACAGAATCTTATCAGATAGAAACGCACCCATATAATAATATAATATATGAACACACCCATGAACACAATTCTGCGCTCCAATTGGTTTAGTAATGGCGTGTTCATGTTATAGGCTTTCTTATTGGCTAATGAAGGGTGAACATCGAGCGCAAGCTGCGAGGGCTGGTTGATTGACATGGCTCCCGCCACCCTGACTGGCACTACATTCAACCTTTCACCTTCTTATCCAATGTGCATTTTTGTGTATTTTAAAATAAACTTTGCTATTGTAGGTCTACATTTGTTAATTACGTGAAAGTAATTAGAAAAATACATAGAATAAGATGTAAGATTAATGTACAAATAACTGATTCTTCTTCATGTTTCCTAAATTCCAGAGAGCATAGCCTAATTATTGGTGCAGCCATTATTAAACATTATTCCAAAATAATACCAGACAGTGACTGGTGAGGTATGTATCCCTGTCTCCCTTGTGCTGTTTTCTCATAAAACCTCACTGTCAGTCCCCCGCAATAATTCTCTTCAGTACCGCTCTATACCAACATTGGATTAGAGCGTCACTGTCCGGTACAGGGCATCAATCATCCGATGCGAGGGACTCGACGCCGGTGAATAAACGAGTCACATTTAACAAGAGTTTGGACGGAATCTTTATGGGAAATGGGGGTACCAATACAAGAAAAGATTTGGACACGAAAATCTGTATTTTTTCGTGTCGGGTTGACATCTTCCTTATCCATATTTGTTTGAAATCTCCCGGTGCAAATCACAGCAGTAGCACGCTAACGCGTTCCATCGCACTACATCTGTAGTTGTTGGTCGGTGACAAACTAGCTACCGTTAGTTAGCTGTAACCAGAATATGGATATTTTTGTAAAGACAATAGAGGTGATTGTGCTCGAACGTTTAGCTGATTTTACGTTATGACCTGCTAACGTTAGTCCTGTATTGGAAATCTGACCGCTAAAAACCCATTCCTCTGTAGTCAGTGGTATCAAGGTGACGGATGGAAGTAGCTAAGCTAAAGCCACTGGACTTGTGAACCGGTGTAGATAAACTAACTATGGCTAATGCTATGTGCCGTGGAATGTTGTACGCTAGCTAGCGACACATTGAGTAACTAGCTAGCAGCTACCATGAATTATATTGTGTTAGCTAACCTCCGACAGATGTTGGGTGTTATGTCGGCAATCAAATGTAATATGTAATGTATACCACGGGCTTACACCATGTATGTGGTTGGCCTCGTCCTTGTCAACCCCTGTGGTTGACACATGTATCGGTTTTTAAAAGCAAACAGCGGGATAAAAACGCTGTCACCGGGTAGTGGTGCTGAAAAGAAAGAACATATTTTCTGTCGCTAGCTCGCTACAGTACTGTAGCAATGGGAGCTAGCTAGCTATGTAGCTAGCAGCACATTATAGCTAGCTAACCCCCAGATTTGATCAATGGTGTCTAATAAATTTTTATTCGCAATAATTCTATTATATGTGTATATAGGTGTACAGTCATTATTTTACTTTTTTGGCGGCGTCGTTTTAACTATTTTGGTTGCTATGGCATTTTTAAATGGACCCAGACTATTAGACTGGGCGAATTCACCTCCTCATCTTCAATTCAACAAATACGTCCTGACTGGATACCGACCAATATCTTCTGTCCAAGACTGTATAAGAAGCCTTTTTTACATGCACAACGAACTGGGAAACATATACACACATGGTGAGTTTAAATATTTTGAGCTGAAGATAACTTGCTGGCTGGCTAGCTAAATTTCTCTAGAAATAAATGAGTGGGTTTGCTAGCTAGCTAGTAACAGAGCAGTGCAGATCTTGCCTGGGTGAAGGCTTTGCTATGGAGCGATTTCAGTGCAAACAGAAACGATTTGAATTCATTATTTTTGTATTAAGATATTCCATTTAAATTCCATATTTTTCGATTTGTAATGCACAAATTGAGTTATTGAATTCATGAATTGCACTTGTATTTCATGATTTGAAACTGAATTGAATGAATATTGCATTCCGTTTTAAAATTAAATTTCAATTGCATTAAATATTCAAATACAATATTTATATATTACATTTAAATATGGTATATATTGCTTTCATTGTCTGTGTATTAAGTTTACAAAATATAATTTCAAGTTTAGCAAAGTTTCATATATTCAACTTCTCAGATGCGTTCAGATTCACTTATCAAATTGAGTTATTTAAATTCAGATTCAAAACTAGAGACATCATCCTGGTACTTTGCTAGCAATGAATAACAGATAGAATCACACACTCCAGGGTTCTCTCCGGGATATTTTAACAAGGTGGTGCTGCAGAGTACGGCTGAGGGGAGTTCTGGAGCAGGGCAGTGACCCCCTTTGGACTCAGAGATTTTTACATTTTTAGCACGTGTAAGTGCAATTTCCTCCAAACTAGAGCAAAAAATACTCTATTAAATGCTAACAAAAAAATGTTTTTTACATAGTGGTGCAGCCAGTCTACAAGGTGGCGCAGCACTGCACTTACATTGGGGAGAACCGTGCACTCTGTGTTATTAAACAGTTTCAAGCGTTTTCTAAAGCTAATGTGTCATGTTGAATTTATCTTCTTCCAGTGAATTTGTCTCTAGCGTTTGAACTCTTTGGGCTATAAGCTATTATGACCCCTTTGCTGAAAGCTAAAATTGGAACATGGATGTCGTTTCTGTGACCATGTTTATGTGATGAGAACCTTGCCTGAGATTTGAAGACGTGTTAGTTTGACATGTTAGACATATTAGTTTCAAGTCTTTGGCAAGGGTACTCATTATAATGTGACTGACTTGGTGAAGACTTTGTTAACCTGCTGAGCTAAAGCCTAGGCATTGGTTCTGTGACTTGGATGGGTCTCTTCAAGGACGAGGTCAAAGGGGGGTGAAGTGTAACAGGTGGTTCATGGACCATGCTTGCATGATGACTAACCTGAGACCTGAAAAGTTGCATTGTCTGGCACACAGAAGACCTGGGTTATAACCTAATCATGTCTTCCGGTCTCAGGCAAGGTTGTTCATCACATGCATTGATCACCAAACCACCGCTGTTGTGCTCTCATTAAATGTGGTAAACAGATTCTTATGCTTCTGTTTGCCACAGAAAGTGTTGTTCTACGGTAGGCCTGAGTTCGAACCCAGTCAGTTATATTGATGCCGTCAGTATGAGGTCTAAGGTGGGTGAAATGTAACCAAGATCCACACTCTTTTAATGAGTAACCTTTATTTTTTATTGAACCTTTATTTAACTAGGCAAGTCAGTTAAGAACAAATTCTATTTTTTACAATACTGGGCCAATTGTGCACCACCCTATGGGACTCCCTATCACGGCCGGAGGTGATTCAGCCTGGATTTGAACCAGGGATTGTAGTGGTGCCTCTTGCACTGAGATGCTGTGCCCTAGGCCCCTGCACCACTCAGGAGCCCTTGCTGGAGACTTGAAGACTTGTTAGCTTCCTGAACTCATCCATATGTGATTTAGCTAAGTGGGCTAACACAGTCTATGACGTACTGGAGACCCGGTTTGAACCCAGTAGGTCACAAGAGCAAGATTAAATAGGGAGTGGAAAAGCTATCCTCAGAAGGGCTATGACAGGGCAATTCAACTATATTCTTATGGGGGCCAAATTGCATTTATTTTTGACACACTCTATTACGTGTCCTGTGTGCATCATAGAGGGGAACAGAAGGAACGACAATATTCAAGAGAGTCTTAGAGAGTCCCATTCAGGAATGGGGTCATAATAGCTTATAGCCAAAATGGTACACACATTAGAGCCAAATTAATCGGAAGAAAATAAAATAAACATGCCACATTGGCTTCAGAAACTGCCGGAACCCTGTTCAACCTGTGGAATGTTTGATTCAATCTGTTAACTTCTACCATTTCTTGCTGACAAAGTACCAGGATGTTTCCTCTGGTTTTTAATCTGAATTTAGAGAACTGAATTTGAAAATGTATTTAATTCAATTGAAATTAAACTTTAAAAATATTAATTCAATTCAGTTTTCAATCATGAAATACAAGTTCAATTTATTTATTCAATGATTCAATTTGTGCATTACAAATTCAAAACTGTTGAATTCAAATAAAGTTTCTGTTGGCACTGAAGTCGCTCCGTACTGTGACCAGTGACAGCAGCCATGGAAAGTGTTAGCTGGCTAGCTAACTAACAAGCAGCTTGCTATTGTAGTTAGTTGAATCACAGTAAGTTGCCATAGGCAAAACCAAAGACAAATCTCATCACCAACTGATGACTAATATAATACGCTTTATGTAAAGTTTTGGTTGCACTTGGTAGTACATTACAGCACAGAATAAACTGGTAATAACGTGGTAATTATGTCAGAAAGTATGGTGACAAGTTTTAGATATTCACAATGAATTTGCCCACATACTCTTATAATTTCAGTATATGTGTTGGGCAGAGAAGGAGAAGGCTAAGGCTGTCTGTGTCTCTAAAAATCCTCTTCATTTTCAGATTGAAGTGACCAAGATTGCATATGAAACCATGGTCTCTAGCATAGGATTCTTGATGACCTCAAGTGAAGTCAACTTGTTGAGTGTTGAGTTTTAGTGTCAGCCAACTCTTTCCATTTTACTTACAGCACACCCTGCCAACAGTCATTAAAACAGACAGAATTAGTCATCACCAGGGAAGGGGGGAATTTATTCCTGAAAGGAAGAGGAATCCTTTATTAAGACCAGGAATGATTGATTGATTGGCAGGCAGCTTAGCCTCTCCCTTACTATGCAATTTGTCATTCAGAGAAAGTAATTAAAAGAAAAAGGATGTTCAGAGAAACAGGTTTGTCATTCAGTGAAAAAGGTTTGTCATTCAGAGAAAAAGGTTATTGCAATATTCTTGCAGCATAATAGCATTCAGAAAATAGGCTACATAAATACAGATGTATGACTCATTGGGTCTCATTGGGTGAAAGCGTCTGCTAAATGGTATATATTTATATATTTCAAGTTGATGAAGTCACACAGGTCCCATTTTTGGTAATATATGGCACCTGAAAAACAAATAAGATCATACAAATGGAGTCCACATGCTACATTTGCACAATAGGTTCAACAGCTGGAATAGTTTTGGATAGAAACACGCAACTCCTGTCTAAAGAGTAGCAATCATACTTTGGACCGCTTCGGCTGTGTTTACACAGGCAATCCAATTATATTTTTTACACAAATTGTTTTTTGGGCCAATCAGATCAGCTCTGAAAAATATCTAATGTGATTGGTCAAAAGACCAATTAATGGAAAATCCCCAGAATTGGGTTGCCTGTGTAAACGCAGCCTTAGAGAGCCTGTCCAGTTGTACTGTTCAGTAGTGCTGAGGGAGGGTATGGAGGGAGGGGTGCAGAAGAGATCACACTCAAAATAGATGTTAGACAGGAGGCTGGTGGGAGGAGCTATAGGAGGATGGGCTTATTGTAATGGCTGGAATGGGAAAAATAGAACGGTATCAAACATGGAAATCACATGTTTGACTCCATTCCATTTATACCATTCCAGCCAATACAATGAGCCTGTCCTCCTATAGCTACTCCCACCAGCCTCCTCTGGTGTTGGATTGCATTGGCTGTATCACCTGGCCAGGACAAATGATTTTACATTCGGAAAAGCAGAGTGAGCGAAAGACGGGAAGAAGGCAGGATGTGGAGGAGAGTGATATGTGTGTATCAAATTTCAAGGACCTGATTTTGCTCAACAAGCACATCCCAATAGCCTAAGTTAAGCAACCTACAACACATCTCTGTAGTTTAAGGGTAATTCCATGGTAATGGAATTACGCTGTGATTTTTCACAGGAAAGAATTGTGATCTTTGCATCTGCACTGTTTTCCAGTAAATGTTTTAATTGTATTTACTGTGCAGGGATCTCCCAAAGAACGTAAGAGAAAAAAACCCAGTGCCTTCAGAAAGTATCCATACCCCTTGACTTATACCTCTTTTTTTTTGTTACAGCCTAAATTCATAATCTCATAATGACAAAGTGAAAATATGTTTTAAACATTTTTGCAAATGTATTGAAATGCAGAAATATCTAATTTAAATAAGTATTCACACCCATGAGTCAATACTTTGCAGAAGCACCTTTGGCGGTGATTACAGTTTTAAGTCGTCTGGGGTATGTCTGTATCAGCTTTGCACATCTGAATTTGTGTTTTTTCTCAAGTTCTGTTAAGTTAGATGGGGAGTGGCGGTGAACAGCAATCTTAGTCTTTCCACAGATTTTCAATAGGATTATTAAAGCATTCCAGCATTGCCTTTGGCTGTATGTTTGAGGTCATTGTCCTGTTGGAATGTAAATCTTCTCCCCAGTCTAAGGTCATTTGCACTCTGAAGCAGGTTCTCATCAAGGATTTGCCTGTATTTGGCTCCATTCATTGTTCCCTCTATCAGTCTCCCAATCCCTGCAGCTGAAAAGCATGTCCATAGTATCATGCTGTCAGCACCATGCTGCACAGTAGGGATGGTGTTAGACGGTTGATGTTCTGTGCCCGGTTTTCTCCAGACATAGCGCTTTGCATTCAGGCCAAATAGTCCAATTTGTCTCATCAGACCACAGAATATTTTGCCTTATGCTATCAGTCTTTTACGTGCATTTTTGCTAACTCCAGGCATGCTGTCGTGGCTTTTTCTCAGAAGTGGCATCTGTCTGGACACTTTCCCTTAAAGGGCTGTAGAGACTGTTGTCCTTCTGGCAGGTTTTCCCATCTCAGCCAAGGAACTCTGTAGTTCTGTCAGTGTTCATTGGGTTCTTGGTCACCTCCCTGACCAAGGTCCTTCTTGCCCGGTTGCTCCATTTGGTCAGAAGGCCAATTCTAGGCATAGTCTGGATAGTTCCATATTTTTTTTATTTCCCAATGATGGAGACCACTGTGCTCTTGGAAACTTTGAACACTCTACAAGTTGTTTTATACCCTTCCCCAGATATATGCCTCATCACAATCTTGGAGATGTACTAGTTCCTTGGACTTCATGGGATAGTTGCAGCTCTGACATATATAGACAGGTGTGTTCCTTTCAAAATGCCCCAAAAATGTAATTGGCAACAGGTGGACTTCAAGGAAGTTGTAGTGACATCTGAAGGATGATCCAAGGAAATTGGATGAACCTGAACTCAATTTGGAGTGTCAAAGCAAAAGAGTGTGAATACTTATGTAAATTTGATATTTCTGTATTTCATTTTAAATACATTTGCAAAAATCTTGAAAGAATACGTTTTTACTTTGTCGTTATAGGGTATTGTGTGCAGATGGGTGAGAAAATACATCTATTTAATCCATTTAGAATTCCCTCTGTAACAACAAAATGTGGAATAAGTGAAGGGGTATGGATACTTTCTAAAGGCACTTACACTCAGTGGCCAGTTTATTAGGTACACCCATCTAGTACCGGGTCAGACGCCCCTCTTGCTTCCAGAACAGCCTGAATTCTTCAGGGCATGGATTCTACAAGGTGTGGTTGGTGTTCAAACATGGCTCAATTGGTAGCAAGGGACTTAACATGTGCCAGGAAAACATTCCCCACACCATTACACCACTGCCACCAGCCTGTACCGTTGACAGCAGGAAGGACCCATGGACTCATGCAGCTTAGGCCAAGTCCTGACTCTGCTATCAGCATGACATAACAGCAACCGTGATTAGTCGGACCAGGAAAAGTTTTTCCATTCCTCAGTTGTCCAGTGTTGGTGATCACGTTCCCATTGGAACCTCTTCTTCTTGTTTTTAGCTGATAGGAGTGGAACCCGGAGTGGTCGTCTGCTGCAATAGCCCATCCGTGACAAGGACCGACGAGTTGTGCGTTCCGAGATGCCGTTGTACTGCTCCGTTATTTGCCTGTTTGTGGCCTGCCTGTTAGCTTGCACGATTCTTGCCATTCTCCTTTTGACCTCTCTCATCAACAAGCTGTTTTTGCCCACAGGGCTACGCTGGCTGAATGCTTTTTGTTTGTCGCACTGTTCTCAGTAAACCCTAGACACTGTCATGCGTAAAAATCCCAGGAGGCCGGCCATTTCTGAGGTACTGGACAATCGTACCACGCTCAAAGTCGCTTATGTCATCCTAGCGTTCAATCAAACAGTAACTGGATGCCTGTTTGCCTGCCATATGACTCACTGTCTGTAGGACCAAACCATTTAAAAAAACATTTTTTATTACTTAATTTGTTATCATATAAGGCCATTGTTTGCTCTAGATTGCAGGAAATTGCAGTTACAGGTGTTCATAAATCTTGGCTGTACTCTGCAGCACCTCCTTGTTAAAATATCCTGGGGAGAACCCTGGTGTGTAAGTTGGTCAAAGTAGTCATTGTACATAGTTGTTTTTTGCTTGCCATACAGTCTCTTGGTAATTCTGTTACCGTGGGATTGCCCTGTAGTGCAGCAGTAATTGTTGCTGAAGCTAAACAAGAGCTTGTGGAAGGTGAAAAAAGTGTCTATGCAGTAGCGCTATGCCGTATTGCTAATGTGATTGGAAATTCATAACACATTTGACATTTTATGTCATTTCATTGGAATAGATTAACAGGTGAAAATAAACTATCCAGTACAGTAGTGCAAATTGCAAGCGTTTTGTATTGGTAAACCTGGTGCTAGTTGTCAGCAAGATTTAGGCCTATTTGACCGAACCCTGTTTATCCCCTTCACCGCTTCCTGACAGGTATCCCTCTGCTCTGCTTCCTGTTCCTCATCCCGCTCAACTTCCCCTGGTCCCAGATCAGTGTGACATGGCTGGGTGTGGTCCACTTCCTGGCCTGCCTGTCCCCCCAGCTGGGCTCTGTGCTCTACCACCTCTTCATGAACCACGAGGGAGGAGAGCCTGTCTACCACACTCTTCTCACCCTTGACATGTGTGGCATCTGTATGATCAACACGCTGGGTAAGCAAGGGGGCTTCTGGGTAGCAACTAAAAGCTCTCTCTCATTCTTTCTTTCATTCTTTCTAACTTTTTATCTCCTTCTCTCCTTTCTTTCTCTTCCGGCCTTTTGTTTTCTGTGTACACTCTCTGGCGCACTCTTTTTGTGCAATCCATTTTTAATTTACATATATGCAAATCATCTTGAGTATCCAATAACCAGTGGGTCGTTCCAGCAATTTGGTGCCTTTCAAGATGTGTAACTTGGTAGGGGGAAAAAAGTTTGATATCACACTTTGTCATAAAGAGCACATGCATAACCTAATAAAAATAAAAACATTTTCCCATCTCATAAATAATGACGATAGTAAGTACCTAATAAAGTATTATTATTATTATTAAACCTTTATTTTGACAGGCAAGTCATCTATATCAAAATCATCAAATCAGGCAAGTAATCTGTACCTTTGTCATTCCAGGGCTTTTGATATCTTATTACTTTTTACAAATTTTGGCTACATGTATTAAAAGTATGTTTAAGTATCAACGTGCAGATGATGAACATCAAAACATTGTTTAAAGTGAAATTTTACACATTTCCCATCAATTCCCATGATTAAAGTGGAATCAGTGTAGTAACTCAGTAACAGTCAAAAGTTTGAGCAAGAACTGACCTCGCCTTCTGGATGGCAGCGGGGTCATGGCTAATGATCTTTATGGCCTTCCTGTAAAAGGGCAGTGTTAAACAAATCAAACCCTGTTTATATTTTCTATTTGAGATTCTTCAAAGTAGCCACCCTTCCCTTCCCAGATGGTGCAATTCAGTTTGTCTGCATGATTCTCTGGGATGGGAATATTTGTTTTGTTGACGTTAGTGTGAGGCACCACACTCCGAGGGCCCTTCTCCCTGTACCCTAATCAAGCCTACCAACTAACTGCCTGAACTGACTTTGTGTTGTTGTGTTCAGGAAACCCAGTTGCATCTTTCTGCCCATCTTCTACATGCATGCCGAGCTGTGTGCACCCATTCCATTTTCCAGATGGGTTACAGTGGCTCATCTCTGTGGACCTATTTGGGCGGTAAGCAAATTGGAGTGGGTCAAGGGTGTCAGGTAGGGTGGAGGTGATATGGTCCTTGCTAGTCTCTCAAAGCACTTCATGATGACGGATGTGAGTGCTACGGGCGAAATTTGCTCACTTAACACTTTGTCTTGAAGCATGCAGCAGACTGGATAGCGACTGATTGAATATGTCCGTAAAACACCGGCCAGCTTTTGCCTGAGGGCGCTGCCTCATTGCCTGGCAGGCCCATGTTCCGTAGGCCGTTCTTCCTGCTGCCTGGCAAGGGTCACTCTGGGTTTCTTCCTGTAGTCCGTGATTGACTGTAGACCCTGCAGTACCAGTCAAAAGTTTGGACATACCTACTCATTCCAGGGCTTTTCTTTTCTTTTTACTATTTTCTACATTGTATGTTTAATAGTGAAGACATCAAAACTATGAAATAACACGCATGTAGTAACCAAAAAAGTGTTAAACAAATCAAAATATATTTTCTATTTGAGATTCTTCAAAGTAGCCACCCTTTGCCTTGATGGCAGCTTTGTGTGCATGATTCTCTGGGATGGGAATATTTGTTGTGGTGTAGTTCAATGACTAACTGCCTCTGACTTTGTGTGTTGTGTTTGCCTCAGGAGCGCTGCCCATCGTCTACAGCACCCTGCTGTGCTACCCATTCACCCGCACAGTGGCTCTGCTCGTCTACATCCTGCTGTCCAGCTACGCTATCTACTCGGCCATCACGGCGCGGAGTAGCGTGCGGCGCCTGCGCTCCTTTGCCTGGCAGGCCCTGTTCCGCTTCTCCTTCTTCCTGCTGCGCTGGGTGGGCGTAGGCGGCGGCAGCCCCACCTCGCTGCAACACTTCCTCACCATGGACGCGCTGGCTGTACTGGGCGGGATCATCAACATCTCGCGCATCCCAGAGCGCTTCCGCCCGGGCCTCTTTGACTACTGGTGCAACAGCCACCAGATCATGCACGTGCTGGTGGTGGGCTCCATCCTCTACCTGCACTGGGGTGTGCTGGATGACCTGCTCTGGATCAACAGCCACCACTGTCCCTCAGACTGAGCCCCACCCTGCCAGGAAGGGGACCAGTGGGGAACAGGGTTTAGGACCTCTGTGGGGGGGCTGTTTCAATAGGTAATGCTTGGGAAGGGAAGATGGGAGGCGTTCATGAAGACGTGCATGGAAGGCCAGATAAAGTGTTTTACATAATAGGGATTGGTGCAGGCTTTGACACATGTGCAACTAGCAAGAATGTTCATACGGTATCTGTGTCCACCTTGCCATTATACATGCGTTGCTATTTATATTAGGGAATATTGGCTCACTGGTCAACACACACACACACACACACACACACACACACATACACACACAGCAGAGGATCTGTGAAGATTACACACAAAGGAGATTAAGGATTTGATATCAGAAATACACATTGAAATGTCTACCAAAAAAATCATGATATGCAAGTGAAGTTACACTTGAGCAATAGTTGATTTGCTGTTGACTTATCCTCATGTGTTAATTACCATTTCAACCTATGTCTTTTATCAAAGTGGACCTTCAATGATGCATTAATTCTTTCTGAAGTATTTTTCAGATGTCATTCTATTGCAACCTATGCAGCACATAGCATATAAACGTTAGAACAAACACACACACCGCACACACTCACAGCGTAGCATGCATACATGCTAGTAATGCACAAAGCACTCCCAGACCCGTCACAGAGTCCTATGGAACTACTTGAGTTACTGTGTATTAGAGAGGATATTCTCCCTCTCATTATTTCTTCCATGTTTGTTTGTCTTTCTCCCTTCTCTCTGGCTTTGTCTGTCTCTCTGTGGTCAGGTATGGGTTAAGGGTATGGGTGACTGGGTATGGGTAACTGGGTATGGGTGAAGGGTAACTGGGTATGGGTGACTGGGTATGGGTGATGGGTAACTGGGTATGGGTGAAGGGTAACTGGGTATGGGTGAAGGGTAACTGGGTATGGGTGAAGGGTAACTGGATATGGGTGAAGAGTAACTGGGTTCATGAAGGGTAACTGGGTATGGGTGAAGTGCTGGGTATTTAACTGGGTTTGAAGTAACTGGGTATGGGTGAAGGGTAACTTTTAGTGCAGGGTAACTGGGTATGGGTGAAGGGTAACTGGGTATGGGTGAAGGGTAACTGGGTATGGGTGAAGGGGTTCATTCCTTGGCTTGTTAGTGCTCATTTTGTTTGATGCATTGTGCCATTGAAAATATAACCATTTTGAATAGGGAATCATGACAGATTATCCATGTTTACAATTGCTATTGTTGAGTTGCATTAAGTTACTCTTTATTATTGGTTGACCTTAATCTCGTGAGACAGTGCTTTTTATTTATTTATCAATATCTATTTAAAGTGACTATTCCTCACATTTAACTGAGGAATTTGATTTGGTTTTGAATCCGGATTATTCGAATTAGCTCATGACTATTAAGTTAAACAAATATATTTTGTTGTTGATTATTGTAATCATGTTTGGCACATACTGTAGTCAATGAAAAGGGCACATAACGTCTTAAATGAAGATGCCTAAAACAGACTGGATGTCTCTCTTTATAATTCCTGAACAATAGTTACATGACTGCAAGATGGATCTTGTTGACTGAAAAGGGAAGTTCTGCCACCAAACAGATACCAAATGTTTATTACTCTACAGTATTAGAGAGACAGTTTGTAATGAGAGTTTTTAAAATTAGAATGCACTGTTATTATTTGACTACTAGAAACCAGTAGGTTCCCCTGGGAGGGTGGAAATGGCCAACAGCTAGGCTACTTTCTAGACTTTTAACTGTCCGAGGCCAGATAATGATTTGGTATGAGGCACTGCATTCTATGCCAAAGCTGGACATTATTACTACATAACATTGCCCAGTTGGACTCTTTGCACTTTGTTACCCTTAGAGAGGTACAATACTGTAGTACCAAGCTGACCTGTGCCGTATAGTATTTCATTAGACAACTGCAACCAAGCATGAATGAACCCCTAACCCTCTCACCATTTTCACAACCAGTAACCCTGAGCAAACTATTTCTGGTTACTCAGTTTTAAAGTCAAAACTGTTGCCACTAGTTTCTGCACTGGCATTTGAGTTTATGCTCTGAGGAACAGTACAATGTTTACTTTTTGGATTACTTTTGTGTTTTATAGATTTTGTTCCACGATTGACTGTATGTGGAAGGTTGAGACCAAGCGGTTTGTTTTATTAATCTGCTTTGTTCTGAGGGAACTTTAACCTAGCCATCCCATGGACTAGTTAAGTTTGCATGTTTCTATGTAACATTGCACTTTTGTAACCTAGTGCACACACTCACACATACCCACACTAATAACCACTTCACTCACAAGTTGCCAAATGATGTGTCGAGGGCCTCCGTTGTAGCACATACTTTGCTCACATTGAGTCAAGGGTGAGGGAGAATGTCCCAGCCTCTCCCACACAGGCCTCAGACTGCAACCCGACCCTGACTAGTGTTAAACCGTTTCTCAGCCCCCTTGTGAAACCACCCCTGTCATGGTGAGTACATTACAGCCATGGGCCCTTGTATCGTCATAAGCTGAAATTGTATTACAGTGCACTGAATGAAACTGATTATTAATGCATGTTAGTAGCTCTCAAACGGAAAGTCATTGTCTCATACGAGGACTTCAACTTAGTATTAGCCAAATGCTTGTGCATTGTAACATATGACACGTCATGTGTCAGTCACTCCAGCTAAGAGCTTTACATGCTGTCAGGGCAGTGGACCATGAGTGTTAAGAGAGGAACATACTACATACAGTATATACTAATACAGGAATATGAGGGACTAGAGCAGAGGCAATACAACTATATCAAATAAACTGCACTGTTTATTTATTTTCAAAAGGGCTTTGGATCAAAGTGAATACCAGTAATGAAACTTATTTAAAGTCCATGTAAATACATGTATGTATGTAGATTATATATACATACAGTGCAAACAGTATATAACGCTGATACTTTTTTTATACATGTATGTAAAGGAAAGAAAGCAGAAGTAGGAACCTGGAATTCAATCTGTATGTCACCTCAGACAATGCTCTGTGTCCGAGGGAAAAGGGACCTGAGGGGTGGTACTACTGTGTATTTAATATCAACCACATCCAACCTATTTACTCAAATATGTGAACCCAGATAAAACAGATTCTTTTCAGTTCTGTTGTAGAGATGGGTAACCGTGTGGGTTTTTGAGAGACCCGGAGTTTAAGAATGCTTTTGCTCGACTAAATGTACCTCATAAACATAAAAGATGGGGAAGATACAGGAGGGGGGGGGGCATGTATGAATACCTCTGATTACAACTGGATATCTATGCATTATCAGATACAAATACATTTACACTGTCTGAAGTGGATGTGTGTTCAAGTGGTGTTTCTCAACTGTCATAGAAAACAAAAAGGGTCAGTTCTCTACTCAAAGGGACTCCACCACCCTGGGTTTTCCACTTCTCAGGGTGCTATAGCCGTAGCTGTTACGTTGAGGCCAGGGGGTTCCTCTCTGAAACATGGCTTTTAGAGCCACACACCACAGAGGCCACTGTGAGGGACTCTGGAACTGGGTAAGGGTCCGAGGGAAGGTAAGAGTCAGCAGTAGTAGTAGAAGTAGGGATTATTTAGGGTCTCTTGGGGTGGGCTCTGATTAAACGAGGTGAAATGTATTTAAAGAGCGGTTGAGAAATAGTAAGACTGTGGAAATGGGAAGATGGGAGGGGAGGGAAGAGTGGTGGGAGAAAGAACTGAAAACCATTTTTCAGAGATGGAACCAGGCCCACCAACAGTACCATTTTTCAGAGATGGAACCAGGCCCACCAACAGTACCATTTTTCAGAGATGGAACCAGGCCCACCAACAGTACCATTCAGAGATGGAACCAGGCCAGCCAACGGTCATTGTTTTAGTCTGTATATTCTGCTATTCTATGATTATAATGATGACATGATGTATGAAAACACTTCCGAACGTTTTTTTTTTTGTACACAGGTGCCAGCTAGCCTGTTTCTGACTATTTATAAAGGATTAACTGTCCACTATTGTTATATGACGATGATGACGATGATACTTATTATTATTGATACAATTACTCTGTGGAGGGTTGGTACTAATTATGATACTGTCTGTACTGATAATGAAATGCCCTTTTCCTCTTGATGAAGGGAGCTTTCTTGAGGGTCTGTCTGTTTCTCTGTTTGTCCTTGTCTTCAGTCTCTCTTGGTTTTTGTAAATGAATTGAAAGGCTGTTTATTTGGCCCCATCTGGTGGACATAACTCTGTAACGTTGCAGTCTATTGCAGGCATCATATTGTATCGTATAAAGGCTCACCGCCAACCGTTCTGTGTCTGGCAGAGGAAGCCCAGTTCAGATATTTTCACTAATTGATCTTTTGACCAATCAACTCTGAAAAAGATCTGATGTGAAAAGACCTGATGTGATTAGTCAAAGGACCATTGGTGGAAAATAAATACCAGAGTTAGACAGGTTGTTTTTACACAGGCAATGTGACTGACTGACATACGTACTACTCAACAGTGTTAACATGCTAGGAGTGACCAAACCCTGCATGTTCAGGGTTGCACAAACCAGTTATGAATGTATATTTATGGACCCTGTATGTTTGAATATATGAGCTGTTTTAAGATCTCATACTTCATGTGTGAAATCTGTGTATTAATGTGTTTTGTCTGTCCTGCTCCATGTCTGGGTGCAAGTTGCATCCTACTGTGCCTCATCGACCTGCCTTGTGTTCTCACCAACGCTTCTGTTCATTTATGGCCATCTTGTATCTCCCTGTGTCTAGTTTCTCTACGTGTCCATCTGTAGTGTATTGCATTATACAGACAGGCCCTCCCACTCCTCAGTCTCCAGCAACGATTGTGCAATAAACTGAAGTCTATATTTTTAAACCTGTCTCTGGCCTTCCATTCTGTCTTTTTGGTCTCTCCTGTTCTGTTCTCTTGCTTGTTTTAATGGAGATGTTTTCAGGGGGGTTGAGGGAGCAGGGTCTGGTTAAAGGATGCATACATGTGTCTTTAAACAGAGCCTAGCTGTGCCATGGCATTCTCTGTTTGACTTCATCCTGTTATCCATACATGTGTCTTTAAACAGAGCCTAGCTGTGCCATGGCATTCTCTGTTTGACTTCATCCTGTTATCCATACATGTGTCTTTAAACAGAGCCTAGCTGTGCCATGGCATTCTCTGTTTGACTTCATCCTGTTATCCATACATGTGTCTTTAAACAGAGCCTAGCTGTGCCATGGCATTCTCTGTTTGACTTCATCCTGTTATCCATACATGTGTCTTTAAACAGAGCCTAACTGTGCCATGGCATTCTCTGTTTGACTTCATCCTGTTATCCATACATGTGTCTTTAAACAGAGCCTAGCTGTGCCATGGCATTCTCTGTTTGACTTCATCCTGTTATCCATACATGTGTCTTTAAACAGATCCTAGCTGTGCCATGGCATTCTCTGTTTGACTTCATCCTGTTATCCATACATGTGTCTTTAAACAGAGCCTAGCTGTGCCATGGCATTCTCTGTTTGACTTCATCCTGTTATCCATACATGTGTCTTTAAACAGAGCCTTGTGCCATGGCATTCTCTGTTTGACTT